>NW_017805983.1:3901085-4043082 GCF_001891065.2 Hippocampus comes
AAACTTTTAAAAGACCAAAAACCTGATAAACAAAAAGCCCCCCCCCCCCCCCCCCCCCCCATCGTGTTCTAAAGTGAAGTGCTGTTTGTCATTTGAGAGGCCCCACCGGCCTCCAGCCGATCTGTTTGTTTATTGAAGCTGAGTGCAAGGGGCCTGTTATATTCTGGGAGCCTCCTGGTCCAGGAGCTGGAGCCACGATGTGCCCCTCCCGGTGCGTCTGCACAAGTTAAGATGGATGAGATGGTGACAGTGATGAATGCATGCTTGGATTGATGGATGAATGGCTAACATGGAGACTTGACAAGGGAAATCGCCCCTGAGACTTGAGGCGTAAGTGTTACAGGGGAGCCCCCACAATGGAGTTTGGCAGTAAGGTCATGTGTGCCTGAGGGCAGCGGTGAGTTAAAGCGTGCATGGCTTCCCGAGATCCGCTGGCCAAGTAAAACAAACTCATGTTCGCAGCAAGAAGGGGAGAAACATGGCCAAGGAACACAAAAGCGCAGTGAATGAATAAGTCCAAATAAACGTGTAAATCATTATGCTTGACTCCTTCGTTCCTGAGCTACTTGACTATCGCGGCAATATGTCATGTCATTCTGCTTGAATGCAGGGTGACAACACGTCATTAGCATTTCGGCTGCTGCGGCAGTGGAACAATGGGGGCACTGTTGGGGGAGGTTCCATGAGGTGGGAGAAGGTGGTAGGTAGAGCACAGTGGAAGCGTGTGCATGAACGGGGGTCGGCCATTAGCCAAAAGGATTAGCAGCTGTAAGAGCATTACATCTGTTTCACAATTGCACTCGGGCTTTCATGTGGCTGTTAACAAACAAATTCTCATTATCTTATCCCCTTTCTCCTCTCGGAGCATCGGCAACAGGAGGTGGCTGGATCCACCCAATGAAAAAACATGTTCTAAAGTAAAGCCGCCTTTGAAGGGGACGGACGAACAGGAGGATTGGCTTGGTGCGACCGAAAGCTGACTTTTTAGTTAAGATGCAAGGAAATTTGACTAAAATGGCCCCAAAACTGTCAATGAGAACCTAACAACCGGGGTTGATCAGAGTTCGAGCTATTGTCTAAATCAGACTAGACAGTTTGAAAACAACTACAGAGTATGCCCCATACGAAGACATGAGAGGCCTCCAGTAAGGCTCTTATGGGAGTTTTTGGGTTCCACGGCTTGGGAGAGGAAGGATATACAAAATGTGCAGGCTAATATAGTACATTAATATAGTACAACATCCCTGTCTGGAGATGACCCAGCTACCGGACCGAGTTAGCTTGTGTATAACTGGTCAAATAAATACTACAGACTCGCAACTGTGGCAGCTAACTAGCATGGCTAACATTAGCTCATTTCCATTTTGACGTTTGGAAAAGAGCAAATAATGAGTTACTCATTCTTTTAATAAATAAGAAAAAGTTGTTTTGCTGTTGTTTACATTTTAAATAAAGGAAAATTGCACTGAGTAGTCTAAACCTATAAAAAGAAAATCTAAATAAATAAACTGGTTGTGTGAAGTGTAATTACTGGACATTAAGATGAGCCGAAAAGACCCAACTGTCGTGTTGTGTGAATGTCTATTGCTTACTGTCCTATTCAATAAACAGCGAAAATTCCATCAACTAATGTAGCTTGGCTTTTATTTCACGATTCGATCTGTATGAATTTGAAGCTTGCTGGTGGCTTAAATTTTGTGAACAAGCAGAAAAGTCAGGTGGCCGACACAGCAGCAGATTCCTTGACTTCCTGATGAAATGCACCAATAAAAATCAATGAAAGTGGCTGAGTGTGGCCGGCCACAATAGAAAGCCCTGAGCCAAACGGGTCGGGGAGTCAACCAGGGATTAGGTGGCCTCCGGTTTCCGGTCGTCCTGTTGGCAGTGACGGGTGGCTGGCTGTCGTCGGATGAGATGAATGACACACTGGGAAGGAAAGTGCTGAGCTCACCTCGCACAGCAGAAGAACAACACAATGCGCTTCGCACTGAACGGACGCCCCCCCACCCCCCTCGTCTCCACACCGCCACCACTAGAACACATCTATACACATAACATTCCCGACTTTCCTTCTAACAGAAAAACACAGCCAAAACCAATTTGTATGGGAGCAACCGCATCAATATAGCTCACAAAACAGACTTTATACGAAAAACAAGCGCACACCCGGCAATGCTTGGAAACCTCACTTCAGACAAGAGACAACATCAGAGGCATTTGAGGGAAATTTTCTTTCGTAATTTTGTGAATTTGTCCACCAATGTTCACTTGGTGGCACAGCTAGCAGTTATGTGTGTTGGATTATTCCCCCCCCCCCCGCCAATCAGATTACAGCCTCTGCATGTTGTCATGTCAATTCAATTTGCCGAGGGTCTTCACAACCAGTGGTGCTGGCTGATGTAACTTAATCTATATTAGCAATGGCTCTGTTTCTTGTTCCAATCAGATTTCGTCCTCACAGGAACAGCTTCGGCTATGTTTCATTGAAATGGTTTGTTTTGTCATGTTATTAGATTTGTGTTTTGTCTGAACGTCTTTCGATAATATACGTGGCACAGTTCTATGCTGCGTGTGGATAGAATATTTTTGTGTTGGCCCCTTTGCATGCCACTGTGCCACCCCAAAACATCACCTCTCAAGAATATTACGGATATTTTGCCAGGAACATTTGCCTCTCAGCGAAAACAGACACACACCTCCAAAAAAGACTGCAGACAAAATGTTTTGTTAATATTTTCATCACATTTACCATTTTTTTTATGTGACCCTCAAACATCTAATTCCAACCTCAGCACTATACAGTATTGTACAAAAAAACAAATTACATTGCTGATATTATAAATACCTAATATATGTCAATATGCCTTTTACCTTCGAAGCCCCTCCTCTTGGCTGACGTATACATTAACGCATTCATTAATTTCCAGTTTTTGAACTGTCCTGTGTGTGTGGCTATGTATTATATTTTGTCTCTTGACACTTATGAATTTACTGTGCGTAGTTGGTGAGAATATGAGATGACAGCAAACGTCCAAAAGTCGATATAATGTTCGCCAATCACAAGCTACAGTACATACATTATGTAAATCATGTGATCCCTACGTACTTGCTCACTCCTCTCTACATCTTTTACTTATCTGTAACAGCGGAACATATGGCAACTGTCTGTAGCCAAATATGGACAAATTGAAACACCTAGCATGTTTCATCAAGTGTTCGTGACAGTATGAGGAACAGAAGGATGTTTCCAAATTGTGGTTAACATTCCATTGTTGTGGATTCATAGCATATCATTAAATACATTTTTGCCTGTCTCAGTCACGCAGGTGCAGTACACCTACTTTTTGTCACGCAAGTGCTCAAATTGTTACACAACTGAAAGAGAAACCACCATAAAAGTGATCAGCTTATTGGTGTGCATTTCCTTTTGGTTTATGGGCAGCAATTGCAGCCTTGTCTCAACTTTAAGACAGAAGGAAACATGACATGACTTGAAAGCAACTTTATCATCCTCCCATTATTTCAAAAGCGACTCCCTCACCGATCGGGCAGATTCTCCCTTGGCACCACATCTGAAGAAACCATGCTTAAAAAAAAGAAAGAAGAAAAGAGCACATGTGCATCTAAATGATCAGCGCCATGAAGATCTCAATCTATGATTTGACACGACATCCACCACAGGTCAAGTGAATCCAATTGGCCATGTTCACGCCCGAGCAGATAAAGTGAAATGGTGTAAGACCTTGGTCTTAGAGGGTTAAAGAGATTATAAAAACACAGGTGGCAAAAAAAGGCTGCAAATAACTTGCTTCTGTCAGAATGTTTCAAAAGAGCCTTCTTGCTTATATTCCAAAGCTATCACATCCCTTGAAGACAAAAAAAAAAAAACATTCAAGAGGAAGTTCATGTTGCATCTTTACAAAATTGCAGTCAGTGTTCATCCCTAAAAAGCAATCAAACACTATTTAAAAAGTCCCTCATCACAAATGTTTTTTTTAAACATGAACCGTCACCCAAGTATAAAATGGATTTCTAAAAAGTTAAAACACAGCACAGAGAAAAGTAGCACTTCGAAAGCAACATACGCAGACAAAGCTAGCTAGCAGCTAGCACAAGAAGCTAACAAAGCAATTTGCTTTCATACGCTGATTCAGTGCTTTTTGTTGCGAAATTGACTCAAACACCAGTCACACAAGATTATGATCAAAAACCTTCACATTCACAAAAAGTTGGTGAATGCTGTCTCATATCAAGCCAACAGCAATGGAACAAAAACGAAGTAGCCAACCAAAATAAAACTAAACAGAAGTAACATTTGTGCTCGGTCATCCGTGTGACTTCAGTCCTTCCATAACATTCAAACAATTTGGCCCAAACTATTTGTCCACTAGGTGTTCAGGGGCATACAGTATTTTTCGCCAGTTTTGGTGAGACTCCCAAAATTGTACACAATTTGGGGTGTAGATATGTCAAAAAGTACCACTATAGTTGACTGTTGTCTCCTCTTCTGTGCTTTGAAAATTACATGCCCACGAGAGTTACATGATTCCAGTAGTTTTCAAGGTCAGGAACTTGATTACGGGTCGTCATGTCAAGTCATTTTATGCTTCATGTTGGGAGCCAAAATTTGAGATGCAAGTGAGCTTTAGACAAACCACCGCTCATTTTGTATAAATGTCTCCTTGTTACAAAACAAAATGATTATTTGTACTTGAATATGATACCGTTCCACTAGATTACCCTCAATTCCTAGTTAATTCACTTAATTGCCATGGAAAGGGTCCAATTTAGAATATATCCTAATTTCCGGAGATTTGGCGCAACTTTCCTACCCCTCTGCAGCCCTCATTTCTACTGCTTGAATGTGGTGGGGAAAAGTGAGCAGATGTCCTCTCAATGTTCCCATCGGGGCCATGCGAAGGATGTTCAAACTTCGTTGGTGTCATATTCACAACTCCTGTGCCCTGGCCCCAAAATAACCAGCAAACTTTGTTTGGCAACTTGTTAGCCTTAGGCGCCACTGTATGTCTTTGCGTTAAACACCGGAAAATATAGATGGGAATATGCAGAGATGGGACTCTTTAAATAAATATACAGTACAGTACTACCAGAGGGAAAGAATAGTCAGTCTGTGAGAAGAGGTAGTTGTTGTACCAAAGGAGGAAAATTAACACAAAACCAGTAGTTACTTCAACACACCCAAGTCAATTACTAGCCATTCACATCACTCACCACACAAGTCAACCTTGGCCGTTGCGTCATTTGAGGATGAGTGTGGACACTGAGACAGAGTGGAAAATTAGGAGACACAGAAAATAGTTTCCTGGAATTCTCTGTGAGAGCAATAATCACTTTACTGGAAACCTACTACGGCTCCAGCTTGTCCACGATGCTAATTCTGCACTCTGCAGTCCAAATACCTCTCATTGTGTGTTCCAGAATAAAAACCTTGACCTGGGATTAAGTGTGTTGAGTCTGATGAGTTGAGGACCCGGAGGGCGAAACACAATCCCAAAGTCCAGCAGCCAAGGCCGTCTGTGTGCCATCTCAAAAATGATAAGAGCCTCGATTGTAGTAGGAAGGTTTATGGGTTAGGAAGGACATGACAGGAAATCAAGAGACAGGGAGTGCAAATGGATGCCAGTGGTGCCTTGAGTTTACGAGTTTAATTAGTTCGGTGACCACACTCCTAACTAAACACCCATATCTCAAATGATGTTTTCCAATTGAAATGCAACTATCCATTGCAGCCTGGGTTGTGTGACCCAGTCTGTTCGCCACGCAAAGCAAGGAAGGCGGCGGTGCGGCGTCCCAGATTGACACGACAATGAGGTCAACCTGGATAAGATGTGCGTGGCTGGAAGCAGCTGATTGGTTGACAAAAGGAGTTGACAAAAAAGGCGTAAACCAAAACCTAACGAGCAAGACCGGACAACATGAAACAAAAGCAATCTAAACAACAAAAACACACATCATGGCAAATCTTCTCTTAGCTCCCTGTGCTCTTTCTTTAGGAGTAAAACCCACAAAAAGCCAATGAAAAAGAAAAACACATTTTAATCATGTTTTGTGTTGTGCTCAAATTCGGCAATGAAAGGTTTTTGTGCAAACATAAAGGCTGAAAACTGAAGTCAGAGAATTTTGTTTAACGGAACAGGTTCCGCCATGCTCGCGCAACAATTTTAGAATTTTTATTTTACTGTGTTGTTACTTCAATACTCTATATACATGTTCAAAATCAGATTTGTTACTCATACTGTACTTATTGTGACAATAAGAATGCGCTACCAAGTTAAACGGATAAATATTTATGAAGAGTGATCATAAACATTGAACCACTGTCTGCTTTATCTTCAACGTTGACGGTCACGGATTGTAAGAGTCAAAATAAACCGTGTGTTTTCATTCCAAACAATTTGGCTGACAGACATGAGTTATAGTTTAGAAATGTGATAAAATTCTCCGCAGTCGATCAAGGGAGTTAGTCATCCCACCAAGAAAGATTTCCTGTTGAGCAAATGCGCGCCTGAGCCATCTTCAAACGTTTGAAGAGCAGTTGGAGAGCAAAAGCAGACATTTCCACCCTCATCTCCAACTTCCTTTATGCGTCTCTCAGCTCCCATTTGACTTCATCTTGGATTTGTGGCGTTTACTCATTTTTATGGCAGGTCTTGACCCAACATCGACACCCCCGCCCCCACCAGCACCACCACCGAGCACTACCAGCATGCCTGGGAAGGAGGCTGCTCTTCGGCAAACGGATCAGGAATGCACTGGGGAGGTCAGCGGGAAACACAGCGCCTCATTGTTCTTCTACCTTTACATTCCAGTCTCTGTTTTAAAATCACAGCCCTCCTCTAAATACAAACCCTCGGTCGCTTTTGTAAAGTTCTCTCATTCCTACACGCCTCCTCCTCGCTCCTCGTCCCACCTGGCACTTTTCCCCGTAGCTAAGACTGATGCACTGACAGAAAATTTCAGCACTTTAATGCCATCGGGAGGGGAAACTAAGTGCAAATATATTACAGGTATGCAGGATTTATGACCGTAATTGTGTGTGCATTTGGTTGTGTACGCATACCTGCGTGTGTGATTGTGTGTGTGTGTGTGTGTGTGTGTGTGTGTGTGTGTGTGTGTGTGTGTGTGTGTGTGTGTGTGTGTGTGTGTGTGTGTGTGTGCGTGCGCGTGTTTACAGCGCCGAGTTCTAAGAAAAGGAGCAATTTGGACTGATGAGGAAGTCATGACGTGTTCAGTCATTTAAAAATGCCTGCCGGTGCATGCAGTCACTCAACACACCCCGAAACTGCGGCCTACGACATGAATGAAAATGAATCGCCTTTCCACTGCACGCTGAAAAATACAAAGCTCAGTTTTTACAGGACGAAACTGGCAGCTGTGGTTGCTCGAATTTTACTGCTATATGAGGGGCAACAGTTATCAGTGCAGTGGTACCTGGACTTACATATTGCATTTGTAGGGGCACCAGAATCAATTTTCCCCATTGAATTTAAATGAAATTCCACAAATCCATTCCAGTCCCTAAAAAGCACCACCGATGTAAATAAAGTGGTAGACAGTAAACCCCTCTAAATTGCAGGTTCCGGGTTCGTGGTCCTGCTATTACTCATATTTAGTTTTAGTCTTCTTGTAATTCAAATGTCATTTAGTTGGGGTATAATTCTACGTCACTAGTTGGAGGCCCGTGATCATGTCGAATGCTGTAAATTTGAAAGAAGAAGGGAAAACAGCAAGTGTTTCAACATCAGCCTCATTTTTTGCTGAATAGATCAGAAAGATGGTCAAATGGCTCACTCCTCTATCATCCTACTTTTTAAGGCTACATAAATGAATGGCTGTAAGTTCATTTTATACAGTTACAGCTCTGTGCATGATCATTGACATACATTGTGAGACAAATGTTTGTCAGTTTGGAAAAATGGAATTTGATGAACGTAAACAAGGATCAATTCACTGGTGCGTTGTTTATTCCGCGTTTGGTTTTGAACCCATTTGTGAAAGACTTTCAGTTTGAGGAATTTTGCAATCATTTCCGCAGGTTTTAGTTGGACAAAATCAGTTCAGGGGAGAAAGAAAATGGAAGTGAACTCTTCCGGAGATTTGTACTTTTACCTGAAAACCTAAAACAGAGTACAAGAAGGTGGACTTGTCAAAGTACTTTCCAAGATTTGAGCTTTTTCGAATGACCGTGGAGGATCGAAGGCACGCACATGCTCAATGTCTAGGTTGTGCTTCCAGGTCAGGGATAATGTTGGAACATGTAGCATTCCTTCCATTGCGGAGGAGCCACATTAGCCAAGGGGGGAATTCCACCGAGCGATGATAATAACGCCCATGACAAACGCACAGCAAATGACAGTTTAGCAACCCAAACAAACAGTCAAGCCAAATGGTCAGTGCCAAGAGACACGTGCATGAGAAGGACAGTATCCGGAGAGTGCTTACCTTGACACGCGTCTTGGACTTTTTCATGGCCCGCTTTGCACTGGCACTGGCCCACCGGCACCACCCATTCTCCATCCACGGTACAGTACACGCGAGGCAGCTCCTCGCTGACGGCGTTATCCACGCATATCCCGTTGACCTCCCTCAGAGCTTGGTTCTCGCCGCCCGCCACCGTTTCGGGGAAGGACGCCAGGCTCATCACTGTGGCGGGGCATGTTTTGTAATAAACCCTGACCGACAGAAGCGCCACACAGGCGCCGATGTCTTGAAAAGCCAAGTAGAAGCCTTTCCGAGAGAGGTTCTCCACCACCCGAGTCTCCGTGTTGATCCGCAGCTCGTTCTTGCTGGTGATCTCGTCGGGAGCGATGGTGGCCACTTTCTTGAACTGACCCTTGCGGAAGGTGGTGCCCACGTCCACGTCGGACTCGGAAGTGAAGAGGTTGAAGGTTTCCTTACAGGTCATGGACGCGCCGTCGAAGGAGTTGCAGTCGCGTACGATGAACTGGAGCTCCACGAAGACGCGCGAGGCTGACGGACGCCGCTGGATAAAAGTGGTGCGCAGCCAGTTGTCTTGCTCGCGTTCGCCAACGTTACAAACAGAATAGGTGTAAAACTGAGAGCCGTTCAGGGTCCGTTGGACGACCTCCCACTGTAAAACAACACGAAGACTTTAGACACAAATCCTGGACCATGAAATGCACACGTTCGTGTGTGTTTTTAATCAACAATCTTGTATTCAAGGGGACAAGCAAAGGAAAATTGACTTTGTAACGTCTGGTACACAAATAGCCGGGTCTCTGGAAGAACCGGAGCCACTTTCAAGCTATAGACGTAGTCTCAAACATTATCACGCAGGAGGGACCCACATGCTCTGACAGGTGCCGTACTCCCGCTTGCCAGGAGGTAAGCAGAGCTGCGTTGAGTTTTGTTGGACGCACAGTAGATCTGATTGGCCTGACAGGATCGGCACGTTATCTTGCATTTTATGCAAAATCAGTGATCGGTTGCAATGTCAAAATCATGTCACAGACGTGTTACAAAGAGACCCGGGGATGGTTTTAAATGCTGAAAAATGCATAATGTCGCCTTTTGGCAGAGTGCTGCTGCCTGGATGTGTTTCCATTGCAAAGGTCAACTTTGTTTCCACAGTTGCTGTCATGTCAGCACCTCAATCATAATTGCACCCATCTCTATTACAAACACTAAATTTGAGGTTCGGATTCAATTCCTACTTTAATGTAGTCTGGCTGAAAGCATACCACATACAATGGTTCAATCACTGCAGTCTAAACCTGGATTTCATTTCCTTCACAGCAGTAATTAAAGTCACGGCAACACGGAAAAGTGAATATAGCGTTCATTCATTTTTTTCCTAACACGAATCCTGTGCTGAACCAACACAGCGTGAGAAAGCACCGCGCGCTCCCACATTATTTCCAGTCAGTTTTCCGACGCTGCTTATACTGTACACTAAATGTTGCCACAAATATTTCTGGAAAAGCCACAACATGTTTGAACACAGTCTTGGCTCGAGGAACAACTAGCCCCACGGGGCCTTTTTAAGGCAGGCCTGGGTATGCACTTTTTGTACACGTAAAGTACTGTAGCTGTAGAAAATGTGCGTGACCACCCCTGGTATACCACCTGAAATAAAAGTAGCATCTGAAGCAAAGGAGATGAGCAGCAGGACCATACGTTTGAGTCATCAGCACATAAAACGAGCCGATTTACAAGGAATTAGACGGCCCAATTACTGCGAAACCGCATTGTGGACAAGGACAAACATGCCTGTTGTCTAATCACAGCATTTGTGCGGAACAATAAAGTCATTTTCATTTGTCTTCAAGACACTTTTGTCGCGGTATCTGTGAACATTAAAAAGCCCCCACCTCTCTAAAAAGGAGGCAGACCAAAAAGTTAATTGCTTGCTAACATATAATTGTGCAGCCTGAACCTCCAAACCGCAAGAAGCCACAAGTATTCCCAGATCAGGGCAAGCTGCTATTCTGTCTGCCTCCGCTTTGGCGGAGCCCAGACGTGCTCGGCAGGCAACTTCAACCCCTTCCTTGTCATACGCGAAGCCAACAAGTGGCACATTTGACACAAACGGCCGAGACCTTTCACAAGCACACCACACAAGTCAAATGGTCAAATATTTCACACAAACCGAGGCTTGGCCCTTCCTGTGCAAAGTCTCAGTGCGGGCAAATTCCAAGGGTGTAAAACGTGTGTGTGCGAGAACGATACTCACCCCGGGCTTGTCTCCCTGCTCGAAAGGCCAAGTCAACCAGCCCAGCTCACCTCCTGTGGCCTTCATGTCCAAAAGCACCTCTGTGTGTGGAGACATCAACGCAATGACATCATGAGTCGTTAAGGTGGACATATCGACAAGTGTCAAAGTCTTCTTCGGTGCGGGCCACATCGCAGTTATTGTTTCCTTCAGGAGGGTTTTTCTGATTGTGAAACTCATAATTTTAATTCAGAAGTCATGGGAAATAATTGAGAAACCTAAATATGAATACTTTTGTTCAACTTATATTAAGAAGGAAAACACTGGTTGTAATGGCAATAAAAAGAAAATAACATTGGTAATTTGAGGACAGGATTTACACTTTTGCCAAAATGAAAAGAAGAAATGAATTGAGCAAGTAACGTGAAGTAAATTAGATTCACTTGATTTGCTTTAGTGGGTCACAGAATGATGTGACAGGTCAGATGTGATATCTGTCCATCTATTAATCTGTTTAATTATTCAGTCCTTCCACTGTTAAAGTTTTTTAAAAGTTATAAGTCATGTCAATAGCGATACGGTACAAAACGAAGAGCGTATGTAAAAAAAAAAAAGACGCGTGAAGTACAGATTTCAAGTATTCGAGGGACGCTACAGAGCACGAAACTGCGTGCTGCTGAACCTTTTAAAGTTTCTTCAACTGACTCCGCGTGGAGCGCGCCATCGACACCAGGCAAGTTTGAACTTTGAAAGAGGACGTGACACTCACCTTCTTTGCTTTGCAGGGTGACAAGGATGCCGTTAATGAGCACATAGGTGAATATTGAGAACGGTCGGACCCCTGTGAAAAATTCCATTTGCTCCACTTGCTTCCTCTCTCGCACGCTCGTTCGTTGTACGCTCTCCCGGCTGTGACTGACCGACTCCGGAGCGCCGCTCTGCATACACACGCAGGCACGCGCGCACACTCATTCACAAAGCAGAAACGCCTGCTCGCTGGAATGTGCGCGTGTGTACGTGCGCGTGTGCGTGGGAGGAAGAGGAGGGGAGGAGAACCAGGAGGAGGAGTAGGAGAAGAAGCAAGACTCCTTCTGAGAAACCTTTGCTGCTGCTGCATTCGCGAACCGTCGGAAATTCTAAGTATCGTAAAGAAGTGGATTAACAATTCACTTTATCAAAAACTACTTCGACCAGAAGTGGGCTAAACTTTTGTGCTGAAGGGTAAAAAGTTTGGTTTTCAAAACCCAATAGATGGACCGGGTCAGTTGTCGATGTTTATGTCAAACTTTGTTTTAATGGCAATTCATTCTTTTAAAATATTATGTTCAATGATAATTTCAATGAGTGTATACATCATGAATTAAACACCCACCCTCTTTTTTTTGTGTGTGTATTTCCAAACAATCATCATCCATCCATTTTCAATATAACTTCTCTTCAATAGGGGCAGCGGGGTCAGTGTATGCCGAACCCAGCTTATATAAAATATAAAAGAGTGGAGTGGATAACTGGTTAGCACGTCTGCTTCACAGTTCAAAGGTCATGGGTTTGAAAACGGGCTTCTGCCTTTCAGTGTGCTCTGTCTTCTTCCCGCTATCTAAAATCATGCATCTTTAGGTTCATTGAAAACATTCAATTCAATATGTGTGCTGCGATTGGCTGGTGACCAGTCTAGTGTGTAATCCTGCCTCTCGTCAGCTGGTATCAACCTTATTTATTGGCCAGCACATAGGTGAATATTGAGAACGGTCGGACCCCTGTGAAAAATTCCATTTGCTCCACTTGCTTCCTCTCTCGCACGCTCGTTCGTTGTACGCTCTCCCGGCTGTGACTGACCGACTCCGGAGCGCCGCTCTGCATACACACGCACACGCACACACACGCAGGCACGCGCGCACACTCATTCACAAAGCAGAAACGCCTGCTCGCTGGAATGTGCGCGTGTGTACGTGCGCGTGTGCGTGGGAGGAAGAGGAGGGGAGGAGAACCAGGAGGAGGAGTAGGAGAAGAAGCAAGACTCCTTCTGAGAAACCTTTGCTGCTGCTGCATTCGCGAACCGTCGGAAATTCTAAGTATCGTAAAGAAGTGGATTAACAATTCACTTTATCAAAAACTACTTCGACCAGAAGTGGGCTAAACTTTTGTGCTGAAGGGTAAAAAGTTTGGTTTTCAAAACCCAATAGATGGACCGGGTCAGTTGTCGATGTTTATGTCAAACTTTGTTTTAATGGCAATTCATTCTTTTAAAATATTATGTTCAATGATAATTTCAATGAGTGTATACATCATGAATTAAACACCCACCCTCTTTTTTTTGTGTGTGTATTTCCAAACAATCATCATCCATCCATTTTCAATATAACTTCTCTTCAATAGGGGCAGCGGGGTCAGTGTATGCCGAACCCAGCTTATATAAAATATAAAAGAGTGGAGTGGATAACTGGTTAGCACGTCTGCTTCACAGTTCAAAGGTCATGGGTTTGAAAACGGGCTTCTGCCTTTCAGTGTGCTCTGTCTTCTTCCCGCTATCTAAAATCATGCATCTTTAGGTTCATTGAAAACATTCAATTCAATATGTGTGCTGCGATTGGCTGGTGACCAGTCTAGTGTGTAATCCTGCCTCTCGTCAGCTGGTATCAACCTTATTTATTGGCCCCAGAAGCCTTTGCGTGAATTATGGGTGCAACCTCTATTGTGAAATGGAACCAGCGTTTTGTTTACATGGTAACTGGTTGCACGAGTCCACTTTCTATGTCAGTTACAGACTTAAAGAATGTAGGAACACAAGTTGTTGCACCTTATAAGAGAAAAACATTTCAAGATTACGAATGTAGCACATTAGGAGGATGGCATAAAAAATTCCCAGTGACAACTTTCAGTTGCATGTTTAGCTCCTTTCTGAACTCTGTCGATGAGGCAATGAGCGATCTCAAAAAGTTCTGAGGCCTATCAGTACTTGCATAGTAATAAAATTGGTCGAGTTTTATCAGAGGAGGTTGGACACAGTCATACTTATCTAAAAGCAGACAAAGGACCCAGACAAAACCAATACTTCCCACCACATAGTAACCTCTTGACCAGGACAGTCTAACGCTGAATGCAAAAAAGCTCAACGGCGCTTAATGTCAGAAAACATAATCGATCATCATCAAAATTCATGTGCACATCTCTACTTATATTCAAATGATCGCCCTTGCATTTGGGATTTTCTGAGCGTTACGTTTTTCCTCTCCGTAGAAAAATGTTCCCGTCACTTGAGGTAACATCACCAAAATGTATGTGCACATCTCTACTTATGTCAACTTCAACTGCTGGAAATACTAGAACGATCACCCAATATTTTTCATTTTATGAACATGTCTTCCTCCCTACGAGCGTCGAATACAGTTTAATGTTGCTTGATAAACACTTACCTTCTATAAAATCTAAAATATTGAGGCAATCATTCTAATCATTTCTCATTTCAAAGCCTGGATTCCAACTCCCAGCCTGAGAATGGTGAGATGGATGTGCTATATATACCCTGTTTGTATCTTAAGCTGCATAGACGCCGGTGTCACATACACACACAAAATTTAAAAAAAAATAAATAAATAAATAAAAAACTTTTAACAATGTCTACACAGATAATTAATTTTTCCCGATTTACATGTATTTACATTATTTCCAACAGAGGTCGATTAGCGTCCTATTATAGATCGTGTTCAACATTAGAGATTCCGCTGAGTAGACAGTATTTTACAAAAGCGAGTACACCTCTCACATTGTTGTAAATATCTTACATTTCCATGAGACAGCACTGAAAAAATTACACTTTGCTACAATGTAAAGTAGTCATATGGAGCAACAGCTTGTATTACAGTGAACATTTACTGTCCCCTCAACATAAAAATAACTCGACACACTGCTATTAAAGTCTAAACTGCTAGCAACAAAAATGATTATACCCCCAAGTGAAACTGAACACAATTGTCCAGTTTCCCGCATTGGTTTCATGTGACTCGTTCGTGTGACAAGACCAAGGTGTGAATCAAGAGCAAGGTGTGTTAAATTGGGCTCTCAAACTCTCCCTTATGGGTCACTGGAGGTTCCATATGACACTCATGCCAAAGAACTGAGCATCTGAATAAAAGAATTGTAAGGCAAAATGGATTACACACAACATGACAAATGGGCCAAATGGAATATTTTCCCTCCCTTGCGACCAAAGGATGAAAATTTTGCTTGTCTGATGTCTCAGATAGATTATCCTCAGCGATTATCGTGTAGCGTTGGGTTTTTTTTCTTCCCTGTTCTGTAGCCTCACATGTCATACACCACAGTAGAAATGACATGTAGAAGATGAGGAAAGGTATGTTTGCCTGGATATCTTCGACTACGACTATAACTACTACTACTACTACTACTACTACTACTCCTAGGACTATTACTGTATTTTCCGGCAGTCTGGATGCCCTGTGTCATTTTGCTGCCTCTACAGTTCATTCATGGTATTACAATAGACATTTGCTGCCTCTACAGGGCAGTCTTGGTGTTACAACAGACAGACAATCAGTTAAAAGGTTAAAAACTGTGACGCATTTAACTTGTGTATGAAATCACCAAGAAGGCCCTGAATGACAAATGGTATTGGAATGAAAAACACAGCATTCCAAAGATACCTAGTACTGTATATTATGACTCAGTTGCCCACCCTTCCTTCCTGCCACTGAAGTGGGGAACATAGCCAACAACATGGCAAGGTTGTTCACATCCAGCAACAATTTTTGGTGAAATATCTTATCTGAGCGTAAACAGAGGTTATCAACGCTTGATTGAGCTGATGCTATCAATATTGTGCTTAGCTGTAGAAGTGGTCAAAGTGGATTGTTTGGGGTAAAAACAGTTTTGTTTTTGTTTTTTGAATTATCAGATGTGAGGGATAATTCTTGTTCCTTGCAGCCACTGAAAGTGATTTTCCACTCCCACTCAAAAACCTGCCTGTGCTTGTTGGCCTAAATCACTGAAATGGGACTGCAAAGAATGTATGAGGATACATTCTTTGCAGTGAGATATAGTGACATGCAGAACCATCAAATACTCTCCCACTACATGTCAGAAGGTACAGTTAACCTGTATAATGAACGGTTGCCATTCATCCAACAGAACTGTCTCAATACGCTTTGTAGTCAAACAGATGATAGCAATTTGTGACTAAATTCAGACAAGATCATCATGGTTTCAGTTATAATACTTTTTGTGATATTTTCATTTGGAGGCGTGTCGGGAAATTTTGTAAAATGTGTGCCTTGGCGAAATAAAGGTGGAGAAACATGGTTAGGATACACCAGCGGCATGATCTTCACAATATAGACACCGCCATGCATGCATTGCAGGGGGCGTTATGGCTCACTGATAGAGTGGTCTTCTCCCGACCCCAGGTTTGATCCCCTGACCTTGTGACCATGCGTCAGTGTCCTTGAGCAAGATACTGAAACATTTGCTCCCAATGCTGTGTCGTCTTGAGGCGCTTTGAGTGCCTTGGAGGTGGAAAAGTGCTGTACAAGTGAAAGATGAGGAAAACCCTACGAAAACAGCTGAACTTTAATTGGGGTTAGCCAGAGGCCCTGGTGACAGGTGTGTGTGTGTGTGTGTGTGTGTGTGTGTGTGTGTGTGTGTGTGTGTGTGTGTGTGTGTGTGCGCGCTGCATCCTGTTTAACATGAGTTTGAATGTGAATGGTTAATTCTGAACACAGCCAGAGGCCGGTTATAAGGTCTGCACACTTTTACAACCACATTATTTGAGTTGTCTGTATCTTACCCCCACTCTGATAAAATAAAGTATTTTACCTGATTTGTACTGTTTTTTGGCCACATTATTGGTGAGAAAAGTACAGAAATGATTTGTCTTGCTCTCATTTCTTTTTACATCACAAAGACTTAACATTTGAACAGGGTGTGTTGACTTTTAATGACCTGTACTTATCAATACGTACAGTATGTGTCTTTAAATAACATTTGAATCTACATGCAGCTTTTCATTGGACCCTATACTGGTGAGTTCATGTCATAAAGAGACACAATGTAGGAACAAATGTGAATTGTAGATAAAGCAAAAAAAAGGATTTGTTACCTTGAAATGTGGCTACTATGATTTAATATTCAGAAATAGAGAGAGGATTGAAATATTTAATCCCCTGCGTGGTGTGTACGGTATTCCTCAAAAATCAAAAGGCGAGGAGAGGAAGGGACAATAGTTGCACTTATGCATGTACAACTGTTTGCCACCGTGAAAGGATCCTGTGAAGGGAGATGGAGCTTTGTTGTGCCCATCTCGACATACAGAGGCACAATCGGAGTGACAGGCGAAGAGAAATGGATTCATACGAGCATAAAGGACAGTCTCAATAGCAGCTGGCCCGTTAATAGCCTGTCATAACTTACGGGAATTATCTGCAAAAGGCGTGTAGACAGTTCGTGGAGCGCAAAGGCCTCATCCTGACCCGGTCGCAGGAGGGAACGTGGGAGCGATGAGCAACTGCTGTCCATGTACAGCACCGATGTCCACATTATCACCAAGGGGACATTTGAGGGAGGCCTGTCGTCTGTTTCCTCATTGGCCCGCAGCAGATCTAAGCAATATTTAAGATAATTGCACCAATTCTACAAGCGCCAATAATTAGTTGACGATAATAAACAACAACAAATTTTGATTCGTTTGTGTAATCAGTTGCGTGGCTCCGCCAACGTAAGTAGTTTCGTGACTGTTTCCATTATAGTGCAACATGTGAGATACGGGTCCTTCAAAAACTTGCTTTGGGGGCCCATGTGCCAGCTAGCTGTGGGTAGCTAGCTAACTATTGTGATTGGAGGAAAACATGTATTTTCCCATGTGTTAATTTCATTGATACTATGTTTTCATCGTCTTTTTTTTTTTTTTTTTGACAGTTAGTAGGCTATGTTCTTACTGTCGCTGTGCGTTGTGTTGTACGAGTTTAATCCTCGCCCAAGAAAGATTAGCTTGAGATAGAGCCAGTGGAAACGAATCACTTAACAGGGATAAGGATTATTTATGAGGTTTCAACTTGATAGTTGCCATCCAGTGAACCTTACAATGAGGGTCATGTCGCATTTCACATACCAGTTGCAACATTATCAGAAAACACTAAACCACTCTTTGTACTTAGCCGACATAAAGTGCAGTTGCCAGTTGTCCGCTCTTTTGAAGAAGCTGACCAACAGTGGTTATTTTTCACCTTCAGGCCAAATCAAAACCTGCAAGTTGGAGGCTGTATTCAGAGGAGATGGAAGGCGTGGCTGAGTTGTTAACATATCAGGCATAAGGAATTGGAAGTAAGACATCATGATCATTTATTTGCTGGCACCCGTCCATCCATCCATTTTCCGATCCGCTTTATCCTCACAAGGGTCGCGGCGGTTGCTGGAGCCTGTCCCAGCTGTCTTCGGGCAGTAGGCGGGGGACACCCTGAACCGGTTGCCAGCCAATCGCAGATCACACACAGACGAATAACCATCCGCGCTCACACCTAGGGACAATTTAGAGTGTTCAATCAGCTCTGCCATGCATGTTTTTGGAATGTGGGAGGAAACCCACGCAGGCATGAGGAGAACATACAAACTTCACACAGGGAGGCCGGAGGCGGAATTGAACCAAACGCCTCCGCACTATGAGGTCGACGCGTTAACTACTGGACCACCCGGCCACACCCATCCATTAAAGATGATAATTTTTTTTTTTTTTAAATTGTGTGTCCTAGCCTAACCCACACACTGACTGTTGATGTAGGCCACATTAACTGTTTGCAATATCTGTGAGGCAGAGTGATAATAGGATGGAATGACTCTTGTCCAATTAAATTGCTTGGTGAGAACATACCATTGTATGAACTAAAAATAATAATTCGACATCGACTGCACTGTTATATTCTTAAAATAAACAAACAAAACAAAACAAAAACAAAAGAGAGAATGGAGAGGGTGTGTGTGAAAAGTGTGTCAAAAGTGTGGGTGTTGCGTGTGACACATATGCCCTCCAAGTGTGAAAAATAGTAAAATAGCAACACAATCTCTATTAATAATACCTTGATTATTCAAGATAATTAAGTTTCAGAAGAAAATAGTGTGAATCGCGATTGTTGGTCCGTGTCAAGGTCCAATATGTGACACAAAACACACTAATGATCCTCATGAAGTGAACATTCTTCAAGATTGTCAGCCCAGTACAGATTGCTCTTGTTTTGGTTGAATGTGGAGATATGCTCGGTGCAGTGGGTGGATTTTATTTTGTGAAGTGCAGCAGTTAAAAAAAAAATGTTCAAGGTACAGGGTATCCCAAAAGTTGCTCCACACTTCCTTTTTTCAGAAAATACGACAGCAAAATCATTGCCGTTTGATTGCTTGAGGCTTTGCGGTTTTTGCCCATCGCTCATCAATTGACATTGGAACAGCGTTGCCAATATCCCGCCTGGCAAAAAGTCTTTCTGTGGCCGAATAAAGTTCAAACCACTTTTGATAAGCTTTATAGCCATCAACAAAAGCTCCGGTCAACAGCGATAAAACTTTACTCAGTGTACTGACTTCCGGTCGTTTATGAGCTTCAAGAGGAAGATTGTGATGCATAGCAACTTGCAAACAACTTTGCAATGTTACTCGGACAAGCGAATTGGCATGCTTTCAAAAACTGCTAAGTCAATGTTGTCAAATGTGAATAGCCTCACGTCCGTCCTGAGTGATATCTCAAATGAAATAGAAAAAAAGAGTGAGCATAGTCCCTTTTGAGACACTGTTGATGAAAACAATACATAATTGCTTGGCTTATCTTTACGTACGCCTGTTGGTTTGGTTTGAGCATTTTTATTCAATTCTAGGTAAACATTGTCAAAGTGACTTTTGTAGCCTTATTTTTTTTCTGTTTGCAGCTCTTGGGGGCGGGGGGGTGGACGTTTTGGCACTCCTGGTGTAAAAAATGTGTTTTCTGACTTAGTTTTCTTGTAAGAGGGGACGCATGAACCTCTTTCGTTGTATTTACTCACTGGAACAGCACCCTTGCCACCATGATTACAATACAGTGTGGCATTGATAACACACACACACACACACACACACACACACACACACACACACACACACACACACACACACACACACACACACACACACACACACACACACACACACACACACACACACACACACACACACACACACACACAATGACTGCGGGAAAGAAGGTGAACCTCTTCAGGCAGGGGCTACATTTTATAGGAGCATTTACCCCCCCGCTTCTTGCTCCCCCTCCACATGTGCCCCTCTTAAGGCTCCAGTTTCAAAAAGCCCCTCACCCCAAAGCATAGAACTCCCCCAAATTCCCCAGAAACCCCCAGATTACCCACGTCTCACGCTCTCGTCACCTCCACTCAACACTTTTACCACACTCTTACCATATCGTTGTCCTACTCGTGTACATAAGTTTTCCGACTAATGTGCAGAAAGGTAATACAGTAGCAGTGATGGAAAAATGTCACTAGCAAGAAACAGTTGTTCTACAAGTGCACTGAAAGGACTACGACTTGTGCCGTTTTGTCCGACTAGTACACAATTAGACCTTGCTAGAATATTCCTGTTATACGGGTTTCTGATGAGCGCAGACAAAATTTTAAAGGAGGATGTGAAACAAATAGGCATGCAAACACTAGTAGTAGCGGTGGCTGGCTGAGTTTTCTCCTTGGGGTTAAAAATGTCATCAATTGGGAGACAAATGCGCTGAGCTAACCTGCCATGCTCTTATCACACTGGCAACTGCAATCTGAAGGTCCACTTGCAGCCGTCTCTTGCACACCTGGCGGAATTAATTATATCTTTTTCAAACTAGCCAGTCACCCTGTCAAAGACCTCACCAGATAAAGACGTGAACATTTTCATCATATTTAACTCTTTCAGGGACAGCGGTTACTACAGTGGGCAGTTTATCTTGTTATCATGTTACAGGGCGCATGAAAGGGTTCAAATGTTTTCTGATTTAAACTAGAGAAGCAGTGACACACGCACTCTCGCAACCAATGTTCACAAACTTACCCTTAAAACTGCAGAGGTATGATGAGATGTAAAACTTTAATTGAGTAAACAGCAATTCCAGTAGACGGTGAGTAAAGAAAGTCTATCCTATGTCAATAGAGGACATGGAAATGCACAGGTATATCCCGACATCAATATACTTTTCCTACAGTATATGCATAAACTATGGAAACCAAGCTGCTAGTCAGATGTCACACCCCAGAGTTAGTTGGGATGTCGTGCCCCACCTCGTATTGCATAGGAGCGACTAGAACTTTTGAGAGTCAGTTCGAAAAATTTCTGCACCCAGACTGGATATTTCAAACAACATGCATGAGCGAAACATCTTTACTCTACTAATTACATCATCATATATCCTGTTCGTCTAAAAATTGGTGTACAAAATTTATGTATACAGTATATTTTTTCTTTTATAATGAACATTTTTACTTTTTTTTTTTTTTGCCTGGAAGTCCTATAGTATGGTGATGAACATGCATGGCAGAGAGGCAAATAGAAGTAGAGCCCGACTGACCCGCCGCCGCTGACGAGTAGCCACTGGGGCACTACTAGTACCATGAAAAGACTTGGTTCTTTCACTCGTGTGCTGTTGTCATTCTTCTAGTGCACTGAATTGTCTTACTGGTAAAGACATAGTGTACTAGGACAAAGACCCTGAGCTGGATATGAAGGAAATTTACTTACTCGTCAACTCTGCTCATTTTCTTTGGCTTTTTGGAGGCATGCTTTCAAGGCTTTTGTGATGTGGAGGCAAAAGTGCAGGGAACCAGGAGTACTCCAAAAATAAATGTAAATGTAAGTATTAATTCACCAAAAATACAAACAAGACATATGGAATTACCAAACCACTAATTGTGTCCATAAAATAAGCAAGGTTCAAAGAAACTCAGTGAAGAAACACAAACCTACAAGAAACATGAAATGACAAGATTAACATGATTAACAACAGCAACACACAACGTTGACTGTGAACTGCCAAAAACTGGATGAAAAAACAGAACTAAATAAAAGCAACCTGATGAGACGACAAGGCACACCTGGGCAAGACACAAGTGGCCGGAGGGAGATGATTGGGTGAAACAAAGAACAGCCCTGATGAGAACAGGTGGAAAGTAAGAACTAAGGAAAAAAGGGGCATAGGGAAAACATGCCCAAACATGAAACTAACCTCAATCCAAGCAAAATAAAGTGGCAAAAAGAGATCATGACACATGTAGGGGTTTTTTTCGATCCATTTTTACACACGTTTGACACTTGAGAATATTTGTAAAATCTTTGACTGGGTAGTTAATAAAGGTTCTATGATGACAACAGTTTGGCATTGGGTAACATTGAATCCAAAGTTGCATCGTCAAGTGTGTGTGACCTTAGAGATCGGTCGAAATGCGCACACAATAATACATTCCAAGAACTTGCAAGATTTTCAGGGTGCGCTATTTAAAGCAAAGGGAAAGAAGCAGGCCTCTTTTATTAGTCCTGCCGAGTTGAATTCAATGTCACATTCATTGTTCATTCCGTTCGTGCATATTCATAAATATCCCTGAGCAGGCATAAAGGCAGTGTGAGGCAGGCAGTGCAAACAGTATCCAGTGTCTTGCTGAAGGGCACCTCAGAAATGCTCTGAAGCTCATTTGCACATTTTCTCCTGCACTTTGCCCTGCTCATGTCTCTGGAGAAAAGGTGTCTTTGCTAGGCTCTGTTTGAATGAAACGATATGGTGTCGTGCCCGGGATTGGGGTGGTGGGGGGCTCGTATGTGCGTGATCCCACCTGGTACGCCTGTTGAGTATATATTGTTCTTTGTAGTGCAGCACTAAGTGCGAATGCAGGATGTAAAATGAGAACTAAAGTGGGTTGGGGTTGCTGGTTGTGTGCGTGTGTGTGTGTGTGTGTGTGTGTGTGTGTGTGTGTGTGTGTGTGTGTGTGTGGGTGCATTAGTGCAGCACTAAGTGCGAATGCAGGATGTAAAATGAGAACTAAAGTGGGTTGGGGTTGCTGGTTGTGTGCGTGTGTGTGTGTGTGTGTGTGTGTGTGTGTGTGTGTGTGTGTGTGTGTGTGTGGGTGCATATGTGCAAAGAGGGGGGCTTTAAAGCACAGGTGTAAGGCAACTGCGGCAGCACAGTGCAAACAGCCAGCCAATTGTTGTTCCACATACACACACACGCACACGCGCACACACACGTACTCATCTGCTAGCATGATTAACATTCATTTCCACCCCCTACAAAGCAACACCTCAGCCTCAAATTGTGTACAGTGAACGCCCCCAAGACAATGCAATGAAACTGCACAAAAGTCGTCAGTGGCCCCTTGATTAATCTCACCCCCCTGCCCCACAATTAAAAAAAAAACAAAAACGTTTTTGTTTGTTTATTTCTTTGTTTGTGTTTGCAACCTTGCCACTAGATGGGAGACATGTCTTTGTTGTGCTTTCACTGGGCCTTATACCACCCTGAGTAGGCCTAATAATTTTTTGGTGGATTTGGAATGATATGCAGGAAAAGGATCGTGTAATCAATAATGTAAAAAAAATGATGATTTGAGTTTTTGTGTAAAATATTACAAAATGAGTTCTTGTACTTCATATTGGTTTCTTGTTCTGTGGTTTTATGCCGTCCTTGAATGGACATTTTTATGCACAAGAGAAAATTTTGCCCCTTCCATTATTTAAGTTGCCCATCATTAGCCTAATTGAGCCATAGGGCTTGTTTGCACCTGGTAGGCAAACTGGTCCCATGAAATCGTAAAATACATTCTGCTTTCTATCTATTTAACAGCAGAATGAGAGTTAAGAATGTCAAGAAGGTCAATTGTGATCATATGAATTATTACAGCATGTAAGTAGTCGTGAGTAAAAGCAGGTGGTAAAGTGGCCCCGCTGTGTGTAGGCTCATAAGTGACAAGCGAATGAGTCATGAGAAAGTATTCCTCTGCACTCATTTTAATTCGAAGTTTTTCTCTACTGTTTACATATTTTTTAAATCAAACAGAATTAAATCTCCAGGCATTTCCATAGTTTCAGTGTCACACCCTTACTCCAATCCACAATGCACAAGTGTGTTCCTTGAAAGCATTGTTTTCTGACACTTGACAAATATCCACCCACCACACAAGGCAAGGGATGTCTGTTTTGACTCAAGAATGGTTAACCCGCAGCCTCTGTTGGCTTTTTCAGAGGAGGAATATATGTGTGAGTCATTCGTCATTTGCTTACACTTTTTGGTCCCCTTTAAAGAACATGCGTGCCAGAGAGGCAAATAGAAGTAGACCCCAATTCTCTCCAAAGTCAGCTGGGATTAATTCCAGCTCACCAAAGCACAATAAAAAACAGGAACAGATTGCTGAAAAAACAAGAATTCAATAAAATACAGAACATTTGTAAAGAAGTAGCAACAGTAGCGAGCCAGTTATGGAGCTCGCAGCTAATGTTAGCATAGCCTGAACTCCACATCTTTTATGGGGGAACTTTAACTTTTTCAGAACTCTTGAAAGGCACTTGAAAGTATCTGAGGCCTTGAAATGCTGTATTTAGACATTCGAAGCCACCCTGCTTGTGTGCATCTTCATCCAAAATCAAGCCTTTTGACTCCCCCCCCGCTTATCACAACATTATCTCAACATTCCGATGCCCTGAACTGGAACATGCTCATATTCTCAGACGACGCCTCCGCTGCATGAGTGTGTGTGTGTGTGTGTGTGTGTGTGTGTGTGTGTGTGTGTGTGTGTGTTTGGAGATGCAGGTCAAACAGGGGAGTGGCAGATGTTCCCATTTGCTCAGCCAAGTAGAATGAGCTTCTCCTCAAGGCACATCCGTGCTCTCCTCCTTCCGTATCAAGTGACCGCAGCTCCAAAGGCTTTTGTGGACGATTAAGGAAGCGCGGAGGAAGGAGCCAGAAGAGGTGACGCTCAGTATAAAGTCAACACGGAGGAGGAAGGGGAGGCTAGGTGGGGGTGCTACTGAACCGCTAAGAGCCCCTTTTCGACAACCACCTGTTGATTCAGTTCCACGTGACCCCACAGGGGTGGGATCAGATAGGACAACCACGAGGAAGAAAGAGAGGAGTCTGTTTGGATAAGTGGAGGTGTGGGAACACGAGCTTCATCTTTTTTTGTTTTGTTTGTTTTTGTTGTTGTTTTTTTGCTCACACACTGCTGAAACACTCTCAAACAAACACACAACCGGCTCTTCTTTTTGCTCGAATACGCGACTAAAACACTCTCATCAACACGACTGAAATCCTCTCATACATGACGGGAAAGTTGTTCGTTATATATCATGTGTGATAGTATTTCAGTGCTGTATGAGAGCGCCCCAGTAATGTGTAAAAAGAATATTTTGGTAGTGAGAGCAAGAACATTTCAGTAGTGCACATGATATTGACTCAGGAGTGTATGGAAGAGTGTTTCAGTAGTGTGTATGAGTGTTTCAGTGGTGTCAGAACAAAACAATTATCCTTAGTGTCTGTGAGAGCATTTGAATATCTATCTATCTATCTACATACACACACACACACACACACACACACACACACACACACACACACACACACACACACATATATACACATATATAAACATACACATGAGCATGTTTGTGAGAGAGTTTCACTTGTGCGTGTGAGAGCAGTTTGGTTGCATGTACGAGAGTGATTAAGTAATGACTGTGAGTAGAAAAAAAATGTGTGTGTGAGTAAAACAATTTTTAGTGTTGTGTGGGATTATTTCAGTTGTGTATATGAGCAAAAACGTTTCAGTCGTGAGTGTGAGAGTATTTTTGTCATTTGCCTGACCAAAAGAAATGTCATTAGTGACTGTGAGAGCATTTTAAGAATGTATATGAGCACCCAAATTCAATTATCCTTGTGAGAGTATTTCAAGCAGTGTGTGTGTGTGAGAGTGTTTCAGTTGTGCATTTAAGCCCAAACCCCGCCCCCAAAACAATCATGCGTGTGAGTGTTTTAATGGTACAGGTACCGGTATATGCAAGCATCTCAGTCGTAGTGTGACAACTTTTTTTTGCAGTTGAGTGTGTGAGAGGTAATGCTGAATTCTATCCTTGACAGCCCCTCAAATGGATCCCCCCTGTGAGCAAATGGTTAGAAAATGAGAACAATTAGTGCTGACATGCTGCTGTTGAAGTGAACATTTCTCCAAGGCTGTATGGCTGATTCGCGAAACTAAGGTGTTCTTACTGGCAATATTTGACAAGCAGTTTTTGGGGTCCTCATTTAACACGAATCCACATGTTCCTTGATGAAATTTGTCCTATTAGCTATTTCGTCACTGAAACACGAGTAGATTCCTATATTCCTTACCACATAAAATGCAACAATAAAAAGATGACAAAAAATGATTGCATGAAAGCTGATAACTCTTCACAGTGTCAATATTAAGTTTTGAATATTATCAAAGGTTTTGGAAGTGCTTTCATGGTTTTGCCTTTGTGTACTTCCCTTCAGTCAGGTCTGGGACTGATTGAGACGCCAGGCAAGACAAAAACTTTTCACAAATTTAACTTGACTTTCAGTTTCAAGGGAGACATTTCCACAAGCCAGCATCTGCTTGTCATTTGCAGCCGTGCACCTTTAACCGAGTCAGTTCTACGCACTGACCCACGCATCACAACTAATGTCCTCAAGCACGAGACCCGTCCCATGACCCATGAATACCCGACAGACAGCACTTTCTGTTCTTGCGCCATACATTTGATGCCACTGTCCTCTATTAGCACAGCACTGCTGCTCCCAGTCAATGTAGATGCCAAATTAGTGTCCTGCATCCAAAAAGTAAGGCATAAAACACAAACCCTCCAGGTAAGTGCTGATCAATCCCAATCGTCCTTGCCAATCTTTGTTTTCTCGCATTTCTTTGATTCCGCTTTTGGATTTTCCAACCTCCCAGAAAAATTCCAACCTATCATTTCCTGTGTGGGAGCGAGGGCCGGGCGCTGAGCAGGCATAGCACAAAGACATAATGGCTCTTTGTACACCACCAGCACTGCCTACCCGTGAATAAGACACAGACATAGGGACTGTTTTCAAACGTACATCAGCCACCCAAAGGCTCCATCCTAAGTCTCAGTCATTCACGTTCGCCCACAGGCTGGCTTGTGGAGGCGGGGAAGTGGTCAAAACTGAAATAGCTGGACGGTAAGAAAGATGTAAACACACAAGCGTGTCTCGTGTTTTGCCATGAAAAGTGAACATGCGTGCAAAATAGCTTTGTGAAACCACATCATGACCCAGAGCTTCCTGCTACAATGATAACAGCAAAAAGCGCACATGACTTTAGAATAACAATAGCAAAAATAGATTTGTGAGTACAAAGTAATGCTCGCCCTTTGTAAATGTTATACTCGATTTATCTTTGATTGCGTGTACGTTTGTTTATCTGCCACATTCAGTATTTTTGAGAGCTCGGGTTAATATGCTTTACATGACAGTGTCCTGTTTAAGGACCATCCCTTGGTGATAATAATTCATCTGTTGTCCTGATTGCCTTAATTGTGATAAGAAATCACTAATCAGCAGAAATGGCCACACACACACACACACACACACACACACACACACACACACACACACACACAATAAGATATTGTTTACCTTTCATCCAAATGGAAACTCTACTTGTAGTAGAAAAAGAGCACACATTTTCCACATTTTAAAGCAGCCCCGTGGCATTTTAAAAACATTTCCGTGACACTGTTCAAGTCAAAATACTGCCAAAATCAAGCATCACAGTGCAATTTACATTCCCCCCCCGCCCCCCCCCCCCCCCCCACACCCACACACCCCCTTTTTTTTTTTTTTTTAAATTACAAAAACAGTGTCACTTGAAGGTCATTTGTATTTGTGCCTTTTCTGGAAATGACTTTCTTCGGGCTTCTGATTGGCTTTCATTTCATGGCATTTTAATGTGGACGATGACATTAAATGGCATTGCCATGAGGTATACTGTATTTGGAAAAAAAATAATCACAATATAGTCATAGTTCTGGAGTGCTGTCATCAAGGGCTTTGTCACAAATAGAGTTTTGACTGTCCACTAGCCTAATTTAACATGACGACCAAGCTTGGGAACCATTGGCTAGAAATGACTGAAAATTGAACATTTTAAACAAAAGTGCATGACTAATTTTAATTCAGCCTGGTTGTGTCTGTAAGACACTGGTTTTCGCCAACTGTTTTCACTGAATATTCCTTATTGGTGATGAATTGCTTGTGTTCCCACGAGCTCCCAAATGCAATTCAGGAAGTGAAAAGCACAGCATTAAATCACAACATTGCCCTCAAGCCATGTTTGCCAGATCATCAACAACTCTTCAGTTTGAACCGCAAATGAGGCTTAGACATTCAAGCTCACAACTTTGGGAATAACAAGAACAAAAAGGAGTTGGCTGTTGTTTTGTTCCCAAACCAGGACATTAAGAAAAAAAAGAAATGTGTTAACCATCCAGTGTGCTGAGGTTAACCATGAAACCCCTTCAGCTATTGTTCTCTCAGCAGCTTCTTTAACTGTGCATTTATGTGTATATTTATACACTATGCGTATGCTATGTATGTTGTGACATCTTACCTTTAGGTTAGCTTCAGAAAGTACAAGTGTGCATTTTCCACCAAGCATTAATGTTCTCTTTGTCGCTGTTCACTATTTTTGTGTTTTCTTCTGTCAAAAGGTGTGCAGCCTATCATGTGTGTATCAAACAAAATGATATGTCTTTGTGTTACTGTAATAGAGGCTCTTTTTTTCCTTTTAACCAAATCGCATCTGCTGGTCGACAAAAAGTTCCCAATTCCTTTACACTGTATACCTGAGAGCAGAGGCAGTGGAGGACAGAAGTATGGCCTACATCCAGATAGGTTATGAAGTGTCTCTGTACATCAAAGCCTTTGATTTGCTTTCGTCCTGCGTAACTCATTCACTCCTAAAGACAGAGTTGTCCTTTCAGAGTCCACACATTCAATCCCAGATAATTATTTCTATTTTTTCAAAAAATGTTTTTGGAGTTCAAGGTTTAAAAAAAAAAAAAGAAAAAATGTCGGAAAATGGCTACCACGGAATGAGTTAAAAACCGTCAAGTGATTTTCTTTTTTCTTTTTTGCAGAAATGTAGAGCCGCAATGTTCAGTGTCAGTCCAAACTTGCATAATTGTCTTCAGTGATTCTCGTGCCTATGACCCAGCATCTGGTCTCCAGAGAAGCATTACATTTAAGCACTCTGCCAAAATAACCCCGTTGTATTTGTTTGCTTCTGTGCTCCTATGTATGGGGCAGCATATAATGTTGGGAGGATACAAACAAGAAAACAAGCACTTAACAGTCTCTGAAAAAAAAAAAAACATCTTTTTTATCCCTTGCTCAAAGAAGAGATTTTTCAAATGTGAAAATAAAAGTATCACAAGGGGCCTCTCAAGACTACGCTCTGTATCCCTGTCTCTGTCTTGTCCCGGTCTGCTCTGCTTCTTGTCAGCCTGCAAAAATAGTCATCAATTAACATTCCCAGTGGTGGTCTGGGAGGGCACTAAATCACATAAGCAGTCATATTACTCTCTTCTATCTCAAGACGCCAGGCTGCAGGAGAGAATACATGAGAAAAGCCACGAATGGCTGCCCGTGTACAGAAACTCAAATGTTCTTGTGGCGCATTTGTGTCCACATGTAGTAAATGGTGGTAGAAAGAAGACCAACAAAGACCTATCCAGAAACAATGACAGCAGATTGAATTGACAGAGACAGGAGCACCGCATACCTGTCAACTCATACGGTTTAGTCATATTTTATACGGATTTTGTGGTGAATCTTACGTATATGGCCATATCGCACAAATCATACGGATTCTGAAAATTTCCGTTTTTTTTTTTTTTTTTTTCCCCTAACAGGTAGTTCCGTTTGCTTTTGCCCAGAATGGTGCTCGTCTACTCGAATGCTTTCATTTCCGGTAACGTTCCAGTAAATCACGTGGTTCCTAGTTGAAAACAGCAGAGTATTCATTCCATACTTCGGTAGGGTACAAGCAAGTTCTAATCTACAAGGTGAACAAAGTAACGCAGGAATACAACTCTGAACACAGTGATGCCACTAAGTAGAATGATGATTAGACATTCACCTGCCATTGTATGATGGAGATCTATAATAAATATCATTAAAAATTTCGTGGGTTTTTTTCTGCCGTTATTTTGACATATAAAATGCTTTGGTATGTTATAAGGATTTTTTGCTCTTTATAAGGTTTTTTTTGGTAGTTTATATGGGTTGGTGCTCCGAAAGGTTGACAGGTATGGCACCGCGAAGAAATTTTTATGCTGGTTCGATACAACCCATTTGGACAGTGGTCCCCAACCTTTTTTGTGTCACGGAGCAGTTGAAACAAGTACATAACCATTTTTTTCACTGCTTTTAAATTGCCAGTTTTAAAGCACTAGTACTGAGAATTATAGAGGAATTAAACATTTTATTCTCCTTTTTTTCTCATTCATTTCAAAAAGTGTTATTCTGCTGTACAACAAATGTAAAATAACACAATGAACTACTCAGACATAGACCAATCGGGAATAATAATTACACCTTATAATAGAAACGGAATTTTGAAGTTAGGATCTTACATACGGCGTTAGCATCATTGTTACTTGCAAATATGACTGAGCAAAAAAAATTACACGACTGATCGTTGCTTTCATCTGGTGGCTGCCGGCTAATTATTAGTGACTAAACTGCTAAGCTTTACGTCGGGAGGCTGTGCAAACCGCTCGCTTTTTCATGTCTTCCACTTGATCACTTGGGTGCAACTTGTTCAAATGATTCAACAGGTTTCTTGTATTGCCTTATTTTTGATGACATACCATGCACAACAGCTTCCTCCTCCACGTCGCTCTGGAGATTCTGCTAGAGGAAAGAAACTTCTCTCGTCAAAATAGCTTCATCTTTGGAAGTGATGGCTGCAGTGTATAACTGTACGATTGATCAATTTGTTACAATTACTTTGTTTACTGATTCTTTCACTTATTTGGCTGATTCTGTTTATTTCAACGTGTCAACCAATGATAGACGGGGCACTCCGATTGGGTTGAGTCGCCAACACGTCAGTTAAATTTGCTGACAGCTCGCAGTCTGTCTATGTCGGTGCGGTCCCAAATGGGCTGAGGCACGGTACCAGTCTGCGGACCGGTAGTTGGGGACTGACTCCATCTGTACCGCAAATACGCACACCAGTCCAGTACAAAGGTATATATGTAGTATACGTGTACATGTCAACGTTATTAGAGTTAGCACAAACTAACAAAAGAACTAAAACTAAAATGAAAATAAATGATAAACGATACAAAATAAAAACGAGAGTACTTTGCGTTCCCGGAGAGTAAATCATCCTAATCCTCCTATACTTTGGTGAAATCTCGAATCCTAGTCATTTTACCGACATAAATGCTCATCAGAACATTTTAATAACCTGCGAAGCAGACTGGCCCGCTGCACTGTGCGCGTCGTTCACAGGACAATTGATCCCGACATTCATGAGATATGTCATATGGGGAGCTACTGACCTCTTTTGACCACTGCGTGGACTGCAGACACTTGTTGAATCAATCCATTTTCTTGAGCGTCATTCTCAGGGTGTCGGCGAGGGGCAGGGTACACTTGACCTGGTCGCAAGCCAATAACATTGCACAGGGCGACAACTATTCACAACTTAAGTCTCAATTAACATGCATTAATCGAGACATGGGGGGAGATGGGGGAGAACATCATGCAAACTCCACATCGGCCTGTGCCAAGATTGGAACCCTGAACTTCCTGATGGTTATGCAGACACAGAAATGATTCAGAGTCATGGACCATTTAATGATCTTAAGAAGTTAAACAACAAAATTATTTTACAGTTAAAAATGTCCTCATGGAGGAGCATCGAAATACAACCAAATTAAGACAGTTTTCGTATCAATCACTGTTTTTTTTTCTTCTTCTAATTTATCAAAACATGATAAGTGCCTTCAACAGAACAATGATAGTATTGAGCTTGCAGTCATAAAACAAGACTGGCAGGCGTGATTTACTTTCAGCATCGGTTTCACACAAGAGTCCCTTTCCTCAGACAATAACTACACAGAGAAATATCAGCGCGCATGGAGGACACATGGAAGTATTTACAGCTTTGCTTTAGAAAGACAAATCCACATTGGACAGACAATAACAAACACATCCAATAGCGGCATGATGGCAAGTTCAAGTCACATTCGTTGCACATCTGTCATTAGACGGCTTGGGGCAGTAGGTGAAAAAGGTGAAAGAAAATTCCCAACATTCATCCACAAAAAGGAATGGAAATATAAAGTTATATTAAAATAGATCATGATTACTTTTTTTCTTTTGTTTTACAGAAAACACGTACATTTTGGCACAGAATTGAAAAAAAAAAGTTTTTTGTAGTTGGAAGAACACATTGAAAACGTTTGAGGATCCAGCTGTAAAATAATAATAAATTCACTTGGTCTCTCCACATTGCATCAGTCTTGAACTGTGTATCATATTTACAGTTGCACAATGGCCCGCAAAGATGCTGCTAACTAACTTTTGACTGTAAACTGTACAACTCTCAACTTGACCATGGAACAAAAGCAGCAGACGAAAAGTCTCAATCTCTGCGTTATACCATAATATGGATGATTTTACACTCAAATCTGTACAGACTTCATATTTTTTTCCTTGTACGTAGTGCAATGACTCCTCATGTCTCTCTTTAAAAAAAAATCACAATCACTTTGATGAAGAGAAAAAAAAAAAAAACCATCAAGAATCTCCAAAAGAGTGAGTCCACAGCCATACCAATGCCTCCAAAACATGGCAACATTTAAAGATTCAAGCAGAAATGCTCTTAGAAACATTCTGTACTTCAAAAGTAACATTTTTGCACTTCAACACCATTGAGTGAATTAAGGACTTGGTGAAGTGAACCAAAATAGTGAAAAAAAAATTGCTTAAATGCTTAATTGAGATTTTCATAAAAAATATGAGGCAATTCCACTTTAGAAAAATCAGCTGGTGTTGGCTTTGCTTTAGAAAAAATAAATAAAATCAAACAGAGGCAATGACGATCATGAGGTGAGGTGAAATACTGGAGATGCTGTTTAGAAGGTCTGGGGCCAGGCGGGAGAGGTGGCTCTCGGAGAAGTCACACGGTGGGAAAATCTGCACCACGTAGGCGGGCTGGAAATACAAACATGAACATATTAAGAGGGAAGAACTCACACAAGTCATGTGATTAGACCAGTGTTTCCCAACCTTTATAGCAGAGATGGGCATTCCGTCCATGGGACGGAAGACGAGAATTTTATTTTATTTTTTTAAAGGATGGACTAAGCAAGGGCGGAAGTGGGTTTTCGTCCGTCCCTGTAATCGTCCCTGACTGGGTTAAGTATGTGGTGTCGGGAGGCAAAATAACAAGGCAAGAGTGTAGCCAAACACTGTATTTACATCACAGGCTATTAATGTCACACAACACGAGCTCGCATAAAGCCAGGGAGGGAAAGTCCATGTCACCAAAAGCTTAACCTGTACTAGCTTATCATATTCTCCTTGTAGCATTTGAACAACAGGGTAATTTCCCACGACACACTTGAGGATCTCTCCAAAGTGCCAAGGAACGGTGGGTGGGAATTACACCATTTGACTAAAAAAGGTTCAACACACCTGATTGGAACCAGGATTGGGCACATTGATGATGCCAGCTGCCTGCTTAGCCTGCAGGTAGGTGATGAAGCCACTTTTCAAGGCTTGCGTTTGACTTAGGACGTCATCCTGGTCTCGACCACAGGGTAACGCCAGCAACAAACAGTAATCATTCTCCACCTGCCATTGATGACATAAGTTGTTTCAGTATCATTTTCTATTCCTCCATATTTGAGGGCAGAAGTACTTACAGTCATCCGTCGTGCCACACTGTCTAGCTGAGATGCTTCCAGCCGCATCCTCTGAACAATGCGAAGAAGCGGACCTCCCTCTAGCGGTGGCAGTGAGCGCTGAGCCAATAAAGTGTTGCCAGAAACAAAGTGCAGCTGCACGGCGGCCTGCTCATTCTTCAGCGCCAAGAGACCTTGCCACATGATGGGATATTTCTGTACGAAAGCAAGATTTTATTTGATTTTCCCATGAGGCCGGTAATTGAAAATGTTAATTACAATGAATTAATTACAGATACAAAAATGCATTTTATCACACAAGGAACATTTCTCCAGGCCCTAATTCAAGTGCTGTGTGCACCCCCCCCCCACCCCGAAGTGGCAAGTGTGTGAAAGAAAGTGGAGGGGGCGTAGCTGTAGGGAACAAACGACAAAGACGAGCAGAGTACTTAAAAATCTGGTAATTTGGCAATCAAAAACATGACCAATTATTTTGTTATTTGAATTTAATCCATCAGAAAAAATATCTAATTTTTCACATTTCAATTTTAGACTTAGATGAAAAATACAGAACTGAATTGGATTTAAATATCTATTTGGTACGGTTTATGTGACCTGGAAGTTTGGTAATGAGCATTAATAATAGCTTGTTAGCCACAGTCTGGACAATTTCGTACTTTCTTTTAATTTTGAGCCTCTAATTGAATTACTGGGATTATAAAGACATCCGTTTTTTTCTGTTAACAAAAAAAAAAAAAACAACAAAAAAAAAAACCCAGAAGAATCTGTCACTTTTTGGGGGGCTTTTGACTTCCAATTGAACGGATTCTACAAGGCTATACTCCCAACTTCATGCAATAAATGTGTCGCAGCGAACAAAGACACCAGAGTAAATGTTAACGCTCTAGTTTGAGCAGGGCTAGCTTGCCTCAGCAACATACTGAAAAGATGAAAAAAAAATAATGATCCTGTATCCTGGACTCAAGTTACCACGGGATTTCTTTGATATTTAACGTTATTATGAAGGGAGATGGGTGTGCATGCACCTGTCTCACGTTGATGTTTGAAGCTGCGAAGGGAGTTGTGTCTATGTGTGTGTCTGTGTCTCTTTCTTTACACTTTCTAATTGAGATATTAATAAATTAGAGGTCAAAAACTGTTGAGTGTGTCTAATTCCCACCGTCAAAAGCTGCACCGTGTCAATCGAGCGGTGTCCTGAATGAGCTGACTTGGCATCAGGCCGTGGCTGAAATGAAGTAGATGAGAGTGTCAAGAATGCTGCAGGGCCTTTCGGTTGTGACTGATCTGGTTTTTGATTCAGGCCCATTGAAGTGGTCATAGGAGACTGGTACGAGGGTGAGACTCCCTCCCTTGATATTCTAGACATGTTTGAAGAGGTAGAATGGTGAAGGTGAGGACTCTCAGGCTTGAGAGACTGAGGCATTTTACATAGGTGACCCAATTCAGGTTCTGGGAGAATCTGAGGAGTAGGACATAAATCATTATGTTGAGTATTAATGGATTGTTGAGGTGGTAGAGGATGCAATTTGACATGATGAAAGTTGTCAGCAGTAAAAGCATTATATTTACCTGTGAAGATGTGCTGCTTCCCGATGAAGGATGTCCAGTTATCTGGGGAGGGAAGCTCCTTGGGTCACGATAGACTGGAAAGGAGGCCACACCTCCAGTATGAGACAGCTGCAGGCCGTGAGAGTGAGGAGACACCAAGACAGGGCTAGATGTGTGAACTGCCCTGATTCGAGTTTCACCACTCGGTGAATGGATCAGCTGTCTTTCCCGTGTTTTGAAGGATTCTTTTTCTGAAAGTTCAGCATTCTTTCTCACCGAGATGTTACTGGTTCCGTTCTCCGAGTTGTGTGACAATCTTGTTTCCACAGTGGCTTGCTCTCCAAGCTGTTGATGTGCGAGCATGCTCGGTAGCATGCCTCTGTACTGGTCCAGACTTAAGCTTGCATGGAGCCCTCCACGATCATTCTGAAGCAACATGATATCCGGTTGCATCTGCGGTATTGAGGCTCTGCTCAGGGCTTGGTTAAAAGGTCTGTGTTCCTCATCGGTTAGACTGCTGACACCGCCACCGGTAGCCAATGACCCCTGGGGAGTTGAATGAGACTGCCTGATGACAATGGATTGAGACATGCCTGAGTGTGGTACTGGCCCTGGCAGAGGAGAGGACAGAGAATTACTTCGCCTTCCGTAGCTGATTGCAGGCATTGGTGAAGCATTGATCCTTGGTTCATGTGTCACTGACTGGGTGACACTGTGAGGTTGGATGATGACAGAAGATTGCTCTGAGTGTGGATGGTGCACAGGGACATTGAAATTTGCTCTGGATGACACACCATGAGGCATGACAACTGAAGTTCCTACTGGGGAATTGCTAGGGGCACACACTTTGACAAGACGTGAAGGGGAGAGAACAGCCGTTTGTGAGGACTGGGGGTCTTGTTTTGGTTGCAGAACTGAGCGCTCAGTTGGCATGCCAGGACTGGAGCTTATGCGTGATCCAGATAGTGAGGGGTGGTGAGGGCTGTTGATAGGGCTGAGGTTAGCGTGTTGAATTGAATTTTGGGGTGGGACATCCGTTCCCGGTCTCTTACCCTGCTGCTTTATGACAGCTTGGTTGTACATTAAGACTTGAGGAGCAGAGACTGGCTCTTGAAACATCTTCACAACACTTGCCTGTGATGCCGTATGATAAACAACTTCAGGCTTGTCACGTCCATGGCTATCCAGCTTGGTACAAGAAATGACAGGTTGAGCATTATAAGATTTGTTGGTCAAGAGAACCCCTGTGCGTCCATAAGCAGATGGATTTGAGGGTAATTTAGTGCTGGGAAACTGGGACAAAGGAATTATCGGGTCTTGCTTTATCTGAGATTTAGGCATAACTTGCTGAAACTCTATGTCCCCAGTACTGGCTGGCGGAATTTGACTTATTTTGGCTCTCATTCTGTGGGGCCCTTCTGTTTTTTGACCGGAATAACTCAAAACAACAACACCCTCTGATGTATTTACTCGAAGACCAGGAATTGAACGTGAAGTGCTCTCGACAACAGAGCGTTCTCTAACTTCATCATCAACGAAGTCAAGCCCATGGTATCGATGACTTTCATTAGAATTTGCTTTGAATTTTGGTTTTGCCAAAGGACACATGCTTCTGTTGCTAAGGGAAATCCGTGGTGTCTCATCTGTATCGTATGGGATCGGAATGCGACTTATCACAGAGGTAGCAGGGGAAATTACAGTATGAGGGTTGTTCTCACCACTATTTTTGGGGGATTCTACCAGTGGTTTACATTTGTAATGTATGGACTGAGGGAGTGAAGACAATTTATCTTCTACATGCCTTGGGCCGGTGGCAACAGAGGTATTTTCATTTTCTGACATCTGGAAATGATCTGATGTAGTAGTTGTCACTGTAGTGCTGGGAATAGAATTGCTGTTTGATGCAGACACATATTTAGGTTCCATTAGGATTTTTCTTAAAGTACTGGAACTTGGATGCAGATCAGAAGCCTTAGTATCGGGAGGCATCGGGGGATTGATTGAAGAGGAGCCAAGCGAAGGTGATGCTGGTACAGTAGAAGTTACCACTGTTACATGACATGGAGGGCTAACAAAAATTCTACTTTCTTCAGTTCTCAGAGGCCAGTTCGGCAAAAGTTGAGCAGGTCGTAATAACGGTAGACCTGACTGCGATACAAGTGGTGGACGGGCAGGTGAAGGAGTAAAACTAGAGGGAGATGACTCTGCTGCTTCTCGTTTGCCATTGGAGATGACTCTTGAATCTGAATGAAAGGCTGATTCTTTGGGTACGGGCTGTTCAACTTCAGGTTGTTCTGCCTCTTTGGGTGTGCCCAAAGTCGTAGAGCTTGGAACATCGCGCCTACAGGTAGCGACAGCAGTTACCACTGATCCCACTAAAGTGGTCCCAGTTGTAATAACTGGTGCTTTGGAATTTATGATTTCAGGATCCTCTGGGATTGACTCGGGCAGCTTGAAACGGGAGGGCTCTGGCCGCACTTCATCTTCATTCTTCTTATTTATGGCACATTTACGACCTCTTGACTTTTTCTGCGGTTTGGGTCGAACTTTACCTGTTTTTTTGGGTGTATTGGCAAGTGAGGAGTCCTCGGTAATCCTAGATTCTGCTCTTAGACCTTTTGGACTCGAGATCAAAAGACCATCATCTGAGTCTGCAGCACGAATAGTATTCACCACGGTGTTCACGGTTTCAGTTTCTATGCCTTCACTGGTGTTACCAGACAGCACCGAATTCGGAGTGGGAATAAGGGCACTGAAAGCTGGAGCAGCAGTGAATCCTTCCGCATCTGCACACGACTCTTCAGCTGTGATGGAATCAATAGCGGCTGCAAGTTCTGTTTCACTTGATGGTATAGCTCGCTTTTCCTCTTCAACCTCAGTTTGTGACTGTGGCACTACGGCAGGTACTGTGGGCACTTGCCCTGAAGGGTGCTCCTTATACAGCCGAGGAGGGTGGTCCGTAAGTTTGGCTATATTTTCAACTGCCTGCTCTAGTTCCATTTGATGTGCGAGAAGAACAGCAGCCGGATGCACAGGAAGGTCTGGCTCAGATACAGCATCTTCAGTGTCTTTCACATCAAGTGCCTTTGATTCTTTGGGAAGGCATATTGATATTGATTCCTCAGACTTAACTAGAGTGTTGGTTTTCTTAATACTGACTGGAAATGACTCAGGGTCATTATTTTCAGAACGGAGCAAACCTTTTACATCATCAACACTTACACGGATTTCAAGATTTCTCAAGGTATGGGATTTATCTTCGGTGAACTGCTTGGCATTTCGTTTGAGCCTTTGTTTTTTCATTTTGACACTCTTTTCAGCCATTTTGCTCTTTGGGAGGGTTACATCTGGGTTCTCAAAATCAGCCGATGTAAGTGGTGTGTCTTGTTCGTTTTTCTGCATTTGTGAGTTTGTGCCTGATAAATGTGCAGTTAGGTCCGAATCATCTTTGGGTTTTAGCTCTAATTCATCACAACCTCCTGTATCTGTCAATTCAACTAGAATTGTAGCGCCTTCAGACTGTTTGTCGAGACGTCTTCCTTTTTTGTTAACCAGTGTTGATACAGTCAGTGGCATTTGCTGAACCTTTCTTGGAGAGCGCCATCCCTCAGATGATTTCACAACTTCTGGTATGATTGGAGTATCTCCGATCTCTGTGTTGCCATCCGTTGTTTTCTGTATTTCCACTTTTCCTGTTAAAATATGGTGATCTCGTTTGATACTCCTTTTTGGTGGGCGCCCTCGTCTAGGATTAGTAGATGGAATTTGAACATCTTGCTGTATGAGTTCTTTATCTGTAGCACGTTTGCGCATTGTTCGTAATGGCTCCGCTGCCTCTTTGCCAGACTGCTCTCCCTCACGTACAGTGGCATAAACCGATCGGACGTTTCTTCGACGTGTTCTGCCATGAACCAACCCAGACTCAAGGTTTTGTTCAGAATTTGATACGGGAATAGGGGACTTTGATGGAATTTTGCACTCTAACGATCCTTTCTGAGCTTCTGCTTGCGGAGATGAGCCCCTTTTGAGTTTCTCTCTATCAATACGTTCACTCTTTCGTGTCGCAGTTTTATCTTTAGCATTTTTGGTCGCCGGTGATGCGCGTAATATGTTGTGTGGTTTTCCTCTCTTATTTTTAGGTTTTCTTCGGTTGGGTATTTGTTTACTTTCAACCTGTAGCTCTGGTATACATATTTCATGGACTATCTCTGGTCTCTTTGATTCCTCAGAATGGTGCGTTTTCTGAATTTGTGCCTTCGGGTCACACTCATATTTTATCTTTGCATACTCAGAGCATGTAAACTCTGTATTCTTCTGTTCAAAACTAATCCCAGAACTCTCCTGTTTTGGAGGCTCATCTTCCACAGGATGATTGTGCTCCATTGGCAAATCGTCACCAATCTCTGGTTCGGTCTCAATTACCTCTGTTTTTGCTTCTATTTCATTTTCTGCCTCTAAAAGTATGGGTGGAGGGCTCATATTTGGTTTAGGGCTTATAGGTTTCAAGTCTTTCAAAAAAGGTGGCGAGGCAGCGATCTCAAGAACTGTCTCCACATTGTCTTCTTGATTAGATGACGCATGTGTCTCTATGGGAAGTGGTAAAATGTCTTTCCTTTCAGGAGATGGCATTTCTTTCAGGCATGGAACTGTTGGAGTAGTAGACATGGTCGAATGGGGGCAGACTGATTTTTCATCAACCTTCAAACGTGTGGTTGCCATTTTATCAGACAGCACATCATCACAACCTGGCACATAATTATGTTTAATCTCCACCACAACTGAATGCACCTCTGCATCAAGTGGACAAATGTCCTTGTCTTTTTGTTGCTGTAGCTCCAAAAAACGACTGTGGAATAGCACAATGGGCTGTGGTGGGATATCACCATCTTCACATTCTGTCTGAACTTCAGGATGACCTGGCAGAGCAAAATTCTTATCAACTCCTGTTTCACAATGTTGGTCTTTGCGTTCAAGGTGCTGCAAACGGCGAGAATCCTGTTCAAAGATTGAGCTATGAAGGAAGCGGGAGGCAAACAGTTCCCGGCGTTCTTGGTCCTGAGCCTTAAGTTCCTCTTTTTTGCTGTGCAGATTTTCAGCAGCACTCGCACGACTCTTCTTCTTCTTCATGTACCAAGAAGGAATTGGTCGGGGTGCTAGTTCCACCTTGTTTTTATCTGTGCGGCTGTGTGTGGATGATGGGAAGCGAGAGGGAAGAAAGGACCAATTGTCTTCTCGGGAAGAGTAAAGTGTCTTGGCTCTTTCGAGAAGTGCTTTTGTATCAGGGGTTATAGTTTTGTCTAGTGCGAATGAGTAAAATTTATTCTTTTCCAATGAACCACAAAGTTTTAGATCTGTCATCCTCTCGTCATGTTCCCTGAGGATGTAAGATAAGGAACTACTGGACTTGTGAGAGATTTGTTTTCTTTCTCCATCATCATCAGAATCGGACTGTACTTCTCCTGGTTCCAAATCCTGCCGTTGGCATTTACTCACACTTTCACTTTGGGAAGGAGGTTCCATTTTTGGCGGATCAGAGGAAACCCTTCCGAGCCAACTGGACATGAAGTCCTCATTGCCTCCAAGAAATGATGCCTTTAGCTTTTCCGGCTCACTTTCGGGTGTTTGAAAATGTCTAGGTTTCAGGACCATATTACATTTCAATGACTGTGCATGTAGAAAGTGTTCTTTTGTCAGAGATGATTTTGTTTCCGTGTTTAAGTCTGAGATAGAAATCTGGGTGGTTTCCTCTTCCCTTCTTAGACAAATGGGGACTGTTGAGGGTGTTGCATGGTGAAAAATACCCTCATTCAGCTTGCGACAAGTTCCAAAGTTTTGCTCTGTTTTTGAGTCGATATTATCCACTTTGTTTCTTTTACATAAAGAGAAGTCATCAGTGTTTATGTCCTGGTTTGGTTTTCTAATATCATGCAAGGCATACTCAATTCCAAAGTCTTGAGTTTCATCACGAGGTGTGTTATCACACTTGTCACTCTTCTCAACATCACATAGTTTGGCTCGCAACCATCGGCTCTGTTCAGTTGTGTGTTTTGTAAAGGTATTTGTCTGGTCCAAGCACACAAACTTTTCCTCATCTTCAGAATCTCTACAATTCCTTCCACTTTGGTCCTTGTCACCCAAAACCCTCTTTTCTTTTATTTCATCAAAATCAAGGCCGCCATCACTGGATGTCTTTGTGAGACTGGAGCTATTTTCACTTTTTGAGTGCGCTAATTTCATTTTCAGGAAGGGCAAGTCAAATGGTTCTGAAGATTCAGCTGGCAGTGCTTGCTGGGACGGCAGCTGAAGCGCAAGGCTTGTGGAGTCGTTTTCTGAGTCTTGTCCCTCATTCGGACTATGAAGTGGAAATATCTGCGCAGATTTGTTCCTGTTTTGTTCCCTTTTTTGCATCTTTTTTATGAAAACATTCTTATGAAAATCAGAGTCATTATTATTCCAAGGTTTAGGAAGGACAGATCTACCAAGGTCATCTTCACTAATTCTCTTCTGATGGTCATTGTGGCCAGAGTCTTCAAAACGCCGTTTTCTTGCAGCCAAGCGATCAAAATCGATTGAAACACCACTTTCAAAACCAATTTCACATTTTCCCAGTTTTTTGGGCTTCATTTTGATCTCTATGTCAATATGTTCCACTAAACGGTGCATGTTTTTATCTCTGGGTCCCTTTACATTTCCTTTTGATGACTCTGTGCGGAACAGAGGACTTCTTTGGTCAGCAGGAGGTGATACCAGTCTCGGACTGTCATTCTCTGTCCTCGATATTTGTTTTTCATGAGTAATCAGTTTTCCTTCTTCTTCTTTCACACGTGTTAACTGCACCACACAAGGCAGAAGATCTAACTTGCCTCGACTTGAGCTATCTTTCAGGATTTTACCATTTTTACTTTGAAGGGCAGACTCTGGGCTCATGTCTCTATCAGGTTCAGGCTCGACATCACATGTTTGATTGATTGGTGAGGATACTTTGAGCTTCTTAAGTCGCTGTCTCTCATTTTTATCCTTATCACCGCGGTCGTTACGTCCAGCCCGTTTCTCCTTTTCAACCAAATAGACCTTTTCAACCTCACAAACACCCTTCTCAATTTTGTTTATTTTATTATACCGTTCTGTGCGAGTCTTCTCAACTTTTTCAAATCTGGAAGGGGAGACTGAACTGCAGCTACCACTTCTTTCAGAAGATGGGCAACATATTCGGCGGTCTGAGTCACTTGCTATCCTTTCAGAGATTGAAGGGGAGGCTATGGGGGTTGGAGCGCGACGCGAGGCAACAAGAGCTGGGCTTTGGCTCCGCTCAATGGTTCTCCTCCCGTGGTCACGCCCACGATCGGTCTCGAAGCGCTCCCTCTCTCTCTCACGTTCTCGTTGCAAATAGCTGTATTTCCGAATATCCTGTTCGTAAGGATCGGCTCGGTATTCTCGATATTCCCGGGTGTCTTCGTAGTACTGTGTTTCGTAGTAATCTCCTTGATAGGGATCCCAATCAGTGTAGAACTCGCGACTTCTGCTTGTGTATTTACGGCGCGGATCTTCCGCATATGTTCCTGGTGTGCGTACGTTTTCATAATATGGTCTCTCCACTTGAAACTCATATTGAGAGCGTCGGTCATCCCTGCAGGAGATAGGGCAGAAATATTTCAAATGACAATACAAAATGTGTTGTGGGTGGGGTAAGGATTGCCCTCATTTAAGTTGTGGTATCAATTCTAATTATTAAGTAAACAAACCTTCTTTCAGAAAGAATGTCATAAAAGTCTCTAATATCCTGCCCAGATGCTTGCATCGAACGATAGAAAGCCATCTGACTCTCCTGATTGGCAAAATCCACCTAAAAGAAAGAAGTAGACAGTTTCAAGGACTATTTTATGGGTAATGCAACATACTGGAGCAGGCTTACCTTGATTTTACTGCCCCCTATCTTCCATCCTTTTGTGTCTTTGACCGCGGCCTGAGCATATTCAATATTGTTGTACAAGATAAGGGCCATTCCTTTCATCCTGTCGAATACAACCTGCAGAAGACAAAGAAGACAAACTCATCACATGCCCAATGGCAAAGTATAATTACAAGTCCACCCACCTTGACAACATGTCCATAGCGGCAGAAGTGTCGGGTCAGAAACTGTTCAGTTGTGTTTGATGCTAATCCATCCAGCCAAACACAAGTTGTGGGCATACTCTTTCCAAAGCCCAGCTGAGAAAGAAAATCTTTTTTAAAAAATATCCACATCCTAGACTCGTTGATTGATTTTCTGACGGTATTTTATTCTTACTTTAAGTCTATTGTTTCCAAGGTATTCCCCATCCATCTTCTTTATGGCTTTGCAGACACTTGCAATGTCACAGTATTGCAGAAAGGCATATTGAGGGGCTCCGTTCACTTTCTTGATGTCGATATCCTTCATGGGCGTTACGAAATAAAAAGAACCTCTTAGTCAGCAATATATTGTTAAACGTCGTCCAAGGTTCAAGTTGATTAAAAAAAAAAAAAAACATACCACAATCTCTCCAAAGCGTTGGAAGATGCTGAGAAGATCATGATATGTGGTGGTCTTCTCCAAGTTCCCAATGAACAATGTCCGAGTAGCCTTCGGATGAAACTCATCTATCCTTTCATCCAAGGGCCGGAACTCATTCTCACTTTCAGTCTCTGGGAAGGTTTATTTCTTGTTAGTTGAGGCATTTCGTCAATGAATCGCAAACAAGACTTCACAACATACCGGGACCGTTCCAAGCAGTGACATCAATTTGCATTCCAAAAAAAAGCTTCCCCTTTGACGCTCCGAGCGCTTTCTCTTGGTCTTCTTGCTGCCGGAAAAAGACAAGTCCATAGCGCTCCTCTGATGCTCCATGAATTTGTACAGACGTGACTTTTCCGTGTTTTTTAAACTCATGAAACAAACCGTCTTTTAGACTTGTATCTGTAGTGAACACAAAGTGTATCTTACAGCATGTGCACTGAAGAAAAAAAAAAAAAAAAAACAGGCCTTTTTTTTTTCCACTTGGGCTGACAAGCAACTTACCCGTAGAGCGTACAGGAAGATTTTGGACCTTGATGCCGAAGCTTTTACGTGGTTCCTCGTCACGGGATGATAAAGGAAGTGCTGATGGTGCTGGAACAGCAGCTGACTGCACGGAGCGAGCCGGCGACTCATCACTTGAACTACTGCTAGAATCACTGAGGCAAAAACAATGCAACATCATAGGAACGTAGCCTTGCTGAATTGTCACGTCCTGTTTTAATGCAAAATCTAACAGCTAATTACTAACAGTAACTGAGTAATTTGTTTTCCCACTGAACTAGTGACATCATGTCAATTCAAATACATTTTAGAGGACGGCTCGACAAATACATGAACTTAAACAGTTGTTGCTGTTGCACTTGGGTCCTCTATAGTTGTCTAACATCATGCCTTCAAAATGTTTTCAAACTATCAAAACAAACCAAGAAGAGGGCATTTTACATTGCTTGGAGTTAAGAAATGGAAAAGTTCATTTCAATTCCTTCATTTTTTTTCAACGTATTATTTCTTCAGTAATTAATTGAAATGAGCGCATTGGTTTTAGATGTCCTGGAGCAAAAACGTTTTGCCCATCAAACAATTAATACTTATTGTCTGACAAAAACCATGACGCGTTCTTAATGTAAAAAAAAAAAAAAAAACTGCGAATGACGCAATTTTTCTTTTGCTTCATCCATTTCTTCACGATGTTAATTTGTTCAGATGTCATGGCCACTGTACTTCCACCCTCAAACGTCTTTTTATGTAACTCAAACGTGCCATATATAGTGTGGGATTTTTCTTGCTTTAAGTACTGTACAGTGATTGTACAACGTATGCAAGTGGGCATCTGGAATGGACCCAGTCTGCTGCACTGCAGGACAGTAAATCTGAACTATTTCTCCCAGCCAATCAGTGAAGTGAAATTAGGTAATAATGCTTTTTGAAAGGCGCTTATAAATAAAATGTATTATTATTATTATTATTATGTTTCCAAATATTTCAAATGAAAAACAACAATGATTTCCCTCATGTCATACTTCCTTCAAAGCTCATTTTTCAATCCACATTCAAGGTACTTTTTTAATATACAATACATCTTTATGGCTGGTCTAGCTAGAATAAATGTTCAAATTAAGTAGTTGCATTATAACTACTGAAAAATGCTGTAAATAATTAATATTTCACATCTAAATAGTGGTGAATAAAAACACAAATACAAAGCGTCTCACATTTCCCGATCACACAAAGCTCAAACAGACTGAGGTAGCTTCTTTCCCAGAGCAATAATAAACAACTCAAAATAAGAACCATCTTAATCATCAACCAGACTTGCACAAATTCCTGATCTTCTTTCCAATAAATGCTCAAGCTCTGTGCAATAATGCTGATATACACGTGCAAAAATGTTTGCACTTCTGTGAATATCATCCTTTCACATAACACGCAATAACTGCTCAGTGCTTACGACTCTCATCCATTAGTTTATTGTTCTTATGCAGATGTACATTTATGCATTGTGCATATCAAATTTTTTGTTTTTTCTTATTTTATTTCATTTTGTTGCATTAGCAGAAAATATGTTTTCTATATAGGCACCAAGGTGCAGCAACCTGAAATTTTGTTATATACAGTACATGACAAAAAAGTGATGCTCATTCTGATTTGTCCACCACTGCCTCACAAGGTGAAATTCTAGATGGAAGAGTGTGTGTGTTAAAAATCATGGCTGCCTGATTTTGCTCAAACCATCCCCATGCCAGCCTCTTTCACTGCTCTTTTTTCCTGCCCTCCCTTTCTCCTTCTGTGCTCAGACACTCCCGGAAGTGCTACTGACTGACGGAGCCTGGCCGGTGGGAGTGGGCAGGCAGCCAGCACTGGCTAGAAATTTCCAGTTTTAACTGGATCACACGCAAGGGAGTTGGGGCGGTGGGGAGGTGGTGGTGGTGGTGGGGGAGGGGGGGGTGGTTCTCATTACCACAGAGGTACGCAGTGAGAAAAGGATAGAACAGCCCTCTCCTGAAAATACCCAAATAGCACTACTTCATCTGACCAAAGGTGTCGCTCTAACCCATTTACAATATCTATAGAGGACCGTGCAGTTCACACCAGAAAACGTGACTGCATCTGAACAACTAGGCATGTGTTTTTGGTCTATGGCAGCTCCTTGCAGGTGTTGTCACTGTGTATTTGTGTGTTCGACTGTTTTGACTGTCCTGTTCAATAAACGGCTGAAATTGCACCAGTGAATGAGGCTCGCTTTGTTTTATTACTTCACTTCATTACAGCTGCAGCATATCCCCCCCAGCCCATAACTAAAAATTCCAATCAAGTCCTAAGAAAAATAATTTAATTGATGGAAAAATACATAAATAACTTTTTTTCTTAAAAAAAAAAACAAAAGTTGGGGCAATCGTACGTCAAAGTAGATAAGACAGTACAAATTTGGCCTTGTGTATGGATTTGGACTCTCAGGACCAACTGCGTTAGGACTTGATGAAATTATCATTATTAGTGTTATAATGGCTTTAAGTATGTTTCACCATAGAACTGGAGTGGCTGACCAATCAATACTATGAATCCACATCCAGCAGTAACCAATCCTTTCTTGCTTTCCCGGCTTGTCGGGAGCAACCGTGAGAATGCTCAGCGCTGCGAGCTGCGGCTGAATAGCTTGCATGGATAAGCACTGTCCTTCCATGGTGCAGCGCCGCTCATTGAAGATACTAACCCTTGCCCCCATGGTGGCAAATAAACAGCACTTCTGACAAGTATTGCTATCACTGAGAATGCGACACACCAAACAAGAAGAAAGAAGATGGTGAAGCCACGCGCTCCGCTAAGATATCCTGAAATGTAGTCGTGAACACCAGAATAAAGTGCTTAGATGGAACAGTAGTCTGACTGGAACAACTTAACAGCAGAGAGTAATGAATTCTGAACAGAAAAAAAGCAAATAAATTATTAAGTGTCGACAGGAGAAATATTACAACAGCTACACAGTAAACACATAACTAGCCCGATAACCAGAAATGAATTTGTATGTTGTTAGCATATACACATCAGCCAGAATTTATTGCTAGATACCGGTGCCTACCCAAACATTGGCTGGTTGCTCACCATAATAAATGGCAAGTTGTCGAACAAAAGAAGACTAGGAACAAAGCAAAAAGGTTCTTCATTTTCTTATCGGCTAGTTGTCAATTTTTACACTTGCGTCTTTCAAGTGTTGCAGTGAACACACAAGCAAGTCAAGCAAGGTGGAGACTTCAGGGCAGCTCTCAACTTCAGCGGGAATCACAAGCCCCGTTCACACGGCAACGTTTGGTCCGACGATGCGCCGAAACAGCGCCAGTCGAGCGTTCACACGTGCACATTTGCTCCGACGTAGCTCCACTAAAGAGCTTATACCGGACCAAATTTGATCCACCTCAGGGAGGTGGTTTAAAAATTTGCTCCAGAGCAAATGCTTGCTTGCGGGGGAGTGGCCTCGCTACGCTCGCTACCAGATGCATGGAATCCGCCCCCGGTCGACAGTGACGAGGGGGCCAGCGACACAGACGAAGCCCGGCCGTGCACCCCCGTTCCCGGTAAAAGTGTTGGCGATTTAAGCGGTGAAGACAGCGCTCACGATCAAGAAGAGGATCAAGAAAGCAGTGATGTCAGCCGAGCCCGATTTGCAGGCCCGAGCCCGAAGCAAACCCGACATTTCATATTTTATTTGTGAGTATTTTTGGGAGAAAAAAAACAAGATTTCTTACGGTTAAAATAATCTACATATTTTTATGAACATGATCAATGCATTTGCACAACGAAATAACGCTGAAATACAGAATAAGAGGCCAGACAAAGAGAAATCTCATGCGCATTTGCTTAATTACGCAGAGAAATCCTGCGGCTTACTAGGCTTTAAATAGAATAATTCAAATCAAATAAATAGGTAACGATATCTGAAATAATTTCTATATGATTGTTTAAACGAAATTAACATACGTGCGCACTGCGTCTGGCCGCGCTCCTGTTTAGCAGTTAAATAGCAATTAAATTACAGCGCATTCTCTGTTTTATCCAAATTGTTTGTTTTAAAACAAGTATTGCTTAGTTTAGTATTCGCACATCGTTTTAGTATACATTTTTTAAAACATATATTGTGGCAGTCGTAAGGAGCATACACGATTGACTGTAAACACGTCTTTATTCCACGACTGCCGACAAGTGGATCTATTCTTAACATGGACAGAATAGTGTCCGCCATAATATTTATTAAAAGAAAAATAAATAAAAGTCCGCGAGAGAGAAGCCCGACCTGAACCTGTTTTACTTCCGCATTCCTGTCGTTTTGGTCCGCAGCAGAAACTGCACGTATGCCCGCAAGTGGAGCTGCGCCGACACTGCGCCGGTGCTGTCACGCTCAGCGGCTTTGCACGTGTGACCGCTCCACAAAATTTGCTCCGGTGTAAAATATATCGCAACAAAATATTTCGGTGCAGCGTCGGACCAAATGTGTGCCATGTGAACAGGGCTACAGTCTCAACTCTTCAGTTGCCAAATCAAGAGTTTTATTTCAGCCATTTTTCTCATCAAAGCACACCTGAGCTTCCAACAAGGACGCTCAAGCCCCCCGAATTTATTTAGTAAACCATCTTGTCGTCGAAAACACGCACCATTGGCCGTTGAAAAAGCACAACCACGAACACTTAGTGGAGAGCTAAAAAACTGAATAGAAACATGAAAAACCTCTCACCTGCCACTTGTGCTGCTGCTGGTGCTGCTGACCGAGTCTGAACTTGAGGAGCGGCTGCGAGAGCCCGAGACACTGTGGGAGCGTGGAGGCCGACTAGCCTGGCTTGCCAGCCTCTGGGGAGAAGGATTTCGCGACTGCGCCAAGTGAGGAGAGCGGCTGCGACTGTGTTGAAATGACCGCTCACTACGCCGTGCCCTGTCTTCTCTGTAAAGGTCCCTGTGAACCACACTGGCCAAAGTAAAGGCCTCCCTGGTCCGAGATTCATAACGAGGCTCTGGTGTCCCAAAGCGACATGGACTCCTGCTGTGGGAGCGGTAGAAGCTAACCCCGCTGGAAGCAGAGCCCCCACTTGCCCCTGTGGCAGCCCCTGCCGCTCCACTTGTTCCGGTATTGCCAGCAACAGCATTAACAATACCGCCGACTCCAGAGGACAGAGTTGTATTGCTTCCAATGGATGTACCGGAACCATTCCCAGATGCGCTGAGAGTTCTCTCTCTCGAATAATAATCTGTGTCATAATGTCGTTGGCGTTCAAAGCTGCTTCCTTGACGCTCGTGGTGGCCGTAAGCGCCGTGGTCGTACTGCCGCTCACGACTTTCGGCAGTCCTAACAAAGACAAAAACAAGAGGGGAAGAGAAATCAGTAAAATGTCATATCTTTGTCAAAGTGGACCAACCTTTTTGAAATCATTGTCTGAGAAACCTGGCACAAGGCTTTCCGAGATCACCTGTTTGTTGTGTTGCACAATCTGAGGTCAGTCACCATGAAAATACAGACACAATGGAGATAAAATATAATTATTGCTAACCTGTACTCCAATTCCAACTGTACCTTTCAAAGAAATGCCTGAAGGACCATTGAACAAATTTCAGTTCTGTCCAAACCTAAAATGATGAGGATGTTTCTGAATGGTAGACTTTTATGTGATGTGTTCTTTCCACTTTTATGCTTGCACTAATAATTCGCCTTTTTTTCTTACTTTTCTGTTAAAAACATTGATTTGGAGAAGCTATTTATCTCCCTCATAACATCAGTTTGTGATAAGGACCCTCACTGAAAACGTACTACGGTAATTTGATGGCTAGCACATTACATTAATTTGTGCTCTAAAGTACAGTCAATCCTGCTACACAGCGGGGCACCTTTCGCACCCTCACTATATTGTGGATTTTTTAAGTGATCACTCATGGGTTTTTACAGTATACAAACTGATTAGAATTTACAGTTGCACACCTTCAGTGTTGTATTACGTTGTGCCGCAACATGCTATGCAGCACTACTAGAAGACATGCAGCATAAAAGAAGAGCAAGATGAAGAGGCAGAGCAGGAGCCAAACTCAATTCTAATACAATTTTAGTGCGTGCAGCGTGCGCGAGCGCGCGCACGCGCGCGCACACACACACACACACACACACACACACACACACACGCACGCGCACACACACACACACCAACCCTCCAGGCTACACTTCTTAAAAGGAACATGCATGTACACAGATCCTAAAATAAGTAGACTATTTTCTATACATTGTTTTTTTTTCTTTTGTCTGTGCAGAAATATTTTGATAGTCTGTTTTGATAAGTTTAGATTTGTTTAGAAAAATGTGTGTGACACAAATCATTAAAGACCCTGTAAAGTGGCTTAAGAAATGTGTTTGCATTATAATGTTTATGTTTGAAGGTAATAACTGAAAAGTGCAAAGACAATGCAATGCAGTGCTGAATTGTTGACATAGACACACCTTCCACTATTTCAGCTGTCTGGATTTTTGGGACATGGCTAAAATGAAGCCCAGGTATGGCACACATGGGCTTTTTGGCATAAGCCAGCCCTCCTTCACTATATAGAACAGTGATCCCTCGCTCTAATGTGTTTCACTTTCCGCGGCTTCGCTGTTTCACTGATTTTTTTAGTGCAGTTTTTTAATGCTTTTAAACAGTGAATTGCGTTCTGCATCATGATTGGCTAAGGCACTGACCGACGTGAACAGTCTCCGCACCTCGTCTCTGTACAGCTTTCCAAATTTACATTTGCAAATTTTTGGTCTTTGGTTTCATTGTATCAGTGGCGGATGCTGGTCTGTCAAGGAGGGGAAGCTCAATTTCAACCTACATCATAAAATGTGGCCGTTTATTTATACATGAATTCTACTCTCTGTTCCTTTTCAAAAAAATTAGAAGGTTGCCTTCACCATAAGATCGGTGTCATTTCGCTGTCAATCAAAAAGAGATTCAGCCTCAGACAGCTCATCCAATCATCATGCAGAAAAACTGAGCTTCCTGGCCAGCCTGTAAACAGCCACTGTCCATAGACTCCCAGAGACTGTGAGCATCCGGTGGGCGGGACAAAACCAGCATTAATCCAATGACTCGTCTCGTTTCAACGCATTGGGACAACCTACACTGAACTCTCGAGACGCCCAGCGTCCGCGCGGTCGACGCTCAGCGTCCACACAGTTTAAAGCACAGTGAAGCTGCGGGAATGAATGAGAAGAGAGTCGCGTCGTAACCAGTAATAAGAAGCTGATTCGGAACAAAAGTTGAGGGTTGTAGCCCATATTTAGTCAATGATATGTCCACACAATTGTACGTACACACATATATTTGATCACTTACTTTTTGACATTTTAGGGGAAGCTGAGCTTCCCTTGCAGAGCAATCGCGTCTGCATTGTATACATAGTTCAGTATTGTATAATAACTGTAAAAAATAAAGCTGACTATCAAGTACCAAGTACAACTTTATTGTCAAATGTGCTGTATGTTTCACATACAGCACATTTGAAATTTCGTCCCTCTCACATTTTTTTGCTTTTTTTTATAAATCCTACTTCACGGATTTCACTTATCACTGGTTCTTTTTGGAATATAACCCCCGCGATAAATGAGGGATTACTGTACTGAGTGCTTTTATTCCATCTGTGGCTATCCAGTGCAATTTCGAGTCACATTCCCACCACTACAGCTAGCTAGCTATGCCTACACCCCGAATAATGCATCTTCCCTGGATGCCACAATTTAAAGAACAGCTCGGTGTTATTTAACTTCCCCAATGTTATGTGTTTTGTTTTTGTGTTATTCAGGCAACTGTACTACAGTGAAGGCAAAGCATTGCGGAGTTTTTAGACTAGCAAAAAGTGTGTGCACAAATGACTCGGCGTAAGCATCAGGCTGAATAATGTCTGCTGTCGTGTTTATAAACGGTTTAATTTCCCTCAATTGTCTGTTACATGGACCCACACGAACACGTCAAAAAAACAGACTGAGGCTGGGACATACTGGCTGACCCCAATCGGTTCATGGCCTCCGTAAAGTTGTTAGCTCATGAGCTAGCCCACAAACTAGCAAGCAGCTAGCACAGAGTCTTTGCGGGATGGAAAAGCGCTGTGACGAGGAGATGGGATACTGTATATTCCAGGCGCCTGAGATTTAAAGCGGATATTTTTTTTCGTGGCTCAAAATATGTAGGGATGTGTAGGCAAATGCTACACAGACGAATGTATTTGAACAAAATGTTAAAGCCGAGTGGGGCATGTTTTCAGTGCATTCAGCAGAACCTCCCGCATCAACTTAGAGCTGTGGGAATATCTTAATTCTTCACCATTTTGAAGCTTGATTTCATCTATTTGTCGATTTCTTTTTATACATTCAAATTTGGCAGGGTTTTTAACAATACTCTTCTCTCCGGTGTGTCAAATTTAAGACTTTTTTTTCACTAGACAGGGACTTCAAATGTAGTTCATATACCTTAGTTCAAAACAAGCATCAAAGACTAATAAGTGGCAATGTGACAAAAAAAAGCAAATTCCATAATCAAGTATTGTTTGGCTGCATTTATAATAAGATAAGACAAGATAACCTTTATTTGTCCCACACTGGGGAATTTGCAGTCTACAGCAGCATCTCTTGTTTTATGTTGAGAGGGAAGAAATTTCATCTGTGCTGTACATTTGACAATAAAGTTGTATTCAATTCAAAATTGGGGAGTGGGGGGGGGGAATAAAGTGCTTCATTGCACAAAATAATAATAATAATACATTTAATTTATAAGCGCATTTTATTCAATGTCCTGCAAGTGGCCCCAAAACATCACAAGAGATGACAGTATTTCGCACAGAGCATAGCTCACGCACGCGCGCCGCGCGCGCGCGCACACACACACACGCACACACACACACACACACACACACACACACACCATTTAGAAGACATCAAAGAAATTACGAAAAAAACAATTGCAAGAGACATCACCTTCACTTTAAAGTTAAGGCTGGCTGATTTCGTTTTTTTTTTTTTTTTTAAACTTGAATGTCAGCTAAAAAGGTTAAAAGGTTTCTTGTAGGGTAATGATGGTTTGACCCTGGAATGCAATTATTTCCTCTAGCAGTACAGCACTGATTTTATCCCTTTTCAGCATGGAAACATGAGCCTGATCTACCCAGGAAATCACTGAGATCATTACTCCTGCAATACCACTGTATTACCGTCATGAGAGCTGGTGGTCAGGTAAGAAAAGTTGACGAGAAGGGGAAACAATAGAAGGTAAAGTATAGAGTGCAGCAGCTAGTGCTATTAGTGTGAAGATCAAAGAGTCAGCGGTGCAAACTATGGGGGTTAGCGAGGACAGCTAAAATACACAGGCAGGGCAGGACATACCAACCTTTTGAGAAAGTGGTAACTTGACCTATAATTCCAAATACAATAAAGGGAGATAGGACTTTTTGTGGGCAAAAATGATGAGTGGAAAGTGGCGGAGGGACAAAAATGAAGCAACATGGTTAATACGAAAAAACGTAATCCTCATCTTCAGGGAAGGAGACCTTCGAGGAGAAGGAGGACAAAACGGGATCCACACTCAGGAATACCAAATGCTTCAATGAGTCACCTTGAGTCCATATATCCATCCAGGCACGTGTGATAGTCTTTCATGACTACATAATATCCAAGAGTCCATCTTTAACTAGACTTGTCATTTTGTGTGTAAGCTCCTGCAAATTCCATGAAAGGAGAGACATCAGTCCAATTCAGTACATTCCAGTTTTTCCAGTGAAAGGTGTTGATCAATGGTAATCCATCTTCTTGCACTCATCTGATGGCATTGGGAAGAAAATGCATTGTCAAAGGTTTACTTTAGTTGTCGGTCCATGTGCAAATCTACATGCACTCCACACACAGGATAAATTGTGACTGTATAAGCTTTCATCCAAAATGTATGGTTCCACGCAAGAGGATAAAGTTGGTATTCCATAGGCACATTATCTCCAACAAAAAGGAGGTCATCGTTCATATCAGTCGTTGACCCCCCCAAAAAAAGTGGTGCGGGGTCCCAATCAACGATGGTGACTTATGTCTCTTGTGCTGTTGTGGTCTCCAAGAGGTCTCAAATTGTAATGCCCTGATCTCAGACATAATTCCAAATAACAGAAATGAGAGGGGCCCAAGAAAGCAACCCGTACCTTTGGCAGGACAGAATATCCTTTAGGTGTTAATCCAGCAGTGGGGTATACATTTCCTGTTTAAATTATCCACATGACTCCACTGTGAAATAAATCAAAGATGACACTCATCCAAATAATACTGTCCTGTATTATACTTTGTACATTGGGTACTTGTTTGTTTGACTACATCGGGAAAAACGGTAATATAATCCACCTGGCCAGCCATGTAACTCCAGATTAAGAGAGGAATCCCAGTCGCTGGACCACTCTGATTTAGGTCCCTGTATTTAGCCATCTTCAACATTCCTGGGAAAATGTACCACGTCCAATCTTTACCCTCCACAAATGATACTGTATGTCCACCTGACAAAGTTGCTTCTATTTACAAAAAGAATCTCGCTGTTTACGCTATGAGCGACCAGACACAGTAGATCATGCACACTCACATGAGGCGATACACAGCCGTCATTGCCCCTTCCTTTCCTGCTCTTTAACCATTCAGGCACTACAGCGGAGCATTACTACAACTTGACTGTCAATTATCTTAAGTCTTCTTTATTTCTACTTTGCCTAAATAACTGCTAGACGAAAGATCACATGATGCGAGTGCATGTGATTGTGCCCAATAAACTTTTTGTTTAACCCTACATTTATTTTTTGGTTGTGAAAAGTGCAAATAACTGCCGGGATAAGCACAATACACTGCGCGGGCATGAGCCCGTGAGTGACCAAGTGTGCCGTGGACTTTATGTTTTGAAATTTACAGTAAATTATTTCGAGTCATCTAGTATATTTGTTTCACTTAATGAGGCCGTTGTCCTGAATAACTGACGAGGATGTTCATTGCATGCGCCCTGCTTCAACCCGCGTGCACTGGCTTTTGTTATGTTTTGTGTGCATTGCATATTTATTTCTATTGTGAAAGGTGGTACTCATCAAGAATAAGTGCTGAAAGGATCGACTGCATTAAGTGTCGCACAGTCATTTACTGTATTTTGTGCTCATTCTGAAAAACACCAAGATAGCATAGATGAAGTATGTTGAAGTGATACACCACGACTAGAAGACAAGATTTGTATTTCAGTGAGGAGCTATGTTTAGCCTAGGTTATAACCAGAGTTTTGGAGATTCTCTACTGGATATTCAGGGTGCAATGCACACTCAGACCACATTTTAGGTGTCAAGTGGGCGCAAGAACGGCACCGATTGCCTCATGTGAGTACGACCTTAGTCACAAAGTGTTAACAAGTAATGCAGTCTCTGTATTTAAGAATATCCAGGAGAGCTGATTTGAGAATCCCTGTACGATTATATCCTCCTACACACGTCAGTGAACATGCTAGAAAGACACTTGGAGTTGAGCTCTTTAATTGAAAAAAAAAAAAAAAAAAAGCTTGCTTCCCCCTGCCATCATAAAAACTGTATCCACTTACCCGTCTAGTCTCCGTTCATAGCGTCCATCTCTGCTGTGGAGCGACGTAGGGGGGCCATACACCCCCCCCACTGGCGCCCGTGTGAACCCTGATACATCCCGGCCACGAGAGCCTAAGGACAGACTATCGTCCAGCCCCCTCACGGCACTAGGAATGGTGCCCGGTTCATTGTAATCAGTGCGCAGGTCTCTGTCCCCCATCTTGTTGACAGCATTGTGAGCCTTCTGAGCACTTTTGATGTCCACAAAATCCACAAAGGCTGCAACTCCGCCTTCTGAACCCCGTTTAGGCAGGACTTTGACACTCTCCACGCGTCCATATCTACAGAAAAAAAAAAACAGCAAAAACAAACTGATGAGCCAAGTGCCAACAATACCAAACAACCCTCTCTCTAAAATGCATTTCCCAGATTGAGAAGTTATTTAATGAATCGTCAAAATTTACGGGGGAATGAATGGAATCTTGTGCAAAAGCCACATGAATTTACGTGCGCAGTTCTTAAAAGTTTCATTTCCACCAAGAGGTTTGCTTGGGATCAATTTGCTGTGTGACACTTTCTAGCATTTACATAGTTTACAGGGATATACATATTCACCTCCAAACTATTCACCTGAACTGTCCCACTTTTCACTAAACCATTGAGGGGGCTGATCGCGAATTTTGAATGACCCCTAGATATGGCCAAAATGGTCCTAATATAGTTGCTTCAAAGCAAAATGACTGGCTTTCTGTGGCTTTTCAGATCTTTTTTATGGTTTCATTCATGATAGAAATTGCTGTCAAATTTCACATAGCTAATTGAAACTGGCAGGAATCCCTTGCACCCCCCCTTAAAAAAAACTAACATACTGCATAAGTGCAGTACTGTACACAATGGTGGTTTTTGATATTTGCAATTGGTGCGGCTGTAAAGGGCTCCAATTCTGGTGGGTGGCAAATTGGTTAAATAAATAAATACTATGTGCACAAAAAATTCTATGGATTTCATGTAAATGAGTGCTCCCATTCAGAGTCGAACTCTGGACAAGAGATATAAGAATAGGAATTAAGAGTTGATAATGGTGGGGGGTCAAAGTCATTCAAGCCTGGACACCAAAAATTAAAAAGGTCCATCCAGCATTGAAAAGAATGACAAAAGTGCAGAACCCATTATGAAAAACAAACTAAATTTATCAAGTCTACATAACTCCAAGGGTCACACTGTCACCACTAGTGCCAAAATATTTTGGGGGTGTGCAGTTCCCCCAACAACGCACATCTTCCGACGCCATTTTATACCCGTGCTCACTCATTCTGCCTTCCCCATCACATCACATCCACATCACATCACTCTGCTGGCTCAGAGTTAAACCCCGGCAGCCGCGGAGGGAGGCACCTTCCTCCTGCGACATTGCACGAGCGCGACGCACATCAATTCACATACATGCACGCTCGTAAAGGCTTGCATTTATTTCTAGCGTTCACGTTGAGCAACGGAGACGGACGCGTTTTGCATTTTTGGGCCGTGCGTGTTTACGCTGATAAGGCGACGCCGACGAGGGCTAAGAAACGTAGACGCATATGCGATGGTTTGAGCAGTCTGGCGTTTGGAGGCCACATATGGACGCAGCTGTGAGGAGGGCTGTGATTTTCTTGACATCTTGCGAACAAGCGCATGACAATTTTCCTTAAGATGGATTTTGAACAATTTCATTAAAATCCACACCAGAAACAAAAGCCACAATGATAACCACTGTGTGTGCGAGAGCGTGTTGGGGAGTTGCAAAGCTTCTTCTTGCTGCAGTCTAATCAAATCCAGCTTGGACACACACAAAATTACACTGCGGTTGCACGACGTCAAACACATACCACTGACATGACTGACAGTAGATCCCAATGCATAATTCGACCATTGAATAAGTACTTCCAGCAACCGTTCAGCGTAGAAGCAAGTGCAGCGTTCATACATGTTTTTAAAAAATATTTTTACAGCTTTGGTGACAGGTGGACAGGTGGGCTACTAAGAAAATGGTGAAGCTGTCGACATGCACATGGAAACAAGTGTGTGCAACATGATGAAGATGATGATGATGCTGATTAGCATGGGGTGCTGACAGCACAGATACGAGAAGGAAAAGAGAAAACACTTTCTTTATACTCACCGCTTAAAGTGCTCGATGATTTTCTCCTCTCGCACATTTTCCGGTAAATTTCCCACCCATAAATGTCTGGTTTCTCGAACCATGCTGCGCGCTGCTGCTGCTGCTCGACCATACAGATCGCTTTTGCTATGTCAGTAAACAGGAGAAAAAGAGGTGTGCAATGTCAATGCCACTGACTAGTCGTCCTGCACCAATGAGGACCATTTGGGTTGTTGTCCCCTGGCTTGCACGTTCTCTTTTGACACTGCACTGTTTAAATCGCGACCTTGCATATCGTGAGCGCGCTGCGGGCCGTTCCCGTGACGAGGAGGAGGAGAGGGGGGCGTCCCGAGCACAACGCTACCTTTGAGTGGCGAGAGAAATAAACCAGGGGCTTCCTCAAAAGAAACAGCGCAAACCTGGGTTTGTAATGAGAGGCGCACCACGCAGGCGTGGCTTTGTGTGTGCCTGTGCGTCTGTGCGTGTGTGAACTACTCTCCCCCTACGCTCACCCTATGCGATCACACGCGAGTGCGCATGCGTAACAATAGCCGCCACTCCTCCTCTTCCTCCTGAAGCTGCTTACTGTTACTTCCAGGAGGATCCCATCATTACAGCAACGGGATATACCCATACAAAAATATTTGCTCAATAACATATGCTCCTCTAGTGGAACGCATGTATAAATATGATAAATATGCCAATCAGGAAAGTACAGCAATCTTGGATCAATACACCACATCTGGTCATTTTTTAGATTAAATATTATTGTTGTATTATTGTATTGTAAAATAATGATGCTCACTTTTGAACGCTCAGAAATAGTCGTTTAACTCACGTGAAAGAAATAGACCAAAGGCGATGTGGTCATCAGCATTTTTGTGATTGTATCCGTTTCTCTTTTGTCTGCCTTTTGTTGCTTTCTTTTAACTCGTTTTCACTTTAACCCGGTCTGAGCTCCGTTTATAGCTAATAAGTAACAAGCAATCAAAGCCCACGTGCATAGTTCAAAGGTAGCAAGATCTGTACTGATAAGCGCTAATGGATGGATAAATATGCTTTCATGTGCTCTGAATCTTTGTTCGCTTTTTGTTTTAGGACTTCTGAAAGCATGCGTATCCTCTTTTCACGTACTATATACAGTACAGTATTTCTAGTGTGGTTTAGGATGACTTTTTGTCAACTTTACATTTGTTAATATTCTTGTGGCACAATGTTTATTAACATATAAATGTAGTATGAAAATAAAAGCGAATGACTTGTTTAAAAAAAAGCCGGTTTAGTCCAACCACTTGGTTGCTATTTTAAGCTTCAGTATCAAGGCAGGACAGCACAATATGTAATTTGGCGGAGAGTAAATGCCATCTGCGCGTGTACGCGGTCAGCCAATCAGAGAAGGGCAGAACTCCCCGCTTCCGCTGTGCCTCGACGTCGGCGACGCACAAAACAAGCAGGCGCCAGACATTTTAACACATTTCTCACTGAATGTGCTCGGCTAATCGTGGATCGTCCTCCATGACTGCCCAATCCGTCCTGTGGTGGAACCGTAAACAATTAAAAGCCAATAAACCCGTGGGAGTACGATTTCCAACACAAAGTGATTGTCTGGCTTGGATTGTCAAGGAAACGGGAGTGTCAGGCGTGTCACTGTCGATTGCACACGGAATTACGGGGCTCATACAAAAAGCCTCTCCCTTGGAATAACGTAATGTGAACGGCTAAATTTAAGGCAAATAGCGGGACCTAACGTGGATGGTTTTCGTGGCGTCACAATGGACCAGATTATACAGGGAAGACACCTACCCTGATCGAGAAGCGGGGGGTCCGTCGTATTTTAAGTGCATGGTTTTGTGTGAGCTTGGTGAAGCAACACAGTTTACTCTTTGTCAAACGCCATTTTGTGTGAATTTTAATAAAAGGGTGTCGTCAGCCATTTTTCTCCCTTTCACCCCTTGCTGCAGTACTAAAGATGGGACATAAACTGTTTTTACCGAATAGCAATGGTGATGAAGACCTCACTTATCCTCCCAAGGTTATGTTGTCACGAGGTATTGTACCAGGAGATGTATTCACGAGCATTCTGTCATTAGTGCAGGTGGTGACAGAACATGTTGTTTCCAAAATGGCTGCCATGAAAATGTTTACCTGTTGAACTTTGTATTATTGAACAATTTCTTTGACTACAGGTGTTTATCTCGTGTCCATGCAAAACTGGCTGCTTCATCAGGTTTATTGTATCGTGATGGATCAATTTAAATGACTTTAAACTCAAAATATTATATATATATATATATATATATATATCAGAATCAACAACATTGGGCCACTGTTAAAATGGAATTATGCTGAAGAAATAGTACTAACGTTCACATTCATGTGGCTCTAAAGAATTAAGTTTGATGATTTCAAGCAAATCAGTGCACCATACCTATAGAAGAAATCATCATGAGGAAATGAAAAAGTAATGCAATTTGAATGGTGACACAGCAGTACAGTCTCCTTTTGGAGTAGTTAAGCCATGACAAAATACAAAAAAAAATTTTTTTACATATAATGTCCATTTATGTACCATTCACATCTACATAGTGCAAAAGTTTAAACTTTTCTTGGTTAGCAAAAAAAAAAAAAAGTTTTACATGCAGTACAGTACACAGGATGACATATTTTTAGGACATCTATCGCTCAAACTTATGTTGTTTTTGTGGATGTATTAACCAATTAAAAAACCTTGGAAAAGGAGTGTCTGAACACATGTGCTTCATTTTTCACATTTAAGCCATGTGATGGAGTCTCAGTTTGTAGAAAACCTGTGATCTCGACACTGGATCACACAGCCAGTTTGTCGGTCTAGACCAGGGGTGTCAAACATACGACCCGCGGGCCGGAACCCCCCCCCCCCAGTAGGTTCAATCAGGCCCGCAGGATCATTTAAAAGTGAAAAAAATGCATAAAAGACATGGAATGAATATTTTTAATAAGGTGCAATTTACGGAGTATCTGCTAGGGGACATACCGTTTTGATCAGAGAAGAAGACAACTCCAGTCTGTCTGTCACTGACACAGACCCAACACAGCAGACGCTATCAAGGAATACTTTATTCTTTACACATTTAATATCACTCTCCTTAGTTTCTAAGGTGTGGGCAGTGATGAAATTTAGATTTTATATGCACATGTGTAAATGGTTTTAAAAATCCTTTTATCAATCTCATTTAATCTTAAAATGCATTACTATATTTTTCAATACAATATTACTTGTTAAAGTTTTGTGCCTTTGTACAATCAGTGGGATCAGTTGCAATGCATATATGTGAATGATAAAAGTAAATTGCACATTTGTCTAAGGAAATCTAAGGTGCTTCATGAAATGTTTTGTAAAAGATATGTTCATTAAATTTCAACATTGTTCGAATGTTCTTGTGCTTCTTTAGACCAAAACAAAGGAAAGACATGTTATTCTGGTTATTAATAGCACAGTATGGTATAATTTTAATGGTTCGGCCCACTTGACATCTACTGAAGCTGTATGTGGCCCACAATGTGAAATGAGTTTGACACCCCTTCTAGACCAGGGGTCACCAACCTTTTTGAGAGTGAGAACTACTTCATGTGTCCTGATTGTGTGAATGGCTACCAAATTGATGCACGTCTGAAATAACGTTTGTACAAATTACATTTAATAATGTTAGAATGTGTTATTTTTAATACTTAATGATTTTAATTTTCAGGCTCTGATCATCTTAAAGATGTCTCACAATACTGCCCGTCTTTGCATTTTTAAATCATAATTTCTACTAGCAAATCACAATCCTAGCACTGGTGGGCTATTGGTGTGGTCCTCATGGGCTACCTGGTGCCCGCGGGCCCCACGTTGGTGACCCCTGCTCTAGACCGACAAACTGGCTAAGGTCGATTGTGAACACAATTAAATTTTGCCCTGGTTCTGACTGGCAAATGAAAAGGTGTGATGAGCCTCAGTGTCTGCTGGAATCACCAGCCCTCCTTGCTGAGGGCACCCAGCAAGGAGGGCTTGCGCCACAGTTAAATTACTAGACATTACATTATTAGAGCATTTGATGCACTGCAACAAAAATAGTCCTCATTAGTGAAACCTTCGCTACTGTTGTAAAGAAACTAGATAACCAAGTGGGTTAAATACAGCAATAAAACAATTTATCAGACCTATGAGAGGTAATCCCACGCAATTTATTCATGACTGTATGGCAATTTGTGCAACCCCAAGCAGAACAATGACACAGCACCCTTGCTCAAGTTTTGATCAAAGACTGTCACATGATGACTGACATCCTGACATATGATCGGTTCAATTGGTGCATCGCTTATAGATGTCTATGAGGTATACTTGGATGTACCTCAACTTCCAAATGAAGTCACGTTGTTGTTTTTTTGGACAGATTACAAACTACTCTACTTACTTACAAACTACTCTACTCGAACAGCACCTCTGCTGGTCACATTCTCACAATGCACTCCATCTGGCCAAGGGAATCCTTAAAAATCTATTATGTTCATTCCTGGAAACACAATTGCACATATTTCCCAAGCTGTTAATATCCTTTGACTCTGGGAGCATTTTGAGCTGAGGATCACTGACCTGCGAGGAGGTTGCATTCAGGAGATCTGTTGCGGGGATCAGACAGCTTGCCTCACCCAGGAAACACACGAGAATGTGGAGTACATCAGCCCAGCGTCCAACAGTCAACATCAGGACCATCAATGCACCGAGACGCACCGCCAATGAGATCAGGAGCGCCTGGTTTGCTGGCAGATCATGCTGCTCGTCTGTTTCAGGAATACAGTATGTAATTTTGATACAGTATGGTAATAAAGAACATTCACTTCACTAAGCTTCATTTATGAATATTCATGCTAAATGCCTTTTTCCTGCCGCCATATGTATAAAATAGGCATTTCGAACCATGCTGCAGCTGAGATAGGCTCCAGCACGCCCGCGATCCTCTTGAGGATAAGTGGATTAGAAAATGGATGGATGGATGGTCATTGTGAAGGGAACAAGCCATTGCAAAGATCTCTCAACTGCCGTGCAGTTTTACATCACTCCAAAGTACAATTGTGGACAGTAATACACAGCAATTAAATAATGGACCTCATTAGATCACAAATGAATGTATGATGATTAATATTATCATTTATAGGTAATAGATTAGTATTTTCATTAACATTTATAGATAATAGAGTACTATTATCATTAACATTCTATGAATGCGGGGCAGATAAATTGATTTAGAAAATGTGAGACTGCACAGCACACCACACACACCACGCCATGGAAAGTTTCCAATTTGGATGTTTCCAAAATCCCTCAGCTCAACTTCACATGAAAATTTACTGAAGTTTTTTCATCGCTTTTGTAAGCAAGCATGTTAACTGTTGACACAATTCTTTGTATGTCGGGAAATAGCAAAGTTTCACCTGGATCATTGGTGGTAATTATTGAAGGTTTTCACTGCATGTTTTTGGTCTGCTAAACTTTCGGTGCGGTGGTGCGTGTCCCCCCCATCAAATAAACTACTCGCCATTTTATTCAAAGGGTAACGTTGTGAGATGAGTTTAGAATGATTCTAAATTGCTTTGGAATCATATTCTGTGATTTATATTTGGTTAAAGTTATATGGGAAAAAAATCAATTTGCAGCAGGGCTCAGTCTCAATCCCCTTACTATACACTGCTTAAGCTAATGTCTCACCCTGCATGTACACCACCAGCAGACTGTAACAGATTGTCAGCGGTGTCCAAAACCGAAGTGCTTCTGTTGCGGACAGAAAGTGTTGATTGATGATCACTACAGCTGCCACCACAGCCATGGCGAAGGTGACGGTGAGTATCCCGCATAGCACGGGAAGTAACAGAGGGCCGCGGCCGTTTGTCAGCAGGGTGATGCAAATGCCGCAGTAGCGTTGCGAGCTGTGCAGTTTGTAAAGAGTCGCGACGTGCCACTCTAAGGCCGAGGCCTTCCTGGCCAGCCAACAGCTGAGCGCCGCAGCCAGCAGCGAGCACAGCCAGCGATGCGGAGCCCCTTCGTGGAGGAATTGTAGTGTGCAGCCAAGGGCACATCCCAGGGAGAATTGGCTTTGAATCATGAGGCGCTGGAGCAACTTTAGAGAGTCCTGAATAACACAATTTATAGTGTACAATGTTACACAAGGTATGGGAGAGCTTCACAGTATGTGAAATAAATAATGAGACCATTATTTATTTTCATTATTTATGACCATTAATTGGCCAGACAATTTATCGGTTGGGTGCAAATTATGTGTACATGCATGTGGGTTTTCAATTGATATGTAAATAAATATTTTGGTCAGTGTACTTTGCCCCATTTCATCTATTGTGGGGGTGGTACTGTGCAGTCAAATGCGCAAATACAAAATGAAAAATAAAAAACTCACAAGCTGAGTGGGCACACAGTTAAGAGAAGCACATTACTTGTTTGTTTGCAGTTTTTTCATCAGCAGCATTCCTTTTCCAAGGCTCCCAAATTAACTGGATTTTTGTTTTACTGGAGACCCATCTCAGGTATTGACAAACCATAAAAATCTTTCTCTGATGTGCTTAGGAACATCTTAATCTCTTTTTCATGAGGCAACTGCAACTTCATGCCATTGTTTTCTTACCATTCCCCGTGCAACCCATCCAGAGACAGCGCGAAGACAAAATTCCAGCACCACTAGTGAGGCCACACGAGAACCGACAGCAGCCAGAATCCCAGCCACAAAGACAAAGTGCAGCTTCCTCGCCAGTCTACATTTAACCCTCCTCTGACTAGATGCAGCTTTGTCACTCCAGCTGTGGGTTACAGGAGTAAATAAACCATTAGTACTGTACTTTGAAGTTGAACTGCCCTCTCAAGTGTCTTTACCTTTCCTCCTCAACATACAAGCGCACTCTGAGAAGGGAGCCGAGCACAGAGATTCCACATGCACCCACAAACCCTGTAGGTTACGGTACATGTCATTTCATTGTCTCACAAACACAAGTGAAATCAAAACGTGATCGAGTCTCACCTTGAAGCAAACGACACAGCAGATTCATGTTAAGAGCCCACCACCCTGTCAAGTAGGATGTCGGCAGCAGTGACGTGACGAATGAAATCATAGCACTTGAAGAAAACTCTTTCCCTTTAAATGCTAGTAATACCGTAGCAGTGCATCTCATTTATATTGTCATAGGTATACTTTGTCATTCCGCGTGGTTTTACAAACAGCTGAGATGTTATTTATTTCTGGTTACCGTACATAGTTCAGGGTTATGCTTCGCTCAACCTGAAGCTTGTTAGCTTGTTCCAAAGGTTGGCCATCTGACTCACAGCAGATAATGGCAGCGCACACTGAAATATTTGTCATAAAATCATACACACATTTACACTGATGTCACGAGCCTTTTGAGAGAAGCATTAGGCAAAAATGTGGCATACGCCTATGGAATAGCAATTATTCCAAGACCTAGCGCACAGCTGGGATATTTGGAAAGTTTCCATGGGAATGAATGGGGAAGTTACAGGACTTTGACAATATGTCTTGTTTGTTGCTAAAATGTTTGTCTTTAATTGTGTTAATGTGTATTTAATCTTCAGTGTTCCACGTTTTAACAAAAAATACATAGCTTACAATTAAATATTTTTTTTATTTTCTTAATGATGTGTGTAAACATTACCCAACATTTCCAGTTAATTCCCTTTAACTAACATCATGAATTCCAACAGTGTCCAAAATTCAATTCCCATGGAAAGATTCTGAAAATCTTCCACCGATTCCGTTGTCACTATTTTGGTTGGCCATTTTCCAAGTCTGCATCATGTCACCAAGTCATTTTACAGACTTACGGTAAAGGGGAAAAACAGCAGACGACAATCTTAATCACACTGCTAAACCTCAAAGACCATTTTGAGTCAAAGTCCACTTATTGCACCATTAAAGTGTTTGAAGTGACACCAACAAGGGTTAAGCACCCAGAGCTTGATTGGACTTTGTCGTAGCAAGTTGTAAAAACATACAGTAGGGCATGCAAGTAGGGGACAACAAATGAATTTATGGCCGAGTCAACGCTTGAACTTCCTGTAGCGACTCCACTCACACTCTCATAAAACAGGCTTTCAAAATCCCAGAGGCAGGTTTCACACATTCATGATCGCGATGGTGTTCTTAAATAGGCATGTTTTCGATCCCTGATGTAAGTTCTTGTGCACAGGCATAAAAGACTGACTGCAGAGGAGACTGAAGACTTCTCCCATGGAAGCCACCGGTGCTGGCAGTGTGCAATACAACCGGTGGAATGAGGACAACATCAACATGAACGTGGAGGCGTCGCAGTCCCCCATGACAAGGTGAGTATGTTTCGATCCAGTAGCACCTTGACATTCTGACGCAGCAAAATCTTCCTGAAAAATATGCCTCCACATTTTCTGCTCACATCAATCAAGCTAATTTGAGTCTGCATCAAATCATTTACTGTGTGTGTAGCTTTGGTTTTTTTCCTTTGACATGAGTCTCAGCACTAGTATTAGGAGTTAATACTATATGTGTTATGGATACAGAGAGTAAGATAACGTTCTGTGGTGTGTTGCATTCAGGCTATATATCAGAATGTGCACTGGCAAGATTGGCATCATAGTGAAGGCAGCTGGGGCTCTGGCCGCAATAGTGTCTGTCTTCATCTTGGGATACGTGACAGGATACTACGTCCATAGATGCTGATGGAACCCGCAAATATGAAAAGGCCTTTTGGATGATCTCCAAAATGTGTGCTTTTGTGCCCCCCTGAAAAAAAACAAACAAACCAAAAGAAAAAAGACAACCACAAAGCACCCAGGTGATGAATGAATAAATCGGACATCAATGATTTATTGGCAAAGACAACTTTTGCTCACGATTTTCCAACTGTCTACACTCCAGCGGTTCATTTGTACAACTGTGGCTTTAATCACTTATAGAATAGAAGAATCTCAAGTTATAGCGATATGAAAAACAAACATGTGACAATAACATTTGAAACATTGGTGTTGGGAAACTAATGTAGTCAATTTTCAAACTCATTGGTCACTTCATGATATTACAGTGATTCCGTACCAGGGTGCCATAGGATACTAGGCAGTTTCACTTAATTTGTGTAAAATTTTTATTCATTAATCACAAATTGTTCATTTATCGATGCCAATGATGTATAGTGACAGACAGAACCATTAACTGCTCTTCCAATAAAGTTGCCATTCATACAACAGAGTACCGTAATAAGTTATGGCTTTGAACAAATATATCTGCTTTGTACTATACTAAAGAAGTTTCACACTGTACATTTGTGAGTAAATTGAAAAAAGAACATTTCAGTTTTCATAAATTGTGTGACATTTTTGTTTGGTTGTGAATTATTGTTGTTGGTTTTTTTTTTCATGCACTCGCCTTGGCTAAATAAAGTTGGTGAAAAATTTTGATATACCTGTGGAACATTTCATTCTTGACAGCTCTACCATCAACTTTTTTTCTGTGTCATTCATTCCTGCTACATCTTCTGGGCTCGCTCCTCAACGTATAGCTGCATCTGTTCCAAACATACAAAAACGCAATGTAGTCGCGGTGAATTTCAAATGGTAGAAAACTGCAAACATTTCTAAGTTGAATCAAGCAGACGCAAATTTAAACTGCAAACTGGAAAGAAAATAAACCCTCACAACCATGAAAAAATGGTCATCACAATCAAGATGGCTGATGGTAAAACACAGGGATGCAATGGCTCAGGATTCAAGCTAGGATTTCACTGTTATGTAAATATCTATTAAGAGTTTGAAGAAAGGGTTTCAAACTATTGTTTTTAAGTCAGGGTTGGGGTTTCAAAGTGATGTTTCCAACTCACCATTAACTGCTCTTCCAATAAAGTTGCCATTCATACAACAGAGTACCGTAATAAGTTATGGCTTTGAACAAATATATCTGCTTTGTACTATACTAAAGAAGTTTCACACTGTACATTTGTGAGTAAATTGAAAAAAGAACATTTCAGTTTTCATAAATTGTGTGACATTTTTGTTTGGTTGTGAATTATTGTTGTTGGTTTTTTTTTTTCATGCACTCGCCTTGGCTAAATAAAGTTGGTGAAAAATTTTGATATACCTGTGGAACATTTCATTCTTGACAGCTCTACCATCAACTTTTTTTCTGTGTCATTCATTCCTGCTACATCTTCTGGGCTCGCTCCTCAACGTATAGCTGCATCTGTTCCAAACATACAAAAACGCAATGTAGTCGCGGTGAATTTCAAATGGTAGAAAACTGCAAACATTTCTAAGTTGAATCAAGCAGACGCAAATTTAAACTGCAAACTGGAAAGAAAATAAACCCTCACAACCATGAAAAAATGGTCATCACAATCAAGATGGCTGATGGTAAAACACAGGGATGCAATGGCTCAGGATTCAAGCTAGGATTTCACTGTTATGTAAATATCTATTAAGAGTTTGAAGAAAGGGTTTCAAACTATTGTTTTTAAGTCAGGGTTGGGGTTTCAAAGTGATGTTTCCAACTCGGGTTACAAGACAGGGCTAAGGTTCTAACTCATCTTTGAAGCTTGGGTTTCAAAAAGGATTTCAAGTCAGCGTTAAGGATTCAAATTACTGTTACAAGTCGTCATGTGACAAGACTTCACAAAAATGATAGTCTGGCAAAAAATGCTGAACCTGGTTGGAATAGCCACTGCAACCTGAGTACATCAGATGATGGCTTCCATAGAAATGGAGTTCATTGTTTGGGACAAGGTGGCTTTTTTAGGGAATGTTTTTGTGTGATACTATCTACAGAAACCCTTGTCAAAAAACACCTTTAAATAAGATTAAAAATGAATTTTTTGTTTTGTCTGCTAATCGGGGATTTTAGAGGCCTTTTCAAATGCTCATTCAATGTTTTTCAGAAACTTCCAAAAAAGATGGCAGGCGCTTGTCAAGTTACTATTACAAGATAAGGTAAAGGTTTCAAACCAGTCAAGTCAGTTAGGCTTACAAGCAATCAAATTAGAGTTTCGAGATAAGGGTGGCTTGAGATTCAAATTAGAGTTTCAAACCAGAGATGGGGTTTCAATTAGCGTTTGGAAACGAGCTTGTCATGTCACATGGTAAAAACGCTGGACTGCAAAAGCAAATGTCATCATGTGAACATTCTCCCTCCTTTTCATTCACTCTGTCACTGACAATCACAAGCAAAACAAATCTTACTAGTACTGTATAATACTGTATATGTGACTGGATATTCTCAAGACATGACCATCAATGATATACACTGTTTTACCTTCACTATGTCGGACGTCAAGGTTTTCAGCGGGATGAGTCTGGGCTCCTGCATGTGGACCTCCTGCTCATCAGCAACTATCCATGGGAAATCCTATAAAACAAGCAAGTGCTAAAATTGACACAACACACATATCTGTGGGGTTTTAATTGCTGCCCCCCCCCACACACACACACACACGTTATGTCCAATTATGTGTTCTTACCTTTATGACTTGAACTTTCTCCATGTTGCGCATGGCGGAGTTTCTCGTGTGAACTAATACTGTGAATGAACACTCTGAGAGAAGGAAATAAGTTTACGCCGATTCTGAAAGGTAACTCAAGGTTGTTTAACCACAATGCTGTTAATTACATCTCACCTGGTGGATTATTATTTAAGACAGCGTCACACACGCTGATCTTCAAAATGAACGCCCTGAGCAACTGCTCCACATGAGACAGTAATGTGTCAGAGCTAAAAGTAAAATAAGACCGGTAGTTAATATACTAGCTACACCGGTGATTGTTGTTTGAAAGGACAGGGATTTGCAAACCTAATAGAAAGCAACGGCGGTTGAGATATCTCAAAAACAAATCTCTCGACTGGATGATGTTCCTTGTCCATAATGACGACAACCACTTTCTCAGCATCATTCTGCCAGGAAAATGGAGGCGAGTGAAGATCGACATTGTACATTTCCAGTATCACTGAGCCCATGTCTTACCTTCTCAATAAGCGGCTTTATACAGTGAAGTGTATCTTGGATGTACTGGTTCAGCTCAGGGTGACATGACATCTGTTAAAGTAACCAAACGTTTGAGCTTAGGCGGTATAAAAAGCAACGTACCAAATCTGTAAGTTCATCATGTACCTGCACAGGGACATTGTACTTCTTTCGCTTCTGAAATATTCCAGACGGATACACTTCACGGACATACAGGATGAGGTGAATGGCAACTTCCAGGAATTCACACAAAATGTCAGCAACCACTGTGGGGCGAGGAGGGGTGGGGGGGGGGACGAGTTAATTCTTCTGATCACGTGTAAAGATGCAGCTGTTCACCACAACAAACACCCTATATTTTAGAATAATGTCAAACGGAACTGAGCGTTACAATCTTTGGAAATCAATGCAGATTTTTTGATTGAGCTTTCTTGAGCATCCGTGATGAGAAATTCGTCTTGAGTTACCCTTTAAGCAATGCCGTTTATTTTAAATAAGGGGTGAAGATTGAAAAAATAATGTTTAACTGTTCCACGCCATACCTTGTCCAAAATTGAGATCTTGCCTCGTTAGAGTTGTCATGATTCCAACAACTGAGACAGGAAGAAGCTGCTCGCTTCCACTTGGAAGCTCGATTTTATTTGTCAGACAGCGGCGACTACATACCAGAAGCCAAATATTAAGTACACAAAATAAGAAGACAGCTTTTAAATGTAACTCAATATATTATACACGTATTAAAAAAATCAAATAAAAATCACAGCACAGAATCGTGTTTTTCTTTTCGGTTGCGCTATTCAATAATACTCGGCGCACAATAATGACGTAGGTTCATGCAAGCGTTTGTTGTCCACTAGTGATGATGTAACGCGTATGGGGGGGGGGCGTTTCTCCATTGCTAGGTAAATACGTAACGTTAGTAATACTCAATGTGGTTATTATTTACTTTTTTTTTTTTACCGACTCTTCATGCAAGGTAATAATACACAGCCCATCTGTAAAACATTCATTTTAAAGACAAAACATACTCATACACACCCAATTCAAAAAAGAAATTTTACAAAAGACAACTGCAATGTTTTTCACAACAAATGTGAGTTTCGAAATGTTTAATTGGGACATTTTTAGGGTCCTGTTGTTAATTCACGCGCCGTGGTAAATTATTACATGAAATCCATAACGTTTCCAAGGATCTGATTTTCATTTCAGGGCATTTTAAAGATATGTTAACTGCTTCCCAGCTAATCACCCAGCTGTTGGTTGTCATTCATTTAAAATTAAATGGTGTGGTAGGTGCCAGGCAGAAGTGGACTCTCACAATGCAGACTCAGATGAAATGTACACAACAAATATTTCCAGAAAAAGTGGCGCAAAGTCGACATAATACAAATAAAGATGCCGGTAAACACACCAGGATAAAACAAGAGAAACAAAGGATGCTTGCAAGAGGCAAGGAAAATAAAAACAAAAATAGCTTGTCTCAAAAGGGCAGGAAAACCAATTCACGACAATACAAACCGAGAATAACTTACCAATACCAAATTTCCACCGACTAGAAAAAATGGAGAGCAAAAAAATGAGGAACGGGAAAAAATGGAGCAAGATATGGAACGTCTAGACAATTGCATAGGAACAAAGGCTTGAGCAAGGCAAATTATCCGACAGTTGTCACCAGGAGAATCCTTTAATCGTGGCTTGATCGCGATGCAAGACAAGTGCGCAGCTGAAGGAAACCCACCATTCAGCTGGAACTCAAAACAAAACAGGCTGAACATCACAGTCAGTCTGGAATTCTCTGCTTAATTCACCCCCCAACCTAAAATCAGCGCAAGACAATGGATGAATTCATCTGACTACTAATCTGAGCACTGATTATTATTGTTTTACTAAGGTCGTTAAATATCGTTTTTATTTAACCTTTCATGATTGATTTTTCTTTTTTTGATTGGTGAATACAGGAAGCAGAAATAGACACATACACAAAAAACACATTGATTTTAATTTTTTTATTTCCTCTGAAAATGTTCCTTCAGGCCCAAGTGGAACATCAGAATAAGAAAAATACCAGTAATGCAAAAATGTATGGCCACACATTATTAAAATACCAAAGCACCATAAAAGTGCTGTTAATTGTGCAGAATGAAAGTTACAGGACGCTAAAAGTCCTGCTTGAGGTAGATCTGTGAAAAGAAAATGTGAACGCATTTGGCAGAAATGACTTCCTCTATGGCTCACTGACACAGTGAGGTTAAATAAATTTGTAGCTGAGCTTGAACCCAACCACATACCCGACCCTTCTGATCGGTTTCCGTCTGTTAGCATTGATAGCCTATACTCCCCCATATTGAACCATCAAAGATGGCGACTTTCATCAATTTGCAACACTATTTTGGATCAATTTACTGCACACACTTGAAGGAACCTGAATCCCCAAAGGAAGAAGAATCAGCTCTTATAGACAACCCCAGCGTTGAATGACCACGTCACCTCCATTTCTTAGCCAGGTGGAGACCAAGCTGTAAGAGTTGAGAATGTTCACATCAGTCTATTTGATGTAGACTGGAGAAAATGGTGAATGCTGGTTTGGACAATTAGCATGTGTTTTTAGCTTGAAGAGATTTCCCTTGCAAAGCAGTGCCCCCCCCCCACCCCCTCTTTCCCTCCACATTACAACACATTTCTTTGGTTGACATGACAATGAGTTGGAGGAAATGCACGATGTACAGATGGTGAAAATGTAAACAATATCATTGGAGGGAACCAGTGTTGCGAACCAGGCAAAATCAGAGTTGTTCAAGCCTGGCAAACTGAAGTCTGACAACAGGTAATACTTATGGCCCGTGCACCTCCACTTGCATGTTTTGCCAGTTTTGGTCTATGTAAACATGCAGGAGCATTAAGTCCCTAAGAATGGATTCCAAGAGTCACATTTTAATGCTTTATGTCTGCATCTAATTAGAGCAGCATTATGCCCACAATTTGGGCATAAAACCGTAGAGGACTCAAGAGACTCCTGTGCTATTTTTATCGTCTTTTTCATCTCTGACAAGTTGTTTTTCTTACTGTCGCCAAAGTCCAGTAACCTGTTTGCCTCAGCCTCTGGTTTAAATCTCAGGGGCATGAGTTCTCGGTCCACAATCATCCCTCCCCTTGGCCTGTATGGTGTCCGAGTCACTGTAGGGCCTGTGCTGATTCTGATGGGCTCTAGTTTCTTTTCTGGAAGCTTTTCTTTCTTCGACGATATTCTTCCCTTTGATTTTTGAGACACAATAGGCGGAAGCATTCGTTGTTTATGGGTCTGGAGGCCTTTCCTTTCCTCTTTTAAGAAGTCACCATGGCCAAGCTTTGTTTTTGATGTTTTCTGAGAAATGGGTGAGAGCTTTGGTTTTTGTGTTTCAGGCAAGAAATTGGTCTGTATCCCTTTTGATTTTACTGTCACTGATTCACCACACGTACTGCCTGTTTTTATAGGTGCGAGCACTGGCTTTGACTTTGACAGTTGTGTTTTTTTTTTCTCCAAGCCACTTTTTGGTCCATCTTTTTGTGGGATAGGTGAAAGTCGGCGTGGCTGTTGAGATGGGTGAGGCACTTTCTTTTCTTTCATTTTATGTCCCTCAGCTTTGCGTAGGATAGGGGGGATGACTCCTGATTTTACAGACTCCTGTGATAATTTTGTTTCACTTGGGATCTCTTGTATCTGTAGCTTTCTTGTGTCTTCAAGTGGTGGTGTCACTGGAAATGCTGCAGATATATCATCTATATCCGGCATTGAAGTTGATGTGGCAGCATCTTTGAACGGTGGTGATGGTACCAGTTCAGGCTCTGGTTCAGGCTCTGGCTCAGGCTCTGGTTCAGGTTCTGGCAAAGGTTCTTGCACAGGCTCCGGTTCAGGCTCTGGTTCAGGCTCAGGCTCAGGCTCAGGCTCAGGCTCTGGTTTAGGCTCTGGCTCTGGCTCAGGCTCAGGCTCAGGCTCAGGCTCAGGCTCTGGTTTAGGCTCTGGCTCTGGCTCAGGCTCAGGCTCAGGCTCAGGCTCAGGCTCTGGTTCAGGCTCAACTATGATTTCTATGTCAGCCTCTGTGTTTTCTTCTTCCTGGGGTGATGGTACTGGTTCAGGTTCATCCTCTGGAACATCCACAACTTCTTCATCTGGGAACGGCACCGTCTGAGTGTCTTCTTTATCAGACTCGGTGATGTCTTTTTCAAGTAACGGTTCAGATAAGTCTTCTGTATCAGACAAAGTGATCTCTCCATGCGGAGACAGCACCGGGCAAGGTATGTCCTCTGTGTTTTCCTCTGATAGGCGTTCAGATAAACTGCTTTCACTTTCCTGTGAGGGCTCAACCTCAACAGTCTCTTTTGGTGGTGATGGAACTGATTCAGGTAAGTCTTCTTTATCAGACACAGGAGACTCTGGTATCTCCTCTATGATAGGTTCAACGATTTCTTTGGGTGGTGATGGCACCTTTTCAGGTATGACCTCTATGGGTGATGGCACAGTAGGTAATTCTTCCATATCAGGTACCTGGATCTCTCGGTGAGACACAGATCCTGATATTTCTGTGTTGGTCACACTGACAGATAGATTGGATGAACTTGATACGGTCGATGCAGGATTTTCCTCCACTGCAGTTTCTGAGTTGTCAATTTTGACCATTAAGTCATATTCTACACATGTAAATGCTGTGGGTATTGGCATTTCCTCTGTCTCATTCATAGTGACTGATAAAGTGAATGAACTTGACACTGTGTAGGATGGAGACTCTACTACTGCTACAGTTTCTTGGATCTCTTGCGTTTTGTTGATCTTTATTGAGAAGTCATACTCAACCGACGTACTTGGTATTGGTTCAGATATAAGCATTGTATCAGAGGCAGTGATCTCGCTGTGTGGTTCACATATGTCCCCTATATTTGTTTGTTCAAATACACCATGTGTATCAGATCCTTGCATTTCTCCATGTAATGGTTTAGATAAGTCCTCTGTATTAGATAAGTGGATTTCTCCATATGATTGCGGCAACAACAGTGGTCCGGATAATTCTTCTGTTTTGCTCACAATAAGTGAGAACGTGGATGAACTTGATACAGTTGACATAGAATACTGCTCTCTTACTGTCTCTTGTATTTTATTCACTTTTATAATAATGTCAGACTCTATATGGGTATTTGGCACAGATGTGCCTATGTCTTGTGCATCTGGTACCAATTCTGAAATGCCCTCTGTGTCAGATGCCATTATGTTGTCATATGGTTGTGACACAGCTCCAGATAGGTCGTGTATAGTCGGCACTGGTACTAATGTGTCCTCTGTATTTTTTGCAGGACCTGCAACAGTTTGTGTATTAAATGTCACACTCTCATCATTTACTGATGACACCACTGTCAGTGTATTCTCCGTACCAGATATATGGATTTCCTCATGTGATTGCAGCCCGTCTGTTTTGCTCATGGTGACGGATACAGTAGACAAATCCTCTCTTGCTGTTTCCTGGCTTGTGTTGATTTTGATGACAATGTCTGACTCTACATAATTAGTTGGGTCAGGAACGAACATATCTTCTGCAATTTGCACTGGTCCAGTTATATTCTCAGTATTTAGTACAGGTTCAGATATATCCCTTGCCTGTGCTATTGGTTCAGGTGATGGGGTCTCTTCATGTAACGATGACATCAATATACATTTGTTCTCCATACCAGATACATGGATCTCTCCATGTGATTGTGACAATGACACAGATTCCGATATTTCCTCTGTTTTGTTCACAGTGACTGATATTGTGGATGAACTTGATACAGCAGACATTGGTGATTCCACTCCACTTGTTTGGAGTTCTTGTTTTTTATTGATCTTGATTAAGATGTCAGACTCCACATAGGTGTTTGGCACGGCAGTGGATATATCTTCTGTAATTGACAGTGATTTGGATATATTCTTTGTATGTGGCAGTTGTTCAAATATATTTTCTATATCAGACGCAAGTATCTCTCCCTGCGATTGTGGCATTGACACTGATCCCGAATCTGAAACCAGCCCTTCTGTTTTGCTTACCATCACTGATACAGTGGAAGTACTTGATACACTGGACATAGGAGACTCCTCCCCTGGTATTTGTTTCATTTCTTGTCTTTTGTTGAACTTGATAGACAAGTCATACTCTAAAACTTTGCTTGGCACTGGATCAAGGATGTCTTCTGTAATTGGTTCGGCTCTATAAATATCTTTTGTCTTTGAAGCTGGTCGAGATATGTACTCAGTATCAGATAAATTGATCTCCTCACATGGTTGTGACATTGGGCCAGGTGTGTAACCTAATTTTGGAATTTGTTCAGACATGATAACTTCTGCATCAGATAAAGAAATTCCTTCATGTTCGAATTGCTCTGCTCCAGATATGTCCTCTCTCTCAGACACACGGATCTCTTCATGTGATCGTGGCAAAGGCACTGCTACACATATATCCTCTGTATCCAACACATGAATGTTTTCATGTGATTCTGGCAAAGACACCATTTCACACTTGTCCTCTGTACCCAAGACTTGAATATCTTCATGTGATTGTGGAGATGACACGAGTGCAGATATGCTCTCTGTATCAGATACGGGGAACTCTCCAAGTGATTGAGGTATTGACACTTGTCCTGATATGTCCTCTGGTTTGCTTTCAGTGACTGATACATTGTCTGTACTGGGCACACTGGATACAAGTGATTCATCTCCCACTGCATCTTGTGTCTCCTGTGCTTGTTTGATAGTGTTTAATAGGTCATAATCTGCAACATCTATTATGTCCTCTTTCACTGGCACTGATCCAAGCATGTCCTCTGGATGTGGTAGTAGTTTACATACTTCGTCTCTCTCATACACAAAAATCTCTCCGTGTGGTTTTGGCACATGTTCAGAAATGTTTTCTGCATTTGACACTACTTTAGTTCTTTCAGATGAAGAAGTCTCATCCTGTGGGAACAGAACTGATCTAGCTATGACATCTGTATCAGATACAATGATCTCTCCATGTGATTGCGGCAGTGATGCTGGCCCCGATACCTCTCCTGTTATGCTAACAGTAACGGATACAGTGGAAGAACTTGATACAGCTGGTATAGGAGATTCTGCTCTTGGTGTTTTTTTGGTTTCTTGTCTTTTGTTTATTTTAATTGAAAGAGTCAATGTCTCTTCTGTAATATCATCTGATCCAGATATGTCTGTATTTGAAGCCAGTTCACTTATGTCCTCTGCATTCGATACTGGGATTTGTTCACATGGTTGTGACATTGGTCGATGCATGTTCTCCATATTTAGCACAGGTGCTGATATATCCTTTGCATCAGACGAGGACATTCCTTCATGTCCTGATGGCATTTGCTTAAATACTTCATCTGAATCAGATACGGGGATTTCATTGTATGATTGTGGCGCTGTTTGAGGTACACATATTTCTTGGTGTGAATATGACAATGACAGCGGCCCCTCTTCATGTTCTGATGTCGCTTGTCCAAATACCTCCACTGAATATACGCGTTTCTCATTTTGAGACTGTGTCACTGACACTTGTCCACATATGTTCTCCATATTAGATACATCATGTGAACCTGAGTCAGAAGCTGGTCCAGGTATGTGTTCTGTATCCGATATATGGATTTCTCCGTGTAGTTGCGGCAGTGACACTGCTCCTGATATTTCTGTTTTGTTCACAATGACTGAGATGTTGGCTGAACTTGACACACTGGATGCATGAGATTCATCTCTCACTGTTATTTCATGCATTCTGTCATATTCAACAGCTTTGTCTTCTGCACTTTGTAATTGTTCACACGTGGCCGCTGTATCACGTAAAGTGATCTCCAACTTTGGTATTTCCCATGTATTTGACACTGATTCTGATATGTCATCTGTGTTGGTAATTGACACTCCAGATGTGCATTGCACTTCAGATACACGACTCTCTCCACAGGTATGTGGCAATGACATTGGTCTTGATACTTCCTCTGTTACGTTCACAATGACTGATAGAGTGGATGAGCTTGATACAGCGGACATAGGAGAGTCTGCTCGGGTTGTTTCTTGAGATTCTTGTCTTGTGTTGATCTTGATGATGATGTCAGACCCTTTATAGGTAATTGAAGATGTGCTTTCTGTTACTAGACCTGGTACTGATATGTCCTCTGTACTTGGTACTGGATTAGATTGGTCCTCTCTATCAGTTGAAGGTGTTGCTCCACACGGTGAAGCCACTGATCCGGATGTGTCCTCTGAATGAGATACATGAATCCCGCCTTGTGACTGACATTGTGAAATTGGTCTTGGTATTTCACCCATTTTGTTCACAGTGACTGATACAGTGGATGATCTTGATATCGTGGACATTGAAGATTCATTGCCTGCTGCATCTTGTCTTTCATGGATCTGGGTTACGTCATACTCTGCACCGGGTGTGGGCAATGGAGTGGGTATGTCCTTTGGACTTAGCACTGTTGGTAATGGTGCAGATATTTCTTTGGCATTGGTCTCAACGAATGACACAGTGGCAGAGATGGATGAACCTCGGGCACCTGATGTGGCCACATCCTGCACCGGCTTTTGTCGTGTCTCTTGCCTTTTGTTGATCTGTCTTAGGAAGTCATACTCTGAAAAAGACGACAAATAGTAATATTAGAAGTGAATTTAGACTGCACTATAGCACAGAGACAATATTTTTCCCAATCAGCGAATCACTCTTACATATTTCAAAGCCTTTCAAATCTGTCTTCATCTCACACCTTTTGGCAAAGAGTATGCATTTCCCCGTGTACTGTTTCCCCAAAGACCAAAAACCTCACGAGGATTCTAAATTGCAGCAGATATGAATTATTTTCTGCGCCAATTATCCTACAATATACTGTAAATCAGATGAAATAGCCTCCAGATCTGTGACCCTAAACAGATTAAGAGGTCAAAAAAGTATTGATAAATGGTTACACCACTCCATAATTACTTCTCCTTTGCAATATTGTTCTTTTGTTATGCACATAAGATCAACAACTTCCACCACAATCCGTGTTGATGGTCCGACTTTGATTTAGTAGACTTTGGAAAAAAAAAAATTCCAATTGACAACAATTATATTTGGAATTATTCCATATTCCAAATCATAATCACCATAAATCCTGGACAGACAATGTTTTAAAGTTCATAAAAGCATTCAAATGTTCTGTGATACAAATATAAGCAGAGATTACCCAGATGATTATGTTAATGACAATCAAACAAATAAGTAGTTACTTAAAGGAGAAGTCTAGTCAAAAAGGGTCGCGGGGCATGCTGAGGCCTATCCCAGCTATCTTTGGTCAATAGGCAAACTGAACTGGTTGCCAGCCAAACTCCGAGTACACACAGACGAGCAACCATCCACAATCACAATCACACCGAGGGACAATTTCGAGTGTTCCATTAACCTGCCACACATGTTTTTGGAATGTGGGAGGAAACCGGGATACCAAGAGGAAACCTACGCAGGTACGGGGAGAACATGCAAACTCCACACAGGAAGGCCGGAGGCGGAATTGAACTCTGCACCTTTGCACTGTGAGGCCGGTGCACTAACCACTCGACCACTGGGCCGACCTGATTAAACATCACTGCTGTTAATTTATAGAAGAGTGCCATGTCATGACGTACAGGTCGTCATAGGCCTGTCACAATAATTACTATAGCGACTTATGATTCAATGAATATAATGGACAATATTGTTTTGTTTTACATACGTGTTTACATAAATCATCACCAGAATTCATGCTGCTTTGTTCCTATCAGTCGACTTCCTTGCTCTGGAAGTCTCACATGCACACATACACACGCAGCAGTGGAATGGCTTTTGAAAAACATATCGGTTCTCTTTGCGTGCTCCCCGTTGATTCATAGAGATTCGTACCTCTTTTCCTCATTCATAGCTCTGTATAGTCACGCTAATAGTCACCAAGTAACAGTAAAGCTAGCTGGCACAACCATGTGTAACGGCGAAGAGCTATCCTGTTCTGTATTCTTTTTGCATTGCTTGATCATGCACTATGGGTTCTGCGAATATTCGCAATGCCCGCCAGGAACTTAAAGAGACTGGCATGTGGCACCAGATACCTGTTTCGAATGCCAGAATTGACAGTGAGACCAGTGTACTGAGTCTGTATTACAACTCTCATAAAGTCACTGTACCGTCATAGAAACACGTCAGCCTCTGTGTATCATATAATACTTTTACTTTTAATAAATAGAGGGCTTTTTTTCGGAGGGTACATATCAGATCAGTGTTTTTTCACACTTTGTTGAGCCAAGGTACCCATTTTACATGTGAAAAATCTCACACCTATACCAAACATAAACAAAAAGTATGACTGCTGTAATAACGGTCTTGTCTGCATTTAGTCACAAGTGTACTGACTCGGTGTGAAATCTGGGCTTGTGTAATTGAACACAAAGCTGATACACTTGCAGGGAACCATGATTTATTTTGGTGGATGAATGGGAACGATTGGACACACAGGTTGATTGTTCTTTTTGCCATCCAATGGAAGAACATTTGATTTTTCTGCCCACCACTATACGCTGCTGGCATAGATTAAAAAATATATATATATATTCTGATGAATTAGAAAAAAAATAAATAATAATACTGACAGCAGTAATGCTGTGAACATGCTTCCTGTGGTCATTATTTCACTTTCAGGGAGCTAAAAGACATCTCATTTTACTCTGCCACTACACATTATTTCGTTGTATGTGTTGTGTTAGTATTTGTTGAAGTGCAATGTTTTTCAACAGAGTCTTGATTGACTTTTATTGTTCTATATTTCAATGCAAATGTCCAATATTCTTGAGAGTTGAAAACTAATTGCTCTTAAAAAGAATGTACTCTAATTCTGTCTCCTTTTATGCCATCACAGTATCAGTGGCATAAAAAGATAAAAAAACAAATGATAGTGATAGTGTCTGAATTTTTTTTTTTTTTATCATGACAGGCAAGTACACACCATTTATTTATCGTATGAGTGACGCTTGGCAATGTTTCATCTGGAATGGTAAATTTGATGTGGCTTGCACTGCATGAAGAAACAAGCAACTTACCCCATTGTTCTTGAAATCGAAAGGCAACCTCATTATCGCTTAAGTCTGCTCCTCCAAACCTTGACATGTGCGTTAAATGCGTTTCTAAACATCTTGGAATGTCTTCGGGTTGGGAAAGTATCGTTGTCCTGGAGGTACACTCAATCAGACTTTTGACGCCAAAGGATAACGGATTCTTAGAATCCATTTTAAGCAATAATAACCGTTGTTTCTTTTAGAAAACCTTGTGCGTGTAGATTGGTTGAAGTTTTCAGAACATGATCACTCTGACGCTCCTCTCGTAACAAGAAACAAAGACTGTGTCAGGGATCAACAATTGCTTTTAAATGCACTCCTCAATGGATGTAACCAATTATGTCATATTGTGTGACATCACTCAGCAATGAGGTCACCTTGCATCACAGGGCTGTATGTTGTCATTGCATTCCCTAACAGCATTGATAGCCACTTTTTTTTCCACTTAGCTTCTTTTGCTTTGTCAGGTAAACACCGATGAAGCCTGTGTTGGCACTACAGGGTATGGTACAGTGTTACATGGTGACACTATCCATACGTGTTGTACGTCTCTTTTTACAAATCTTGGAAATGGAGTAACAATTCTCCTTTGGCCAAACAAAGGACAGTGGAGCGGAAAGCTCACGCACTGGCAAAACGTATCGAACCGTCTGTGAGTGATGACCCAACGATCGTGTACTGGCAGCTGGGTTGTTGCAGTCTTCTGATCCAGAGATTATTAAGACTCTTTTTACATTTGGTTTGAAAAACTCCAATTATGGGTTTAATGTGTCTGAGATGCCTTATGCTTATCATGAGTGGTTTTGTTCCAAAATCGATAAATTTTCTGTGTTGAGATTTGATCTGTAACAAAAAATAAGTTTTTTTTTCCAAAATGTGCAAAACCACTTTGTTGGGATGCAAATAAAACTCCGTCAATACATGCACATGGTGATATGTTTTGAAGTCTTGTTAGTCAAAAGACCTCATCCTGTCTTCTCATCTAAGGTATCCGTAGAGCGTAGGTGAGCACGCAGCTTGAGTGAATTCCCATCTTGGACCATATCCGCACCAATGAAAGATATTTTCAAAGCGTCAGCTAATTCTATCAGTTTTGGTCTCTTGTCTACATACAAAAGTATGCACCCTTAAAACTGATCTTTTGGAAAACTTGACCTTTTGACACTATGTCCTCAAGAGTTTTGTGTCAAAGGAAAAGTGAATCATCATTAGAAGCTGGATTTTTTTTTTTCCAGCTAGGAACATTTGAAAAATAGACCATGCATGTGTAGACATGTGAACGAACACCCACTACAATCTCACTGAAAAGATTTTTGTCTTCCTTTTTATTCGGTGTTCCGCATAGGAGTTTATTTGCGGCATTAGTCCTGTCTTCACCTTCTGCATTTTTAGATCAATTATACACCATTAAGAGTTTGTTCTCATGATTACTTTATTTGATCAGAAGAAGCAAACGGAAGGTGATTAGACTGAAATGAAATAACATTCTACACATCATAGTCGCAGACTATACCTTAGGACTCAGTGGCACGAGTTCTGGATCAAAAATCATTCCTCCTTTGGGTCTGTATGGGACCCTTATCTCAGATCCAGGGCCTACCTCAGGTTTTTTAACACCCCGATACTTATGGACTGTTGCCGCTGTACCGGTTCTGACTGGCTCCGATTTCTTGTCCTGATCAGACTGATCTTTGGATTTATGATACAAGCAGTCTTGCAGTGAGCAAGTGAAATTGTCACTGTTTGTTTTGGGTGTCTTTTTCGGTTTTGGCTTTTTTTGTGGAGAGGCTTTCTGGAGGGAGTTTGGTGACATTGCAGGTTGAGGATATTTGATGATCTGCTGCCCGATGATCTGCTGCCCTTTCCGCTCCTCCTTTACGTATTCACTGCACACTACTTTTGTTTTTGTCCCCTGGGAAGAAGGTTTATGTGGCACCTGTACGATGATGGATGCTGGAGACTTTTTAGCCACTTTTGTTTCTTTTTGACTGGGGGTCCTGGCTGTAAAAGCCTGTTGTGGCTTTTTTCTCTGCGATGATCCACATATTTCCACAGTACCAGACAGAGGGATCTCTTCATATGGCAGTGACAGTGGTACTGAGAGCTTCTCAGCCCCAAATAGAGTTAATGATCTGGAAATGGCCAGAGACGATGAAGACAATCTGACTGCCATCTCTGCGATTTCTCTTTGTCTGCTGATCGTCATCAGGAAGTCGCTCTCTGCAGAGACAGCAAACAATTATACATGGAATGTGGATACCCGCAGTATCTACTTATGACTGTTGTCAGCACCAAATTTGCACAAATATTACAACTCTTTTGATTTACCATGTCAAAGATCGATTTAAACCCTTTTGTAGGACTATACAAACAGATCATTCTTGCCGAATGTGAATGGGTGCACCAAAACCTTGAACACTGAGTGTTTGGATGCCATGATAAAACTACAGTCATGTGGTCAGGTTCAACTCCAAAATGGTATCTATCTGGCTGACTTCATCCCCTTGATCCAGAAAGCTGGTCATCAAGATAGTACAGTTCCATATTTACCGATTCTTTGCTTTGCTTAGTTTCTCGACACCAAATTTAAAACCAGTCAGACTCACCCCATTGCTCTTGGTAGTGAAATGCAACCTCTTTAAGATCTGTTTGGTTAGGGCCTCCGAATTCAATCATTTGAGTCAGATGGGCTTCTAAAAATTTGGTGATGTCAGCTGGCTGTGACAGCAACACTGCACGTGAAATGCATTCGAGCTGACTCCTAAGGCCGTACGGTAACAGATCCATTTAGATTACGAGAAGGCCCCGATGACGCTGAATGAATACACTCAGAGGCATCAGCACTCCGACAAGGATCAACAGTGGCTTGCAGACGCATTCGTCGCAGATGAAAAGGCTTGTGTCATTAGAGCAAATGAAGCGTCTATGTGACATCACCTGCTTCAAGGAGGTTGTGCGACATCACAGGGCTATGTGATGTATGAAACATTTCAAAATAGTCTGGTCATGACACAACAAGCTTCTAGACTGAGCAATCCTATGAAACATCGGTTCATCGAAACTATTCGCAAAGCAGATGCCTCATGTTGTTCGTGTGCAGAGCTTTATAACTGCTGGCTTACTTGGATGCAAGTTTTCTGGACGAACACAGGCATCATGAGATAAATTGTGGAATGGCGGGATGAAGGTCAGGCTGGTTGACATTGTTCGCTTGACGTGTGTATCGGCCTCTTTTGATGGAACGGCAGGATTCAACAGGGCTGTTCTGTGTCACCTCGTCTTTCCTTCATTCAGATTTTATCTCACTTCATCAAAGTTAAGGCAATTGGGAACACTGAGTCAACAAGCAGGCAAAACTTCTTTGTTCCCAAAATAAAAAATAGTAGTCAGGTAAACATTGACCTTTAACACCCCAGTAGTCTCTGGTCTGAGTTCAAATAGTTGGAAATGTGGATTGTTTTAACAGCTCAAAACTAAATGCAATACATGATTTAGGAATCACTTTAAAACAATCTCTCAGAACAACCCCACATTTTCATGCAGTTTAAATATTAGTTCTCATGTATTTCTGAGCTCACTGTGGGCGTTTCACGTGAGCATCAGATAAGGAGAGCTGAAATTGACCTTTTATGTTCCCAACTGTAACCAGCAGCTTCAAATACCTTCTTTCTGTACCTCAGTTGGCTCGCAGTTACGTTCCTTAAAAGATTTTTATCATACCACTTTCCTTTGAGTACCATCCAAATTATTTGACAGTATGATGATCTAGCCTACGTTTTCTAGAAAGAAAGCCTATTCCACACCTTTCATCAGCAGAGATGTTTCCACATTATGTGGGAAAACGGACTTAATATTGTAGAACTGCCTCCTGAAGTAATTTCTGTTTCAGTACGTACAGCTGTGAAACAAATTATCAGACCAATGAACAAAAACGGGTATGGTGAATTCCATTATAACTGCTTACAAAAAGAAATAGAGGGACGGACTTGAACATTCTTGCAAGAGCAAACTCTTGGCTTCAGATTTGTTATGGAAGTCAAAAATAACACTAACATTAGATTACACTGGTCAACAACATTTAATCAGAGGTGGCTTTATGTGTTCCTAAATGTATTTTTCGCTCTGATTTCTAAAAAGTCTTTACTTTTTTCTAGCACAAGTTTTTGTGATACAGTATTTTCTTTTTTTGTTGTTTTTAAGTTTGACCTGCAAAGGTTTGTGTGCAATACGGATTTTACCATGTGTTGTAATTTATAGCTGTGATGTTTCAGAAAAAAAAATCCTTCTTTACCTCAATTCATAAATAACTATACAGATGACTATCTTACCTATATTTTTCATTATATAATATAATAATAATAATAATAATAATAATAATAATGATAAATAAAACCTGCAGTGCTAGAGACACAACGAGATAGGAGTCATATGGAGATATGAGCGCAGAAAAAAATGATCGAGAAAAGTTTACTTACATTACTGATTAAGAAAATAATTAACATTTGGTTGACCAATGTCATTGTTCGCATAGGTGGCTTGGAAGTGAGACAGAGCAATAAAGAAACATTCAATTTGGACTCATAAAAGAAAATGTACACCTCCCATACCTGTCAACTCATACGGTTTAGCCATATTTTATACGGATTTTGTGGTGAATCTTATGTATATGGCCATATCGCACAAATCATACGGATTCTGAAAATTCCTGGGTTTGGTTTTTTTTTTTTTTTTCCCCCAAACAGGGGGTTTGTTTTCGTTTTTCCCCCTAACAGGTAGTTCCGTTTGCTATTACACAGAATGGTGCTCGTCTACTCGAATGCTTTCATTTCCGGTAACGTTCCAGTAAATCACGTGGTTACTAGTTGAAAACAGCAGAGTATTCATTCCATACTTCGGTAGTGTACCAGCAAGTTCTAATCTACAAGGTGAAAAAAGTAACGCAGGAATACAACTCTGAACACAGTAATGCCACGAAGTAGAATGATGATTAGACATTCACCTGCCATTGTATTATGGAGATCTACAATAAATATCATTAAAAATTTCATGGGTTTTTTTTCTGCCGTTATTTTGACATATAAAATGCTTTGGTATGTTTTAAGGATTTTTTGCTCTTTATCAGGATTTTTTTGGTAGTTTATATGGGTTGGCGCTCCGAAAGGTTGACAGATATGACCTCCCAAAAATAGGATTTAAATGACTAAATTTTCAATATTGCGCCTTGTTGCACTCAGATTTGATTTTTTTCCCCTCTGAAGCTCGCCGCACTGTGCTGCAGCCTGCAGGTGGCAGTAATGCGACGTATGACTCATTGTGTCTGCAAGAAAGCAGAAAGAGGTAATGGACACGGAAGAAACCCATCACCCATGGGCGATATTGATTCGAAGCGTCGGTTGAGTCCGCTGAAATTGAATCAATGTGTCCGGTGGATGTGGTAGGCCATTCTTTCAATAATCCACCAATGCAATACACGATGCGACGTTATAGAAGACTCTTTAGTCCGTACGTTCGTTGCATTTCTGGTTGGCTAACCACGGTTATTAAAAGCAGTTCCGTCTTCCAGTTTACCTCACATTTATGAGAGTCAGGATTCGAATCTCGCTTGTTACTCTCCTTTGTGGTGTTTCTATGTTATTTTCCCGTGGTTGCGTGGGTTTCTCTCCTGGTACTCGGGCTTCCTCACGCATCCTCTGAGCATGCATGTTTTGCACGTCAATTACACACTAACTTGTTCATCGGGGTGAATGCGAGTGTGAATGCGTGCTTGGCAGTATCGAGATGTTAGGTGTGAGATTTTTGTTGAATCCGACATTCAACCTGTCATATCTTTTAATCTTTATCCTGTTTTCAAAATGTTGGGATCAGTGGGAAGTTTGCCAAACATAGACGACCAATCATTATGAATTTAACGTAATGATTTCATGCCAAAGGCCCGGGTTTACAAGGATTTTTTTTCAAAATATAAATATTAATAGAAACCCTTAGTTTGGTAGTCAAACATGCACAGGAAAAACAAAGCCAAGAATTAGCAACACTCTATCAGTTGTTAAAATACATAGGGAATAAGTATAGCACAGTGAAGAGACATTCCCAAAAAAATTCACTACACGGTGTCTTTCCAAACACTTTTTAAAGTGATGTCGCAATGTCAAAGAAAAATGACACATTTCCCATTCGTATCCATGGTACAGATTTAAGGATGCCATCTTTTCTGTCTTTTCCAGAATCAATTGGGCTGTCTTGAGCTGGCGAGATGGATCCAGTTGAAGCTGTTAAACCATCGCGGGTTGTTGATGCTGCCGCCAGTGATCCCGATGGGGTTGATGTCACATCTTGGGTGTCGGTCTGTCCAAGAGGCCTCTGGGTGGTCCACAAGACGCTGACACACACAGGACGCCAACAGAAAGTTTCTGATTCCGGAGAAGGTGACAATATGATGTTTTTTTTTTAAATTTGCTCTAGAGGTGTCAATTAACTGACCACTAATTTCTGATCAAAATAATGAATAGCTATTTTAATAAATTAGTCCTTATTTTGAGCCATTGCTCAAAATTGTCCAGTTCATCTGATTTCAGCATAGGAATTATCTGATTTCTGTCGCCCCTCATGAAATCATACTGTTTATCCTTTCTAATTCATCAAAATTAGAAATTTGCAAATATCTGTATTTACTGTGAAAAACAAAAACCCAAATAGTAAAGAATCAGTTTTAAAAATGGTTGGTAAGAACAACATCAAGCCCACTCGTATTATATTGCCGAATTGTTGTTTGCCTAATTTTTACTGCTGTCCTTGGATCTTTGTATCCTTGACTTTTGAGGTCTAGGAAAATTCCTTGAATCCTTGAAAACTCAAACTTAAATATAACTTGAAAAGAAATTACCGGTAGTAAGAAAGTCAAATATACACTTACAACTAGATAAGAACAAAGCTTGAACTACGATTGAACTCTTTTAATGTAACTCATTTATCATAGATTGGGAAGAAATTATGCCTTTGAGTATTGTTATGTTCCCTGTGAGGATGTGTTTCCACTGCATTTTTGTGTGAAAATTCATTATTTAAAGGACAATATCACCATGAAGTCAATGCTAATTTGCCGTTAGCATTTCATCAGGGTATTACACGACTTTAGCATTTGCCCTAGCAATGTTTTAAAAATGAAGCAATTTTTGTATTTAAATACATGATGTGTGTGCATTTTTTGTTGTCTGTAGTTTTACAGTAGACTCCAACTGTCGTGTCATTAAACACCTTAATGGACACTGTTTAGGAGCGGCAAAATCACATAAGCTACGCGCTTTCTATGCAAGCAAAATGGTGCATTTGGGGTACTTTCCCGACGTCGGGAACTTGTAAAGGCACCGTGCCGCTATGCACAGTCATCGTTTTAATTCAATTATAACTTTTAAAGATCAAGAGAAGCCAAAATCGAAATCACTATTACATTTGATTAATCGTCCAGCCGTAATTGGATTTAACAGGAAGTAATTGAGCTGTAATCGACCTGTTGTTTGTTTTCTCGTAGCGCTGTTGTCCGTTTACAAGCCAAGGTTAGGTTCGCTGTGTCGTGTCCGTGTGTGTGTGGCGGATCAACCTGAAAAATCTGCATCTGTGAAAGACCATGAGACCAAGCGCGGAGGTCCACTTGAAGTTCCAGAAGCGGCCTTTCGACGTCAGCTCGACTCTGTTCTGCAGATACCACTGGGTGAATGGACTACGCTTAAAGTTGGGGAGGGTTATTGTGATGTCACAGAAGCCTGCGTGGAGGCCATGAGAGCTGGAGAGGCATGCCAGGTATGAAAAATTACGCATCAGCGACATCACTAACACTACGTAGGATTTGATCAAGCCTTCTCACTGAATCCTCCAACATAACATTCCCGAATCTTTTTTCCGCCACAGGCTTGTTTCATCTAAATGAGTTTTTTAAATGCAGGAAAACATTAAACGCATTGCCGAAAGAGAAACAAAATATTAGAGAAATAAAGTCATATGAAATAATGAGATTCAAATGATTAAAACCAAGCATCAGTCTTGATACATGACAGTGTGCAAATGGAGATTAAAACAAGAGAATAAAGGATAGATTCATGAGAGTGATGTAGTGAACAAAATTGTTTTCATCCCTGAATTAAATAAACCGAGAGTTTGAGCAGTCCTCAGGTATTCAGAGAGTTTGTTCCACAGGGAGGAGCATTGTAACCAAATGCTATTTCACTTTGTTTGGTTATGGTTCTGGGAGCACACAAGAGACCTGTCCCAGACCACCCGGGGGGGTCGGCATGCTTCGTATTTTGGTCCAAGACCATTTAGGGATTTATGGAATTGCAGCACAATTTTATAAATATATTCTTTGACTCACAGGAAGCCAGTGTAGTGATTTCAGGACATAGGTGATGTGGTTCAGAGTCGTGGTGTTAGTATGGACTCTGGCGGTATCATTTTGCATCAGCTGCGGCTCTCTATTATTATTATTATTATTATTATTATTATAATCCGGAAAGACGCCATGACAGTAATATAGCCATTTAAAATAAAAGCATGAACAAGTTTTTCTGTGTCTGGTTGAGGCAGAAAACCCTTGATTCGAGCGATGATTTTCAGGTGGCAATAGGCAGATTTAAGAATAGCTTTTAATTGGTTGTGAAAATTCAGGCCTGAGTCAATAATTACACCACGATTTCTGGCTTGATTTGTAGCTTTCAATGGCATAGGGTTAAGGTAACTGCTGGTCTTGGACCTTTCATTTTTGGGTCCAAAAACAATCTTTTCTGGATTGAGCTGGAGAAATATCTGGTCCATCCACTCATTGATTTGATGAATATACTGACTAAGTGAAAGCAAAGGACTATAGTCATTTGAGGACCCTGAAATGTAAAGTTGTGTGTCATTTGCATAAGTATGATAAGAGGTGTTGTGATGCTCCATTAACCTGAAAAAGGTGCATCGTGTAGATGTTAAATAGAAGTGGTCAAAGAATGGATCCTTGTGTAACCCCGTATGTGATCTTTCCCCAGACTCATGATTACCAAGTGATACAATGTAGTCCCTATGTTGTAAGTAAGATATTTGGGGGAAAAAAATACTGTCCTTTTGAGCCTCAGGGATTCATCAGCACTGCCTCCCCACGACCCATCACAGATACTGTACTGTAAATAACCTGGAGAAAGCTTTGCAAGACTTTAATACGGCAGATAAAAACGGCCAAAATCCTGCAAAATAACCTCAGCCTTATTTCTTCTCACTGATGCTAAATCAGTTTCATGTTTGCGTCTTGTTACTCAGATACGAGTCACACCGGCAAATGGAGCCGATATGTGGCATTCCCAACCCATGCAGGAAATACGCGCCACCGTCGAACTGCAAGCTTTTACGCCAGGAAAAGAATCCTGGCAGATGTCGTCTGATGAAAAATGGGAGTGGGTGAGGTCCCATAAGGAAAGAGGCGGCCAAAGATTCAGAAGTGGAGACTTGTGGGGAGCGTCGGACAGCTACAGTCGTGCCCTCAAACTCGTCATCACCCTGCAGGGCTTCGAGGCAGTCAGAAGAGAACACCAAAACGACGAACAAAGTACGGCGCCCTGCAAAAATCAACTGTGCGGTCCTACAGTTAATAACGTGCAAAGCATGAAAGCCGAACTTCACTCCAACTTGTCATTGTGTCAGCTCAAACTGAAGCAGCCAGTGCGGGCTAAAGAAAATGCTGCCAAGGCCACACAGCTGGAACCAGGTCATGCTAAAGCTTGGTACCGACTTGGCCAAGCCTGTCAGATTGTGAACGAGCTGGAGGAGGCCCGGTTTGCCTTTCACAAACTCCTGAAGCTACAACCGGAGTCCACGGCGGCAATGAAGGCTCTTAAAGACATCACAAGTCGAGAAAGGGAAACAAATGCACAGTTGGGACAGAGACTTAGTAAAATGTTCAACTAGAATGCTGGAAAGTGTTTAATACTGTAATACCAATTAGGGATGTGTGATACATGTATTGGAAAAACACGTGAAATGCGATATTGGTGTTGAATATCGCATGTGGATATGATTGTGATATTTAACATGTACCTAAAGAAATGACAATTTTATAATACATTACAAATACATTTGTCATGTGGCAAAATAAACAAGCTCAATGTATTCTTAGCTAATTAACTGTAATGCCCCTGGATGCTGTTCACCTTTTGGATGGCGACGCGCATTTAAGGTTTTCTTGGTGTTGAATTCAGATAAAAGCACACAATTCCATAGGAAACCTCTTGCTTGTCTTTGCTATATGCATATGGGCCATTATCAGGATAAATTAAATAAATTCTGCTGCCCTCATGCAAATGATGATGATTGTTGTATGGTTCTCCGTGGTCCCAATGGTCCCAACCAGACTGGAATGGATGGACATGTTCATTGAACATTTTCAGGAGCTCTTGATAACAGAGTGACATAGGAAGGCTATAAGGAAAAGAATTGTCTCAGCAAGCCATAAACGATTTTTAATGCTGCTGTATTGACATGCAAACATAAAACATTTTTTTTTAATACAGAAATATATTTGCGGGGGGGGGCAAATCTTAAACAACAGTCAGCGGGGTCGTTTTGAGACATTTGACAGTTATTTTTTGCATTTTGTTTTAGGTCTACAGTAAATGATCGACAAATTGTTGCTGTACTGTACTTAAGTCTTGCTTGATCCGCCTTAGGCAGCTGGCAAAGGGTGAAGCCATCACTTTGAAACTCTAGTGCACTGTAAAGTCAGCCTCTCCTTGAAATATCCATTTCAAAATGCTGCTTCCCTCTTAAATGGGACATGACACAGTATACAGTTGTACTCATAGCCCTTGTGAATTGTTAGCATTTTTTTTAAACATGACTGGTGGATGAATGGGGATGCTCTCGGTTTTTAAAATGTTTAATTGTGTCACTCTGGAATGCTTATTTAACTTGAATTCCATTAAATGTAATTTTAAGATGTGTTTTGCATGATCCCATAGGTTTTCTTTCCAAATAAAACATTTATTTTACCTGCTCATTAATGTTTTCTTTAAAGAATGGTACACATCTGACACAATCTGTCAGGGTACAGCAGGAGCCTTTAGCCTTGTTTTCATGTCTTAGTAATTTACTTTTTTTTTTTTTAATGAAAAGACTTTGTTGGGGAATTAAGTCCAATCACCACACTACAATTTGTTTCAGCAGTTGTATTATTATTCTTTTTATGTTAGATTTTTTTTTTTTGTAAAGATTTTGTTGGGGGAATTAAGTCCAGTCACCATACTACTATTAGTTTCAGCAGTTGTTTTTCAAGTACCAAATATAAGTGAGTATTTTTGAGTTGCCAAAATAATCGAGTCATTGTGTTGGTTTTGGCTCAGTCAGCGATTCGTGTGTATTTCTCTTTTAAAGACCACTCGAACTCGCATGTGACGAGGCAAAGGGGAGCAAAATGCCGAAACCCGGGATCGAACCAGGGACCTTTAGATCTTCAGTCTAACGCTCTCCCAACTGAGCTATTTCGGCTTGTAGAGTACTGCTGCTTGCCCATTTACCTTTATCATAATATCGCAATATATATATATTTTTTTTATATATATATATATAGAGAGAGAGAGAGAGAGAGAGAGAGAGAGAGAGAGAGAGAGAGAGAGAGGTGTGTGTGTATGTGTGTGTTCATTTATTAATTCATATTTATCATAAAACTTCACACATTTTCTCCATAGTCAACTTTACAGTCAAACAGAACGGTCTCCAAGTGTCTTTAGGGATGTTTTCCTTGCAAATCTGGGAATATGTAAAGGCACAGTCACATCGTTCTATTTTTTCTTGGACTTGTGAGACTTTCTGCCATCCGAATGTGTCTGGGCGGCTGACAGCTGTCTCCAGGCGTCCACAATGAGCACCAGTGGTATGATGATCCACAGAACGTTCAAGAACACAAAGTAGAACCAAAAGTAGATGGGATGTCCCAGCTCACTGTGAGCGTAACCCTCTCTGTGTTCTATGAAGAAGTACAGCACAGCTCCATACAGTTGACCTGGAGGGGGATGACATCAAATGGCTGATCGAGTGCAGTACACCGGTGCAATGCAATGTAACAACTCAGTGCTTTATTTTGCTTACCAAGTGAAAGTATGAGCTGCAACACAAATCTGTAGGGCTTGTTTGTTAAGAAGGCAAACACAGCCCAAAAGCTGAATGGTCCCCATAACCACGCAGTCACGGTCTCCATACAAACAGTAAAGTTATCAGCTCTGCGCACAGAAAAAATATATAATTTGACCACAATCAGTGAGCTGTACAAATAGTACAGTACTGTATATACATTTGATTTGTCTGCAGTCATAAACTCACATTACATATCGACTGTCCCCTTTAGAATACTCCTTCCCTGGGAGAAAGATGTGAAGACATTTTTAACATGAAAAATTGTACGTTTTGTTTTTATTTGATTTTTTTTTTTTTTTTACAAGGCAGCGGTCAGCCGATTTAATTGGTCATTATTAACAGTCAAGGATGATCATAATCGGCCACATTTTTGCCAATTAAAAGTGTGAATAATGTCCAATGCATCATTTGTCCACTAGGTAAAGCTCTGCCTCCACTCCATCTAATAACATTAAGCGATTTTCCTGAGATGGTGAGTGATCATTTGGTCACCAAAATTTACAAGAACAACGGCCGATTACTGTTATGTATTGCAAAACAGTCAAATGCTCCGGTTGTAAACGTTTAGTGAGTGAAAAAAGTTGCACTCAGGTGAACTTAATTTGACCTTGAAAACTTTTGGAAAAACTACTAAAACACTGGACAGTTGGAGATGTGCATTCAAATGTTTAGAGATGATCAAATTTAATTCACCTTGGTAGGTTACAAGCGCATTTTCGATTAATACTGAAAATCACCCAAAAGTCCCAAATTTTTGGGGAGTCGTGAAACATGTCTTTGTACTCACACAACTGTGACAGGAAGCTTTGGTCTCCTGGAATAGCATCATAGTAGAGAGAGAACCAGCCCTCGATAACACTGTGGATAAAACCACAAACTGCAAACCAGCACACAGCCAGACGCCTCAGTGTTCCCAGCCCGCGAGTAATCAACCAGGTGACGAGCAGAAACACCGCAGACACAGAGAAGAGAAACGTCAGGATCTCTGCCATGGATCGATCATTGGCCACGTAAGTGGGAATCAAAAGATGTCTAGGCCAGTAGGGATGAAGTGGTGCAGATGCTGAGGCGGATTCCATCATCTGTTTTGAAGAAGGGAATTATGAGCACGTTTTGAAACTCAAAAATAGGTTGAACATCGATGTCATTCACCAGCACTGTACAGTAGTTACACAAGACTACATAAATGAATGCTGTACACAACGGAGGTACAAATTAACTTGGAGCTGGTTGATTATAACGACAGAGTGGCAGACAGAAAATATGCCCCACGCTTCACGTGCATGTTTTGCCCTCACCGGTGACGAAGAGCAAAAACACAAAACTTTCGATGAAACGATCCCCTCGAAGAAAACTGCCAGACACTGTACAGCGCGTCAAAAAAAATCTTAAACACTGAACTCTAACGGTTGACCAATAAGACGACTTGCTTTTTTGAGCCCATGGCGCGTGATGTTTACTGGCTCTCCAATTGGTTCGTCCTCTCGTCACATGACGTAATCGATGGAATTCACCAATGAAAAGACATCACTAAAAGGTAGTCACAGACCGCACCATTGGCCCCTCTGTTAACTCGTCAAAAAGTCTTGCTTCTGTCACTCGTTTGGATCAGATAATTGTATTTATTCACAATACTAGTAACTCAAGTCAATGCAACACAAACAATTTAGATGTCTTGTCGACTTCACTGGTGTTTCTTGTGTAAATAGATAACTAATGGTACCACGCAGAATCGACTATTGAAAATGGACGTTTCCGAGTTTCATCGTAACATATAATAATAAAACAATGAATGAAAGATAAAAATGAATTAAAGTTTATGCTCACTGGCATGATGCCGCCTGCCGTGACCCGGATTCGAACCGGGGTTGCTGCGGCCACAACGCAGAGTACTAACCACTATACGATCACGGCGAGCTATTGAGCACATAAGCCCACTTGCCCATACACACTAAATTAAAATATGGCAAACCAGAAATTTGCCATGACGTGATGGCAGCGTTCGAAGTTACCATGACGGAAATATTTATTGCAATATTTTTTATTATATTATCCACAAGTTAATTAACGCATTATTTAATGAGATAATTATACTTTCAAGTACATTTGTTTCTTCGTTTATTTGTTGTAATTTATTAATGTCTGAAAAAAACATTGACGAGCATTCACCTTCGACGGTTTCACCTCAAACACTAAATTACATTATAACTTCTGCAAATGCTCAAGTCTATAGTCCCATATGGTCTAGCGGTTAGGATTCCTGGTTTTCACCCAGGCGGCCCGGGTTCGACTCCCGGTATGGGAACTAACTTTTTTCCCCCCTCCTCCAATTACGAACAGAAATTGTCTTCATGATAAACTCATTCTGCTTAGCATTGGATTTATCATAATGAAATACTGTAATGAAACAGCAAACCTGCCGACTAAAACGAAATCATGTATAACCATGTGATATCCTATTAGTTGGTTTCCTCTCCCAAACTATTGGATGAATTATTTTTTGTATATTGCAATATTTTATAATCTCAAAATAGTTACACCACAATCACCACGAGTCAAATTACACATTACTCACTGCTCGGAGATTCGCATAGACAAATAACAATTGATGTGGCGCTTTTAGCACTAAATCGTACGTCGAAGTTGCCTCCGAGGAATGTGCATTTTTCATTTAAGGCAGGAAATATACCAACCGTAGCTGGGATTACCTTTTACTGGGAAATATAACAACAAATCATGGTTGCATTTGGCCATTACAACATCATAAAATCTAATTTGCTAATGCTGTGGCTCATTCGATGAAGATCTGTTGAAGTCCCGACGATTTATTGGCTTGAATTAATTTACAAGGTGGCTGTGTCACCTCCAGTATGTCTGAGCAGCGTCAGAAACGTAGCGATTCCATTGAACCCTGGTTGGAACACCACGTCGAACGTGCTATACCACGTGATGTAATGTCACGTGTCGCATTGCGGAAGTTTTGCGGCAGTGTAATAAATTCCCCTCTGTTTCGTGCTCTAAACAAATTCGGCCAGACTTAAAGAGAGTCCAATTTACCCAAAAAGAAAGCTATGGACGAATCGGCTCAATCACTGGATGAAAACTTGCTTGCTTTCATGGACCAGCTGGAGTTACTGGAGGAAAAACGAATTCGTCTTAACTCACTCATCGAGCAGGTAGTGACCAAGGGGCAGCGTTGTTTGTATATTATCGTGCAAAAATTGTAAACTGCGGCCTCTATGTACATATTATACGTGCGTACACAAAATGTTGATTTATGTCTCCAAGTTGGACAGTCTGGTAGACAAATCGAGCGCAATTTCGCTTCCAGCAGCGCGCCGTCAGGGATTGTATGATTTCTCTCTATTTTTGTCAGGGGATTAGCTACAAATACACTCTGAAAAACCTGGAATTCAAAGAATGTATTTTTGAAGGAGAGGCATTTAAAACATGAAAAGGTTATCTGAGAAACTTTTTTGAGATACTTTATTTAGTAGCCACAAATTAGTGTTTAGTGTGAGCGCTATATGTGTATTTTGTACACTGGTTATATTGTCTGGGGATCTAAATGATGAATCGACTATTGAAATGCAGTAAACAGATTACTGTACATAGATGCTATCGTACAGCCAAGTTTAATTCATTAGCTGTACCAGAAATTGTGAGCAGCGTATTGTTGCTCTTTTTCTTCCTAATGTTCCCCTGCTGATGTTCAGCATCATAGGTTTGACTGCGCCGGGTTGTATTTTATTCATGTAAGTCTCTTCTTATGTAATCTTACAATTTTGTGTTCTGTGCAGGGATGGTTTTTCATTTCCAAGGCGCGATATTCCATGGGAAACAAACAAGTGTCAGCTCTTCAGTATGCAAGTGAGATAAAGCCACTGGTTGGTGTTCATGTAAGGTGAGAAATCAAGCTAGGAGTCATTCCGTGCCAAATCACCCAGTGGGTTGATCAAAGCAGATTTGGATTTTAATGAAACTTGCTGTACTTGTTGATATTGATGTTAAATCACTAAATCTCAAACTTTTGGTCGATAGGAGCAGGAGTTGCGAGCGACGGCTCACCGATTTTTAATACGTTTGGCAAAAGGGGGTGTGGCCGTATTCCTTTGACCCCTTATATCTCAGTAACTACTGGTTAAAGGTCAAATAAAAGGTCAAGTTACTAAAATATGCATCAATCTTCTAAATGAAGATTTGGATTCCTTGTTTGATTCCCTTTCCAACAATACCGTACTCGTTTTGTGAGGATTCACCCAGTACTTCTTGAGGTATAAGGGATCGAAGGAAGGTGGCCACGCCCCTTTTTGACAACCATATTACAAATCTTTGGATCATAGCTCCCAAACACCCCTGTTCTGGTGGATCTAAATTTGAGAATTACTGTTGTGCCATCATTTTCAAAAATTACAGCAAGTTTGATTAAAATCAAAATCAGCTTGCTTACTGTTTTCAGATTTTTATTTTTTTTTGACGATTTGGCATGGAATGACTTCAAGAATCAATGAAACAAAACCTTCCTTACCCAATCTAAAAGCGATAATTTGATGTGTATACAGAGCACTTGGTCATGACAACGTCAAATTCTGCACAGATTTACCAAAGCAAAAGAATGAGTGTCATAACTGTAATGCACTTGTTGAAGACATTGGCCCAAAAGAGGAAGGTAAGACTTTGGTCCATTTGAAAATCAATGTAATTTGGAATCACCTTCAAATTGTCATATAGCATTTTCTTCATTTCCAGGTGTTAGAAGAAGAATAAAATCGAAACAGACTAGTATCGAAAAGGAGACAGTTGAAGAATTAAGTAATATAAAATCACCAGAAGACCTTTCAACCTCAAAAAGTGAACCAAATCCTCAGCAAAACCCACTTCAGTGGTTTGGGATTTTGGTGCCACAATCCCTGAAACAAGCCCAGTTGTCATTCAAACAAGGTAATGGAGAGTCGAAATATTTGTACAAATATCCGATTTTTCGAACCACGAGGTGCCCTTAAAATCCTTTGATTTTCTCCAAAAATCAACAGTGCGCCTTGTAATTCAGTGCTCCTTATGTATGTATGGTTGTCAGCTTTTCAGTTTGTCATGAACTCAAATTCTTTTCTATTATTTTTCTCTTATTATTTCTATTATGTTCGCGCTCTCATTCTTCAGAATGCAAGTGAGATCAAGTTGAGTTGAGTTCTCATCTTCATGTAAACACGAGCAGACGTCTGTTTTCATCATATTGGAATTAGAACTACTTCCTGCTTCCTTGTCTAATAATCATTGAAAATGTAGTCCTACTAGTCTAATGCGAGCTATTTCTGGTGCCGCGTTTCCAATGTTACGATGTGGGACAATATCATTGCGGTCTGTGGGACCGAGAAGTAAAAGTAAAGTTAAATTCCGTTCTGATTACTTTCACATTCATAAATATATGCAAGTGCGCAAGATGACACTCTCGATGACTCATGAGCGGCACTTCTTTTGTTGTCTTCTGTTTGTTTTCCAGTTATTGAACTGTCTGCTGAGATTGCAACTCTTCAGGTGCAAATTTTAAACTCCAAGCAGGAGCTGAAGCGACGTTTTCAGGAAAAAGAGGAGAAAAGGATAAAAAAAGAGGAAACCACTGGATGCTGAAAATGATCTTTGGGTTGTTCATGTGTTTATCTTAGATTGTCGTGCTTCATTGTAAATGTGATGTAGAATGTGCTGAATAAAATCGATGGTGTACTGTGCACTACTCTCTGGAAAAAGAGTACCTGAAAAGGGTTACGACGTCCAGCTGAATGGGACACAAAGTACAGTGGATGCCCAGGCCAACCGGATGATTTTGATGCCCCAGATAAACAGTTTGTTGGATGGAGTTGAGTTGGTTGATACCCCTCAATCCCATCTAAATGCAACCTGCAACAGGACCCTTCAATCTATGATCAACAACAGAAATGCTCCAAAAAATGTCGCCAGGGGAGCTGCTATGGATGCCTTAGCCATAGCCCCAACATCAGCACTCCCATGGTTTGAAACCCGAATTTGAAATGACTGCATAACCCTTGCTTAAAATTCTAATTTGAAACCATAACCCTCTCTTAAAACTCTAATTCCAAACCCCAATTTGAAACCCTAACTCTCGGTTAAACCCCTACATTGAAACCCTAAACACAGTTTAAAACCCTAATTTGATAGCACAACCCTAGTTTAAAACCTGACATTGAAACCCTAGCCCTAGTTAAAAACTCTGTGTAACCTTAACTCTAGGTTAAACATCTACATTGAAACCTGAACCCAAATTTTGAACTTTAAATTGGCTTGTCCTCAAACCCCCATGTTTGTATACCAAATGTACTACGGCGTTTTAAAATGTTATGTTTATAGTACTAATACTATTATTTCTATAACATGACATTTTCCAATACTCTCATTATTCATTTCAATGTATTCAAATCGCAGTGATTCTCCAAGTGCTCTATGCCACCAGCGGTACTTGGGTTTCATCTAGTGGTACACAAAAGAATCACTTCCTCGGTCTTTTTTTTTTATTTTTTATTTTTTTACTTGTACAATACGTTTGCATTGAACGATTCAGGGCTGTTTGTTTTAAAACATTAAAGTATAATCTTTATTTAATGTTATGTGCGATACATTTTAACATTTTCATTATTGAAGTATAGTTTTATTTGCTTTACTAGATTTTCGCGCTGTGTTCAGAGCGTAAATTTTACGGCCTCCAGTAATATACTTTGGGAGTGTACTTCGATCGCCCTGTATTTTTTTGAACTGTTAATAATTGGTATAAAAATGATAGAATGGCTATAACATGTTATGGTTTTATATAATACGAATGATAGGTGACTTTCAGAATGAGCACAACGGAGCGCACATTCAACACGGACGCATATAATAATTGTTATATTGGTCCGTGCCATCCAAGCAGCATCCGGAAATGAAACTCTGGCTCTTGCGTGCACTTCCTGGTCCGGGCTCACGCGCACACGCGCAAAATCACTGTAGTGTCGTCTGGACTCCTGCGTCCGAACGGCGGATGTATCCTCAACTGTTGTTTTCCTGCTGACATCTGCAGTCGCCTGTGTTTGCTTTCCGCTCGTGTAAGCCACCCACCCATCACCGCAATTTGTGCCCTTTTATTTTGTGCACCTTCCTCTTCTTTTCTTCTTCGTCTTCCTTATAATTTTTGTAAAAATTTGCGTGACCGGGGGTCGGGGAAGTAAACACGAAGACCAGTGCCCATGAAAGTCAGCGAGGAAGGACCGCTACGTCGCCGTCATCATCATCACCATCACCACCATCACCATCATCAACATCATCATCATCATCATCGTCCTTGCTCGTGATTTCTGATCGGGTGCAGACGAGAGCTAATGTTTGCGCCCATGGCGTCCATTTCGAAGGTGTCTATTTTGGATTACTTTAATATTGTGTTCGAGGGCGAGAATGGCAAAATCGAATCCAACTGCAAGGCGTGTGGCACGAGAATCCAAGCGAAGCGCAGCGTCACGTCCAACTTCGTCACGCATCTTAAGGTAATTCCCCCCCAAACGCTATGAGAATGAATAATAGCCATGTTGTATGTGGGTCATTCCAGAATTGGAGGGCATTTTCTCCCCACTTCCCCAGGGGCGTAGCTGTCATTTTGCAAGTGGGGATGGCGAATTGTTTTCAGCCAACTTTTAAAATCCTCTCGCATTCAACTGCTCCTGTCCATAGAGGCGGAATAAATAAATTGCATTTTAAGCAAAAACTAGGCATTTGCAGATATCAACTTGGATTTTGGAAAACATAGATGAAAATGATCAACATTTTTGCCACACTATTTCTCAAGATTTTAAGAGTGTCAGGTCTCAGTTTGAAATCTGAGAATCCCCTGAAACCCTCCAAAATCTCAACATGTTAGACAAAGGTCAATAAATCAATCTTTTTCATAAACAGAATCAGTGTTTGTGAACTTATAAACATGCTAATTAATAACACTGGTCAACAGTAAATTTTAATCAGACTTGGGTTTATGTGTCCCTAAAAGTATTTTTGATGCTAATTAAAAAAAAAAACGTCTTTACTGTTTTTTTCTCCTAGCTCATCAGGTTTTTGGTACATATTCACTTTTTGTTTTTCAGTTTGACCGATAAAAGCTTGCGCAATTCCAATTTTACCACGTGCTGTAGTTTATAGCTATGCCATTTGCAAAATAATTCCATCTGTTGCAGAACCTAACCCTCTCTCTTCACCTTTTTCAGCACCGTTTGTGTTCTAGTATGTTTTGCTCTTAAAGGTAACAACACTGCTACATAGATGCTAATTGTTAGCCCATGTTTCAACGGAGCATCCCATTGTGTGGTAGCATTAAGCTTGTGGAGGCTTGTATGTAGTTGTTTTAGAAGATGCACAACATGTAATTCTCTTTGTTTTACGCTGAGTTTGACAGTAAACTTTGGCTGTGAGTGGTGACAAACAGCTTGAAGCCTCTCTTCTCAAGAATATTTATTAATTCTACCTGCCAAACTACTGATTGTTGTGAAGTGAGTTCAGTCATCTGCCACCATACAACACATCTCTAATTTGTGCTCGCATATCAAAGCAAAACAAACAAACAAAAAAATTTGCCCATTGACAACTCGTATCTCTAAAAACTCGCTCACTCATATCTACAACAGGTTCGTGTCAAACACATCAAAATAAATTATAAGACAAATTAAAATGTTTCATAAAATATTATCGGTTACCCAAGAGCACAGGTGTCAAAGTCAAGGCCCGGGGGCCAGATCCGGCCCGCCACATCATTTTATGTGGCCCGCGAAAGCAAATCATGTATCAACTTCCTTAACCCTTGCTTAAATCTGTACCATAATCTTACATTGTCATATGTAACAAATAACTGTGACATGTTTTTTTTTTGTGTACAAGTAATAATACGATGTGAGGATTAAACATTTATTCGGTTCCACTGTCGTAACGGCCCTCCGAGGGAAAAAGGAATTCCAAAGTGGCCCGCGACAAAAATGAGTTTGATACCCCTGCCCTTGAGGAATCCGATTGCATGGTGGCTTATTACCTGTATTTCTTGATTTTATAAAAAACAACAACAACTTGTGAAACAAAAATGTTGGCACTTAAAAATTGTCCTCCGATTCTGGAATGGCGCGTGTGTGGTAGTGGCGTTAATACAGTAAAACTGTTGTGGCTCCCATTCAGCGCAAGCACCAGGCCATGTATGATGACTTTGTCAAAAGAAAGGACATGAAGAGAGAAGGGTACCCCTCTGCACCCATGCACACTTTGACGACCAATGGAGGGAATGCCCGCTTCACTCTCCCTGTGGGCGTGGGAGTAGGAGCAGGTGCTGGAGGGATTGGAGCCCGCGAGGGAGGAGGAGTGAGCAAGTTTGACAAGCACGATCCACGTCAGGTGAGAGAGCCGGTCTTTGCATGTCATCACATATGGAGCCAGCAGCCTGAATATTTTTGTAGCTCAAACATGTAGTTATGTGTCTGCACAAGATGCGAGATCAGGCATGTCCAGCTGCGGGCCTGGAGGGCTGCTGTCCTGCCTGTTTTCCATCTCTCCCGGCTGCAACACACCTGATTCAGATGATCAGCTCATCAGCCAGCTCTGAAGCAGCGTTAGAACGATCCCGATTATTCAAAAATCAGGTGTGTTGCTCCTGGGAGAGCTGGAAAACAGGCAGGACAGCGGCCCTTGAGGATCGAGTTTGGACACCCCTGTGCTAGATGAAGTAGCATTCTTTTTCCCAGGTGGTAGGAGCGGTGGTATTTGAGAGCAAGAGAATTGCCGAAGAAAATGGACTGATAAAGACCGAGAAAGTCTGGAGTGTAAAAAGTACAGTCTAACTCTCATTGAATTAACTCATGAAAGATGTCTAACAACCACATTTAATCAAGAAGAGAGGAAAATATGATTACAAAGATGGTGATGGTTGAATACTAAGCGGTGGACTGCAGATGCGGGGTCCAATATTAACGGTGGCCGGGTGACCATCACGTGGGTGTGTCGGGCGACCCGAAGTTCACTGATACTGGCAGGACTGGGCCATTCCAAATGTAATAAATAAATGTGCTGAAATTAGCACATTCTTGCTTTTTGTAATATCTAATATTTGCAGTTTTATCCACATAAATTGATCGCACATTCCATTGTCCAAATTCAGTGTACATTGTGCGCTACATACTGGCGTGCATTATCCAATCGTAGGCCTATTGGCTTTATATAGAATGTTGATTTTGTTTTTTGGGGGGGGGTTGTGACATCTATACCCTGGGGAGTGGAGAGTGTGTAATTTTTTTTTTTTTAAAGCTTATGCATCGCCCACTGACGCTACTGTCGTGCGATGTTGCCACGAAATCTACATTTCGTCAAGCGTTGTTTCAAATCGGGGCCAGTGTCGGTTCTGTCAGGGCCACCACAATTTGGCTTGTTGGGCCACCGCCCAAATAGGATTAATGTCGGAACCTGAGATAGCAGAGCCCAGGGCCAAACGGAAGACTCGCAAATAACTGCCCTTTTGATCATGATTATAACCACAGGTCTTGATAAGCGAGGCGATCGCAAAGATGATTGTACGCGATCTGCAGCCAGTCTCCATGGTGGAAAACTGTGGCTTCAGAGTGCTGCTTCAGCTCCTGGAGCCACGCTACACACCTGATCCCCAGTACTACATCCAGAACCAGCTCCTCCCAGCGTACACTTACCAGGCCCAGGTGACTATCCGTCAGGCCCTGGCTTCAGCACATGCCCTCAGCCTCAGCCTGGATGTCTGGAGGGCCTCATCCGCAGCCACGTTAGGGTAAGGTTTGCGAACAAACAAACACTAGTGGCATACTAGCACAGTGATCATTGGTTTTCTAGGCTTACGGGCTGACCTCTCATTCTTTAGTTACCTTGGTGTCACCTGCCACTTTCTGTCATTGGAGTGGCAGATGAGCTCAGCTCTCTTGGCGTGCCTGCCCCTCAGTGGGAATCGGATTCTTTCAGATTTTGAAGAAGTGTGTCACTCTCACGGTGTGTCCGGAAGAGCCTTCCGTGTTGTTTCTGACCCGCTTCTGGCCACGACTACTGTGAAGCCATGCTGTCTACCCGGTTTCTGCCAAGAGGAGGATGAGGAAGACGATGCAGAAAGGTGGAACGTTGCCGCGGGAGGCATTCGGAATGGACACGCGGGAGAGGAAGCATGGGAGGACTCGTGGGAGCGGGATCTTGGCGTTTGTCGTGTGGACTGCTTCTCTCACTCTCTTAGCCATTGTGTCAGAGAGGCGTTACGTTCTTGTACGCAGCTCTCTTCTGTGCTGGCCAAAGCTGGTCGCTTCTACAGCTACATTACAACAGTGGTTCCACCAGAGAAATTGAGTCAGGTGTTTGATGGACCTGGCATGGAGATCGGGGCCCTGGGAAATGCTTCGCTACTGATTCGAGACTGGGCTACCCAGCTTAAGGTATATCTGAGCTCACAAATTGCTGTTGGAGTAACCCATCTTAACTTTTTAACTCTTAATGGTAATTGTTCAATTTCCTATCTGGAACTCATGCATTCATTTTAAATGCGACCCGAGAGAAGACAACGGAGCGCCACAGACGCTGATGCGCTAACACACTCACCCAGACTCAAAAGCAGACTTGCCAATATCACATGCCACATTTACATTGTCAGATGATCACTTCTACAACATTCCAAGGAAATCACAATGTCCAGTCACAGATGAGCTATTTTTAGAACAGACACGCAGGCCACTCGTGCAGTCGTTGGCACCATGTTGGTGACCCCTGCTCGAGGGAGTGGAGTTCACTTCCTAAACACTTTCAGACGCCAACCCAAATTGTTCCTGGATTTCTAGAACTCATGCCTTCGATACCAGACACCTGGTTTAGTCTAAATCCAATGTCCTCAATGTCCCCAAAGCAGCACAATTGAGGGATTAATTCTACTGATGTTGAATTATATTAACGCAAGCTAGCCGAGAAAGACAAAAGATCAAATGAACACGTTGTGCTCTTAGAATGTTTTGTTCTATTATTCATAAGCAGTTAAATCGTACAGGGGATCTTGCGGTAGATGGACTCAAATGCCGTATCGGGAAGTTGTCGTCTTATGGCGTGTCTGTGTTGGGATGCAGGTGCTTCGTCGACTGTTGGAGTCTGTGGAGGTCTTGGAGGAGATGGGTGGTCCTGGGGAAATGGTGCTCGGTGTTACAGAGACGGCGCTGCTGAGGGAGCTCACTGACACTTTGGAGCCCTTCATGGAAGCCTGGGACATGGTGTGTGGGGAACGACAGGCAGAAACCCAGACTGACACACAGACAGACAGACATGTGTCCATTAGTCTGGCACTCCCCTGCGTGCTGGGCTTACGCAAGCATCTTTCTGAGACATCAACCCCCAATTGTCCTTCTCTCATGGCCAGCCTCAGCCAGGCCGCAGAGCGTCGTCTCGCCCCGATCCTGGAAGACCCCCTCTACATCACCGCCACCACCCTAGACCCCCAATTCAAACTCACATGGAGCAGTGACCCTGAATGGCACAGACAAGTTCTCCTCAAAGAATTATCCAAATACTCGGCAGACTCCAACACAGAACAACTTCCTCATTCCTACACGTCTCCAGCCCCGGCGCCGTCGCCCGTGTCGCCGCTGGCTCGGCCCTGCAAACTGTTCTCTTTCATCAAACAGAGACCCATGACACAGGCCAAGAGCCTGGAGCAGGAGCTAGCCATCTACTTGAGAGAAGAACCCACGGATGAAGAGGCTTGGCATTACTGGCGACGTAAAGCTATTGACTTCCCTCTTCTTGCCCAGGTGGCCAAGAGGGCGTTGACCATACCTGCTTGCAGCACCGTGGTAGAAAGCATCTTCAGCAAGGCCCGACGCTGTCTGCGGCCCGAGAGAGGACGACTCTTACCAAAGAACCTGGAGACACTTATCTACCTCAAAGCCAATTACAGATTATTGTGGACTTAGTCTCATTGTTTGCAGCCTTATACAAAATATCACACCACATGCTAAGGAATAAAGGGAACTACTTGTTATTTGACTTTGCCTGACCTTGTCTCCACATATCCACACTATCTTTATCCAACCGTTCCCCCGAGACATTTAACCCACTGGTTACATTAAAACTATTTTGTAGAAGACTTCTAGTTGCTGACATACATTAACACAAAAAGTTCATGTATTCGATTTTTTTTAATGCCTATATGACGATGCATCAACCACTAACACCAATATTTTTCATCTCTGTGTATGCCTCATCACTAGAACTTAATAAATGACCTTGACTTGTTATTGTAAATTAATGAACAATGTGTAGGCATCATATTATTAGACACAAAGCTTCTGACTGATTTCCAGTTCTGACTAAATTTGGACAAAATGCAGGCAAATGCAGGCATTGTGTATCTTTGAAGGGTGTGCAGTGTTTTGGGGTCTTGGGTTTGAAGTGTCTTAGGTACTATGGCACAGGTGTTAAACTCCAGTCCTCGAGGGCCGCTTTCTGCATGTTTTCCATCTCTCCCTGCTGCAAAACACCTGATTCAAATGATCAACGCATCAGCAAGCTCTTTGGGAGCCTGATAATGATCCCGATCATCGAGGAAAACATGCAGGATAACGGCCCTCGAGGACCGGAGTTTGACGCCTGTGTTTGAATGTCTAAGAGGTGTCATTGCTTGAAGGGTTTTAAAGTGGCACTGGCGCTCGCTTCGGCATAAGTTCTTGTACATGAGGCGTCAGATTCTCGGGTGTAAGATGCCATTGGTCCAGTGGTGTAAGGTGCAGTTGGGTCAAAAGTGTATTGTTTTGTTGAGCCTCGGGTGGAAGGTACAGATGGCTATTTGGGGTTCTATGCAGAACATATTTATATTTTATTCAAATCCTTTCCCTCCCGTATGACGTCACTCTAGTTCCAAATGTAGTTCCTAATATCGGCGATTATTAGTCTTTAGCCCATCCTATTGGTGTGTTGTGGATTGTTTATGCAGCTTGACAACTCTCTCTTGCTCGCTCCCCCCCCCCCAACCCCCCTTTCCCTTTTTCCACACACCACTGTGAGGGCTCATCCATTTGCGTTAGACCAGCCGGCTCCTATTGGTAATTGCCTCTCAAATGAATTACTTGGCTGAGAGAGAGGCTGCAGGACGGGAGGAAATTGTAATTGAACGCTCCTGCTCACTCGGCCTCATGCCAAGTGATTACATCTGCAGTGCAGAGAGACACGTACAGGGGCAGTTACAAAACCAATTCTTCCCCTCCCCCACTTGACGGACCATATTGATGGAGCGTGATTTCATGGATTGAATGGACACGACACAGGCACATGCAGGCTGGGCCACCCTGAATGCTCCCTTTGCTATTTATAAGACAGAGAGGCATCATGTTTGTCTGCACTCCTGTATCGAGGTGGCTGGGGGCTTAAGCAGCTTATTGCTTTTGCTTAGTACTGCAGGACAGCGGACTTGCCAAAAAGAAAAGTTATGGTTCTGTACCGAGAGAGCCTTGGTAACCCTGTATACACTCATGGATAAACAGACCAGTTAATGTTATTAATAAACTGCCTGTTGCTGACCGCTGACAGTTACAAGAGGTAGGGGCATCTTTTGTTTCAGGGATGTCACACTTCGTCGCTGTATTGAACGGCGATGAACCCAAGTACGCCATGTCAGCTAAAAGCGTTGGGACACCTGGTACTCAACATTTGCAGGAGCTTAAAAGGGGAGGACATATGGAGGCGAGCAATGATAAAAGACTTTCTACAGGGTGCCTGCTGTAATATTTGTCCATTCATCCAGAAGAGAGGGCCTAGCTCAGAGTATCTGTTCTAGTTCTTCCCAACGGTGTTTGGTGCAGTTCGTCAGGACTGTCGGTTTTTATACTCATCCAACTTTGGCTTTAAGCTTTAAGCACCTAGTGGACAGGATAGCAACCAAACTGGGACACATTAAATTGCCTCCCTGAAACACAAAGTTGGAAGCATACAGTTGTCCAAAATGTCGAAAGAATCAGCAAGTGTGTCTAAAGGCCAGTCCTAGCTTTGTCATTCAATATGCTGTCTTGTTATCTCTTGCCGTTTTAGCAGCCAGGGCCTGGATGGGGACCCAGAGGGGGGAGTGGGTTCACAAAGCCTGCCCAAGCCAGACATTCACATGATATGACTTGGTTCACAATAGCTTCTATTTTTGTTGATCCACTCGGGTTATCACTCCACTTGCACCCGCTTTTCGCCCCCTCTTTATCCAACACTCTCACTCGCCCCTTCCTACAAAATCATGGCCGACAGAACCAGCCGGGTCAGTGTCAAGCGAAAGGAGAAGAAGGCAGAAAACAAAACCAATGACGAGAAGGAGAAAGAAAAGACCAAATGCGGCAAAAAGCAGGAAAAAGTTGCCAAAAAGCCAGAGATGACCTCTGAGCCGTGTGCAATGGATGAGGACAAGAGGAATGGGGAGGCTACCGGGGCAGCAGCCGCGCAAGTGAAGAAAAATGATGGTAACGGCGAGTTTGAGCCCATTGAACTGCCACCATTTGAGATCGTTACAGGGTGGGTAAGATGCTCGCTTATCTGTTGCATTTGTTCTTTTTCTGTCTGCAGTATTTGTGTACAGTGCTTCATTTGCCTCATGATATACTTTAGCAGAGATGAGCTTGTGGAAAATGATCTTGTTGACATATTCACTGGATTCCTGAAAGATGGAAAGTGGTGGTGAGAAGTACCGAAGAACAATTCTTTGGTAGATTATTGTGATTTCTGAACTATTCTTGAGTGTATTTTTTTCACTTCCCTTTTTGCTTTTACTCACTACATTTGAAAAGAGAAATCTGCACTTTGTACTCCTTATTTTGTCAACAATAGGCTTGTATATTCTTTCAACCTTCACTGATGATGACACAATTTAAAAAAGACTAACCAGAGAGGTAAAGTTAACTGCAATTTAGCTCTTGTTTGACAGAGATCTTGATATCTTGTAAGATTGAAAAAAAAAAAACAGGTACAGCAGCGATATGGATGAATGTGAACCATTCATATTCTCCATCCATGTCCTTAATCAAGAGAACTGTTTGATGTTGTCACAAGCGTTGCATTTTGTGACATCCTACACCATCTTCTGGCATTCAAAAATTCTCAAGATAATCCCAGGAAACACATGAAAGTAGTTGTATTTATTTATTTATTTTTCACTTGTTCATCGCTAATTTAATATTTTGTGTTACTCGGTTCAAACTATGAGCAAAGTTGTCGGAATTTGGAAGGAAGTTGATCACATAAAAGTTGAGCCAATGCCAACTAGTGAATATGTTGTCTTGTAAGTACCATCCGAAAAAAATCACAAGCTTCATGCATTTAAAAACTCTCTCTGCATCATCTTTACTCAGTTATCATTAGCTAATTTACTCTTTTTCTCTTTCTCTGTTTACCACGTTAGCAGAGAATTTGGCAACAATTGTTTTGACAGCATAAACCCAGAGCCAACATGAGCTGGCTAGAACCCTCAGTATAAGCACTGTGGAAATTAAGAAAACAGGGGAATTATGTTTTTGTCCAGAAAAGTTTATTTTTACCATGTTAGCAAAATGGCTATTGAATATAAAGTGGTGTACATTCAATACAAACACGCACACTCACACAAGTAGAGTATCTCTATTTGGAGTTCTTAAGAGTAGGGTGTGTGCCTACTCTTGCCACCTCCTTTTTTATTAAACGTTATTGACCAAAACGCCATTTTTATCATCTCACCCTCTTTGGGATTTGTTCCAAAATCTTGCAATGTGATCAGAAATTGACATATATATTTTTTAACTTCCTACCAGAGAGCAGATGAGCCCATTCTACTTCAAGTTTCAGTTCAGAAATGTGGAGTACTCGTCCGGCAGGAACAAGACCCTGCTGTGCTACAGAGTGGACACGCCAGGAGGCAGCACTGAGCCTTTGAAAGGTTATCTGGAGGATGAACATGCCACAGCTCATGCTGAAGAGGCTTTCTTTCAGCAAGTAATGTGCTTCCCCCCCTCAGCTGTTCACACTGCCTTTATCCCTTTTCCGTAATGGCAGCATCAGTGGTGATTCTGCGCCGGTCTCCAAAGTTACACCAGTGCTTTGTGTTTCGAAGGTCACCCACACTGGTATAATAAACTGGTGCCTGAGTTGCCCTCAAAGCTTCCTGGACCAGAAATTTGAACCCATTTGTGAAAGTACAGGTCGCATTAGTTGCTACAATCAACACGTTAGCAATTGTTTGATGATGCATGTTTTATTATTATTACCGGTATTATTTTTTATTATTTGTACGCTTATCAAAGGAGGTATGTGTATATTATTCAGTTCATTTACTGTAATCAAACAGGTACAGCAGCGATATGGATGAATGTGAACCATTCATATTCTCCATCCATGTCCTTAATCAAGAGAACTGTTTGATGTTGTCACAAGCGTTGCATTTTGTGACATCCTACACCATCTTCTGGCATTCAAAAATTCTCAAGATAATCCCAGGAAACACATGAAAGTAGTTGTATTTATTTATTTATTTTTCACTTGTTCATCGCTAATTTAATATTTTGTGTTACTCGGTTCAAACTATGAGCAAAGTTGTCGGAATTTGGAAGGAAGTTGATCACATAAAAGTTGAGCCAATGCCAACTAGTGAATATGTTGTCTTGTAAGTACCATCCGAAAAAAATCACAAGCTTCATGCATTTAAAAACTCTCTCTGCATCATCTTTACTCAGTTATCATTAGCTAATTTACTCTTTTTCTCTTTCTCTGTTTACCACGTTAGCAGAGAATTTGGCAACAATTGTTTTGACAGCATAAACCCAGAGCCAACATGAGCTGGCTAGAACCCTCAGTATAAGCACTGTGGAAATTAAGAAAACAGGGGAATTATGTTTTTGTCCAGAAAAGTTTATTTTTACCATGTTAGCAAAATGGCTATTGAATATAAAGTGGTGTACATTCAATACAAACACGCACACTCACACAAGTAGAGTATCTCTATTTGGAGTTCTTAAGAGTAGGGTGTGTGCCTACTCTTGCCACCTCCTTTTTTATTAAACGTTATTGACCAAAACGCCATTTTTATCATCTCACCCTCTTTGGGATTTGTTCCAAAATCTTGCAATGTGATCAGAAATTGACATATATATTTTTTAACTTCCTACCAGAGAGCAGATGAGCCCATTCTACTTCAAGTTTCAGTTCAGAAATGTGGAGTACTCGTCCGGCAGGAACAAGACCCTGCTGTGCTACAGAGTGGACACGCCAGGAGGCAGCACTGAGCCTTTGAAAGGTTATCTGGAGGATGAACATGCCACAGCTCATGCTGAAGAGGCTTTCTTTCAGCAAGTAATGTGCTTCCCCCCCTCAGCTGTTCACACTGCCTTTATCCCTTTTCCGTAATGGCAGCATCAGTGGTGATTCTGCGCCGGTCTCCAAAGTTACACCAGTGCTTTGTGTTTCGAAGGTCACCCACACTGGTATAATAAACTGGTGCCTGAGTTGCCCTCAAAGCTTCCTGGACCAGAAATTTGAACCCATTTGTGAAAGTACAGGTCGCATTAGTTGCTACAATCAACACGTTAGCAATTGTTTGATGATGCATGTTTTATTATTATTACCGGTATTATTTTTTATTATTTGTACGCTTATGAAAGGAGGTATGTGTATATTATTCAGTTCATTTACTGTAATCAACCCATTTCACTGAATCATAAATAAATAAAAGAAATTCTTCATCTGTGACAGTGAATACGTGTAAAAAGCAGAGTTCCGTTAAAGGAATCTCGGAAAGCTAAATTGGTTCAGACCAGGGGTCACCAACCTTTTTGAAACTCAGCTCCTTCTTGGCTACTGTTAATGCAGAGGGCTACCAGTTTGATAGTATTCACTTTTGAAATAAATTTCCTCAAACTACCTTCATCGGTTATGATTAATGATGTTCATTTAGGAGAAGACACTGATCACATTAGCGATTTCTCACAATAATTATGAAATAGACAAAAAGGTTATTATAAATATCTGCCAGTGTTCACATTTTCAAATGATCACTTCTACAATATTGCTGGAGTCTCATCACTTGTGAGCTATTTTTGGAATAGGCCCGCGGGCTACTCATGTCGTCCTTGAGGGCTCCCTGGTGCCCACGGGCACCACGTTGGTCACCCCTGATTGAGACGGTGCATTTCTAATTGAACCAGAACCATACTGGTTTGAATGTAAAAAAAGGTACACGAAGTGAAAACTCTTTTCTCCCCTCTTACCTTTCAAGGTACTGCCTGATAGTAACCCCTCCCAGGAATATGACGTCACATGGTACGTGACATCGAGTCCCTGCGTGGCCTGTGCAGCCAAGGTGGCCAACATCCTGCGGCAACGCAAGAAGCTCCGTCTGTGTGTTTTCTGCTCTCGTCTGTTTGAGAGCGAGGAGCCAGCGATAGTGGAGGGGCTCAAGGCTCTGGCGAACGCTGGCTGCAAGCTGAGGATGATGAAGCCCTCTGACTTCGAACATGTTTGGGAGACTTACGTGGAGAAGGAGGACCAGAGCTTCACTCCCTGGGAAGACTGTAAGGAGAACTACGACTACTATATGGAGAAACTGGCTGATATCCTCAAGTAAATGTAAGCCAGCAGATCATGTGCATTGTTTGAAGTCTTTCGATTTCTAATAAAACAACAGAAAAAAAAATTTTTTTTTTTCCTTTCGCAGGTTCACACATGACATGACATGACATGATTTCTTCTCCGGTGGAATATTTACAACTTTTTGGGGGGTGATTTCATTGGAATACACAAAGTTTTACTTCAAGTGTATTTTTTTAATTGTCGTTCTATTCATCACATATTATCCAACAGGCCATAACAGACAGAGAACAAGTTTTGCTGTCACATTTACATTAAAGGTACAGCTCTTGTCTTTAAGATTTATCAAAATTGTCTAATCTGGTGTTTGCTGGATGAGTCGTGCATAAATTAACAGCGATGGGCTTCTGTCATGCAGTGAGGGTAAGGAAGCTGACAAAGTATCCATCCATCCATGACTCCGCTTATCCTCACGGGTCACGCGGGCAGCTGACAAAGTAAATGTTCCAAAATATTTTAACGGTACGTAAATGAGCTCAACAAAAATAGAATCCTACACTTTGAAGCAACCAATAATATGTGCAATGTGCATCAGTGGAGATCTGACTTTTCATTTGCACCGCCAGCCAGTCTCATACGGTATGTTGTTATTTTCATCAACTTTTCTTTGGCTGTTGAACGCAGCTTTCAAATACTTCAACACAGACATCGTCGGCAGATCAGTGTTGAAAGGAAACCAGAGCACCTTCCTGCGCCGGAGGTTTTTCACAGCTCTCCGTTGTCACAACTACAGACATCAAGAGACAAAAAGAGTATTTGGACAGTCTCATTATTGATTATGATACAGCACAAATACCTTACCTTGGTCATCCTGAGAGGTTACCGACAGTGGCGTTTCTTCACTACAAATAATGTCCGCTTCTTCTGCAGGACAAATTTAAAGAAACATAAGTGAGGAATGATCTTAGTGACACAAAATCATTCATTCACCTGGCCTGTACCTTTTGCTAGATCGTTTAGTTTCTCATCCGTGATGTAATCAACCAGTGGACAAGGAGCGTCTGCGGGCAAGAGAGAGGAACTTAAACACGAGTGGCAACGCCTAGACTGAGGCAAGCCATGCTTGCGGTTTCTAAAATAGCAACCAAATGAGTCATCAAATATGAGGAAACAGCGAGTGGCCCGTGTCGCCATACCATCACGGTCTTTGAGTTGAGCCATGGTGAGGAAGAGCTCGGCCTCCTCTGGCCCTTCAAAGTGGTCTGCTGCACAATTAAAAAAGACACCTGGTCACCGTGCTGCCTCACAGGCTCACGTTTGATAGTCCTCAAAATCAGCGGTTCTCAAACTGTGGTACTTGGGGGTTTGGGGGTCAGAAAATAATCAACAAAAACATGATTATATTATATCATTTAAAAAAGTGTATATTAGGTGAAACGATTATGAGGGAATTCCTGGAAGAATTTCTCTCCCGTAGTTGTCCTTGGACCCCAAAAGGTTGAGATCCCTTCTTTAAAATGTCCACCACACCTTTTCTTCTGGTGACTCTGAGAACAACGCAGCCGAAGAAAACAGCAACGATACCAAAGAGGATACAGCCGGAGATGGAAAGAAGCACCCGCCTCTTTAACACTAGAGGTAATCAAAGCCACAAACAAACGTGAGGAAGTACTTGCTGGTCTAATCAAACATCCGACTTCCACACGGAATTCAAAACTTACATAAGTTCTTCGTTGCGAGAGCATCACTGCGTTGGGAGTAAGAAGGTCGCCCGCTCTGAATACCTTGGCAAATGTACTGGCTCTGCACAGGGTCATTCTGGGGTGTTACCGTGTATTTGTCAGATGTTGAGTTCATGATCCACTGGCCTTCCATGAACCTGTTTGATGCGTGGCATATTTCACACACACTAGGTCAGCCTGCATAACCTAATGACATCCACGCCAAGTGTTGCATCTACGTGACAGAGTAAAGGTGGAAAGGGGAAAAGTCCCATCTAAGGAAACCTTGAGCAGAACCAAAACGCTGTGGGAAACCCACCAGCTGGCACGAGCTGGATAAAGAGTTTGAAGCTTATTGTTCTCTCATCATCTCTAATCAGGCTGTTGAATTTTGGACGTCATGCGATTGTGTAAGTGTATATTAGCATTGTCTTTGTAAACAGCACAAATGTAAGTGGCTTAATCTGTTATTACCATTTGAAGGTCCACATTTCCTCGCTACCTTTCACCTCACACATAAGCACAAGACTGTCAGTGGAAAAGACCTCAGACCATCCGGTTAAGACCATTATATTTGCTGATGGCCGTTCTGCAGGGGGAAAAATATCGCATATGAAAGTTTCTTGATGAAACACATAATGAAGGCGATGATTACAAGGGAGATGGAGACACACACCTTCAACTTGGAGCCTTAAAGCTTGACTTTGTTCCGTTTTGAAGATTCTAGTAGTTCTCCCTCTGACTGCTTCACATTTATATGATCCAGTGTTTGTTTTGTCCACAGAACGTATTGTGTAATTGTTTCCAGATACTGAGAGCCGAATGTCATTTTGGTACCACACATACTCCCATCCAGAGGACTGGTTGATGTGACAGCTATACGAGACGGAATCTCCGGTGTGCATAACCACGTCCTCGGGGTCCTGCCCCAGTTTGGCGATTGGTTTGTTGTCTAAGTAGAAAATGGTGATTACATGCCGTCGTTTGCATTTTTCCAAATGCAGTGCTTCTTGGACTTACAAACTGCATGTGTTTTTCAAGAAACAGGACTCACCATAAACCCTGAGGGTCATTCCAGATGTGCAGTTGCTGCTGACAGCCCTGTCTTTGAGCTTCCCCCAGCAGCAGTACTGCCCTTCGTGAGAAGTCGAGGCAGAGCGGATGGACAGGGTAGCTCCATCCGGCCCAAAAGACACCGCGTCATCACTGGGGATCACCCGATTGTCTCGGTGCCACGTATACGTCCAGCCAGAACTGTTGACCATCGTGCAGCTCAGTGTCACACTCTCGGTGGGGAACACATCAGCCCACTGACTGCTTCTCATCAAAGATGGCAGAGGAATTTCTGAAAAGACACACGCGCGCGCGCGTGCGCACACACACACACACACACACACACACACACACACACACACACACACACACACACACACACACACACACACACAGCCCAGTCAGCCATTTTGATTCAAACACTGCATTGATTCCTCTAAAAAGAACAGCGCGTCAGTCAGTTGAGCGCAGACCTTGACCCTTGTTGGCATGTCTATGTCCAAATCTAGCAACGGGATCAGCATACTGATTCAAATCCACACATCTCTCTCTCTCTCTCTCTCTCTCTCTCTCTCTCTCTCTCTCTCCCCATGAATTAAATCCCAATATTCATGGACTGTTGGTAATTGAAAATCTAAAATGCAGAGAAAAAATGACCAAGTTGAAAAACAAAACAGGTCACCACCATCCGCCCCAGTTTAATTTTCACCGCGAAATGTATTCATTTCCGTCCCCTCCCTGCACAGTACCACATCCTGTTTCAACAGAATAAAAACAGCTTGGAAAGGAAGCAAGGTGCACACTAAATGCTGTTCAACTTACAAACTGATTTAAACATGGGTAGATTGTTTCGACTCAATTAAAATTTTTTTCATGTGATTAAACTAAGCATGGTGGACGACTGGTTAGCAAGTCCACCTCACACTGCTGAGGTGCAGGATTTGATTCCGGCCTTCCTGTGTGGAGAGTTTGCATGTTCTCCCCGTGCCTGCCCGGGTTTTCTCCAGGTACTCCGGTCCCCTCCCACATTCCAAAACAGGCTGATTGAACACGCTAAATCAGGGGTCAGGAACCTATGGCTCACGAGCCAGGTGTGGCTCTTTTGATGATTGCATTTGGCTCGCAGATAAAACAAGATATTCTCACTTGTTAAATCCATCCATCGATTTTTCACTGCTCATGTCCCGTTCAGGGCTGCAGTTGGCGGCAGGAGCAATTTCAATTGGATGATACTGGCCGACGTTGGCCATTGCTGGGGAAACAGGTAAATGCCCCCTTTTGAGTCAGCCCGCTTGGTCATTAGCTCAAAGCTAATCCTTCGATGAATAAGATGGCGAAAAGAAACAAAGATGACGAGTATGGTACACTTCAGGACAAATGGACCGAAGGATTCACCTTTGTGGAGAGAACAGGTCTAATTTGCAATGACAAAATACCATCGATGAAACGGTCGAATGTAAAGCGGCACTTTGACACACGCCATGCTACGTTCGCCTCAAAATACCCTGCGGGAGACAGCAGAAAGGAAGCGTGCAAGCTACTGAGCAGGGTGCAAGCTAGCCAGCAGCAACTCCGCGTATGGACCTGGCAAACTGACTATAATTCCGCTAGTTTTGCTGGATTTTTAGCAATCTTGAGGAATGGAAAACCATTCACATTAATAGTGAGTATTATCACAAAATTAAGAAAACGGATGGATGGATATAAAGGATGGATGATTGAACTGAACCTACCGAGAACCTCTTGAGTCACCCTCTCGCTGATGTCCGTCGCTGTTCTTTGACCCCTGGTGGCCTTGCACCAATAGATCCCCTCATCATGAGGGCCGAGTTTGATTCGAAGGGTTTTGTCTGTAGCCACAAGCTTCTTTTCGTCTTTGAACCAGTGGTAAACCCAACCAGACCCCACATGAACTTTGCAGGTGAATGTGACGTTTTCTCCAACATACATCGAGGTCAAAACAGGATCCTTGCTGAGTGATGGTTTCGGGATATTTTCTAAAACAAACACAATAGATGGTCCAATATATCAGTCATTAGTAGGCATTCCCAACTAGCTCTAGTTTCACTGAATTGGTCCGAAAATTATTAGTTTTGTATTTAGTACAAATAATATACAGTATCTTTGGTCATTTATCTATGTCACTGATGTTTAATCATAAGCAGAAAAAAATTGCTCTTACGCAAGATAGCAGGAGGTATATTTAACCTAGGTATCCACCTTTGCCATCCGTGTACCTTGGTTGGGAAACACTGATCTACACTACATACATCTACGAAACATTTTTACCAGATACACCAAAAAAAATGCAAACAGTTATTAAAGGTCAGGACAATTTTGAAGACTTGAAACCTTTGTAATGAACAGCACGGTCATTTGTTACAAGAGACAATCCTTTAACTGTTTGCTAAGACTTCAGTGTGTTAATTCTTTTGTTTTATACATGGAAATGAACAAAAAATAAGAAACCAAAGCTCTAATGTACATCGTATGGCCACAAAACATTTGCTGGAAATCGTTGTGAAACCTTTTTCATGAGAGTTGAATGTACTTATCAACAAGCGTGCTTCACATTAAGACAAGGAGAAACAAGTCGCTCGGTCTTCACCGGGCTGCCCAATATTGCATAAGCCCTAAAAAAACTACAATCTGTCGATTTGTACAGAATCAGAAGGGAAAACACTCTTTGTATTTAAAAATATAAATAAGAAGCCGAAAAACATCCTTTACCGTAGACTGTAACACTTGTGGTCTTGCTGAAATCAGAGCTGACTCCCCTGGACTCGAGGTGTGCTTTGCAGGCATATCTTCCCCCGTGGGCTCGAGAAGCAGAGGTGATGTTAAGAAGAGATCCCCCGAAGCTCAGAACCAGTGCCGGGTCCTCTTGGAGCGCCATTCCGTTTCTGTGCCAAGTGATTGTCCAGTTAGGTCTGCCCACGTCACAAATGAGCTCCACGCTTTCCATTTGAAAGACGTCTGACCAAGAAGTCCGCAGCTTCATGGTTGGCGTGGGTGGTTCTGAAGTTAGACGAGTGGCAGTCAGAACAATGAAGAAAGGAGAACGGCATGTATCCAACAAGCCATCAAGTCGTGTGTCATGCTTACCAGAGACCTCCAGCATTGATGTTTCACTCTGCTCTGTGTAGAAAGGATTTTGTCCTCTCTTGGCTTTGCAGTAGTATCGACCACTGTCGGACACTGTTAAAGAAATTATTCTAAAACTGTTTTCAAGAGATCCATGGATTTGCTTGTCATTTTGGTACCACAGATAGTGCCATCCAAAGGAAATGTTCATTACGCACTGGAAGGTGACAGATTCTCCAGGGAACATTTTCTGCCACTTCGAGTTAAGCACCAACATTGGTTTGGGCTTGTTTGCTAACCGGTAAGAAGGGATCACAAATTAACATTCATATCATTTTCAATAAAGAGAGGACGAGAGAGATAGGAAACTTACCATAAACTTTCAGTTCAATTAGGTTACTGTGGATGGACTCGCCCTTCACCTCGTGATGAGCTTTACAAGAGTACTTTCCAGATTGCGCCTGAGATTCTGCGGTGATCGTGAGTGCCGCTTGGTTGGACAGATTGGACGAGACATTTTGGTCTACGTCATACAAGCGCTGGCCATTTCTGTACCAAATGAAGATCCAGTCAGAGCTGCTGTTGACACTACATCCAAAGTCTGCTTTCTCAAAGGGGAACACGTCCCACCAGGGGGACTGCAGTTGCAGTGATGGGACTGGAGGCTCTGAAAATATGTGGAAATAAATGCAATTTAGTTTGACACTTGGTAAATTTCACTAAAGAGAAGTTGAAACCAGGAAGTACAGTATTTCAACTTCACCCTAGTTTGGTTGAAGATTATTGAATGTCAGTCTCTTCAATCCTGCTTTTTACACCTACAGCAAGCGACAGCAGTAGGTTCCTTTTTGTAATGTACATCTTTGCGCATGATTACGCATGTACATTACGAGATGATAAGTGTGTTAGTTCGGAAGTAAGATCATTTGTTTACTGCAAACACATCGGGATTGGTACTTTGTTTCGACAATATTTTTCTGTTATTTGTTGCTCTTACTTTCTCAATATATTATACGTGTTTCAATGTTTTTGTATCATTTCAGAAGTGTGTTTAAAGACCTTGAAAAAAGGGTGTCGTAAAATGCTATGGAAGCGTGCCGTGGCTGTATTTATTATTTCTCATATGCGGATTTCATTTTTTGCGGTCGCGATCTGAAACGGGACCCCGGTTATGATAGAAGGGGGGATTAATGTATACGACGGTGGACTTTCTTTCTGTTCCTTTTGTTCATTTACCGCTGCACATTCTCATTTCAACCTTGTTTTCAGATCGTACTCACCATAGACAGTCTGCGTCTCAGTTGATGCTTCACTCGTTGGCGTCTCAGTTGATGCTTCACTCGTTGGGAAAATGTTTCTGGACATGGAGGTGACTGCCAGAGGGGAAGAGATGACATCAGTAATAATTTCTGTGCAATTCTTCTGCAAACGTTGTGAATATCTTCTTGGAGTCGAAATGGAAAACCAAAATTGAAACAATCAGGCCACTTAATCATTTCGTGAAGTAGTGTGCCTTGGAGGGGAAACCCTTTTTGTTGTCGCTCCTTTCCTCACCATAGATCGTCTGGTTTTCAGTTGGCGGTGCACTGGTTGGCACATTGTCCATCAACATGGAAGTGACTGGGTAGTTGGGAGATGATAGCACAGTTAATTTTTCAGTTTAAACACATTGCGACAAGAGAAAGATGGTTGTTGTAATTTTGGAGGGAGTAAATTGCATTGCAATAGAATGATGTGCTCGAAAAGTCGTGCCTTTTTGACTTGGACTTCAAATGCCAGACTATCTTAAGCCTTATAAGAATATGCTTTCGATTCAGGTGTGTTAAGAGTGGATTTGTCCCCATAATGGGGTCCACGATGGGTCAGGCTGACATCCTTAAATATGACATAAATTCAATATAAACCTTAAAAAAATCTTCACGTGAGTGGGGAAAGCCGATCACCTCCTGAGTCAATGAGTCCGTTTGACTGAGGCTGGGACCCGGTGACAGTAAAGCGAAACGGAATGGGAGCGAACCAGGAAGGAAGTGAGCATATTCTCACGCTTTTGCCGCAAATATAGAAGCACCTGCATGTGTTGCGTGTTCTGATAATCACATCTAACAAGTCAATAGCCACAATGACAATGACAAGGATGGCAGTTTGCAACTGCACTATAGCTAGCACATGAGCTTACAGTTAGCCTACGTTCTTCTAATTCTTCATCAATAACTCTTTCTTGTGCTTTGTATTTTGCATCAGTCTGGATGTCCTCTGGCACCACGTTGCCTCTCACAGGTCCATTTTAGAACTACAACAGACAATTGGCTTGGGGCAAGACACTCCAGATTGTCAATGGAAATATCATTGTATGTCGTGTGCTGCGTTAATAGTCATGAGTACATCACACACTAAAAGAGCAGTCAAACCACACTTGCTGATTTTGTTCTATTATGTGTAGGGTCTCTCACATTTTAAACTTCAGTTCAGACAATAAACACTGGTATGCAGAGCCAGCTAAAGAGCAACATCAAATAAAAGTCAATATGAGCACAAGCTGCAGTCTCAGCCTTAGTCCTACTGAAACCTGCACGAAAATGAATAATCACAGATTAAAAGGGGATCACAGGTGGCGGGACAATTTGGAAATATGGTAAAATAATATGAAATCCAGACAATAAATATAGCACAAAAGCCTGTCTCAGGAAGTGTCACTCGCACGAGAACAAAGTACTTCATGTTTCATCTGTGTAACTTCCTCAACATGTTTTCATTTGGTTCTGCTTTACCTCAGATTCGACAACATAAATTTCGAAGAATACAAAGCTGAATACTTGGGACGCACGAAAAAAGAGAGAAATGCATACGGACACCTTCAAGCTCAGTTTCGTCTCATACATGTATTTCAAACAGTAAAGTTTCTCACCATCCTCATAAGCCAGAGCAGAACAGAGAGCAGCAAGATCTGTTAAAACAAATGGAGATGAGCACTCTTTAACACGTCTCTTAACGGATGGATACACTCAGACTTACGCATGACACCAAAGACCTCGATGTAACCCATTTTCCATTGAGTGGCACATGCAGTGAAGTGATGCAGTCGCTGTGCGCTGAAGCTCAATAAAGGAAACCCACTGAACGGGCGTGTGAGCAGCAGCTTTCCTCCATGAGCCACATCTGCTTTTTCATGTTGTACTCCAGGAAATGAGTTAGTCAAGCACGTTCAGACCTCGTCTTCTCAGCAAAAAAATGCCACTTCCAGCTAGTCTATGAGGACATCACGCGTAAAGATTGAGCCACTTTACTTTGTATGATGGTCATTTTAATTGGAGCTAAATACTATACATGCTTTCTCCATCGGCATGCTGAACAACTGGTTAGCACACCCGCATCACAGTGCAGAGGTCGTGGGTTCAGTTACTGTGTGGAATTTGCACGTTCTCCCCGGGCCGGCGTGGGTTTTCTCCGGGTACGCCGGTTTCCTCCCACATTCCAAAAACATGCATAAATCTCCCTATGTTGTTAATTTGCCACTCTGAAAGGGAGCCTTTCACTTTTAACTCAATGGCAGAGACTTTTTGTTATACATGATAAATGATCACTTCGATATCAACTGTAGCTGAAAATAATGAGGGACACTTTCAATACATATAGAAATCCACATCGGATATCATCAAATATAAAATATTTATTTCACATCCTTTGCTCTTTGCAAAATCCAAACCATTTTATTGAGTGGTATACGGTACTACAATATAACAAACTGCAAATTTCAGACAAATCATTAGACATTCAGCCTGACACGTGACAAACCGGGTTATCATTCAGCATTTAGCAAAGCGGCATTGTTGGAGTGGCTGGATGCAATGATGTGGGTTGAGGACCATTGCTTCATTATGTACACAAATGCCGCACCAACATCTTTTCCTCTCCACTTGCCCAGAAACCTGGACACACACAAACAGTGAAATGTATGTGAAATTGTGTACAGAAGACAAGCTTAGGTTATTTGAAGTACTGTAGCATGTCTGTATGAATGGTGAAATTGTGCATGTATGCACACAAGGTTGCAAGTGAGGTAGTGCTCCTACTAATCCAGCAGATGGTGGTGTTGTTAAACAAACAAACAAACAAACAAAGGAATACATCAATAAATAAAAGCCAGTTCGGCCGGATAGAATCCATTTACCACATCATTTATGTTGTTTCTTTACAGTATGTGTTTTAACAATGATACAGAGTAGTACAAAAGTAATGTCTAACTAAATTGTCCCTGTACTTTCCATGCTCATTGTGGTGATGCAGTGCGTTTGCCAAACGACTAACTGTAGTCATGGATCTTACGAACCAATTTTTTATTTTATTTTTTTACGAGGCTTGAAAATTTCTGCCTAGCAACAAGTCCCCGTGCCAATCTTTATGCCGTGGCCATACAAAAGAATGTGAGCAGTTTTGTGGATCTCACTAGCTGGAGCTGAAGTCGTATTTCTTTTGTGAAGTTTTAGAATGAATCACATACATTCTGTGGCCGCAGCACTGAGCTATAATCTTGTTGTTGACCAAAATGTAGCATTTTTAACTGCATGGGCCTTTTCAAAAATCACCCGTCAGTTTCTGTTCTTCTTTGCCCTGGGGCCCACCCAGCCTGTGGACTCATGGTAATGTGATGAGTTTGGCTGCATGTCAGATTAGCGTGACTCATTTTTAGAAGCCGTGGACTGCATGGCCAACATCATCGAGCACCACCCCCCACTCCCATTAACAACCCCCTCTTCTCCCATAGGAAAGGGGCTCCCTAACTAATCCCTTGTTTTCCCCTTGAAGAACCCTCCCAAGTATGGTGGCGGCTCCATTGGCCCGCACCTGGAGGGACACAGTTAATCATGTCATCTACGGGCTGCGGTTCGCACTTGGCATGATAACACTCCTTTGGTTATGTGATCTGATCACGAGTGGGCAGCCGGAAATACAAGTGCGAATGCATCCCAACACACTGAGGATGTGTTCAAGACCGGACATCTGGGGTGGTCAGGAAGGAATGTGACCCTATCTGCAGACCGGTTTGGACACACACGTCTTTGCTTGCAATGAAGATCACCTCTGGAGTGTGTATGTGTGTGTGTTTTGCAGAAAGTTATTGTTTTTGCCACTCATCCTGGAACTGGTACAGTACTGTGTCCAATGTTAGAAATGACTCTTCCAGGCCTACATTTCATGGGTGCACTATAACATGAAATTTCCTCTCTTGGTCTCTCTGTCTCTTAAAGTGACTCTCCGAAAATCTAATTTAGCTATCTCTTTGGTGCAAGATGGAGTCTTTATTTTGTCTTTGACCTTACCTATTCTTACCTATAAAGGTTGATGTAATGCTTTATTTGCTCTTTTCCTTGTCAGTCTCCAAAAGATTCACCTCTGCCAAGAAAAAGAAGATTCCATTTTTGTATTGTTTGAATATGACACCACAATGTTATGTTTATTCCATGCAGTGGAGCCTTGGTATCAAATATGCCCCAATTTTCATACGATTCAGTATTTGGTTCATACATCTTCTAGAATCTTCAGTGATGGTAAAAATAGTTGGTTAATGTTTATTCATACGTTTCATTGGTCATTGATATTCATTTCACATAGTTTTCTTGATGTTAAGCTTTCGTTATTCTGTATAAAAATATATGTTGGAGTATCTGAACTCGATTAATTTGGATTTATATTATTTCCCATGGGAAATATGACTTCACTTTTCATAGTATTTTGGAATGGCTTAATCCCGAAAACCGAGGTTCCACTTACACACAGAGCAATTCTGCAGGCACCCGCGCATACATACGTTTGACCTCTAGTTTGCAGGAGACGGTGGCCTCTCCTTGATCATTCTTAGCTCTGCACGTGTACACGCCGCCATCAAAGCAGCACGGCTTGCGGATCTCCAAGGAGCAAATGCCCTGGTTGGAGAGCTGACGAAACTTGGGGTCGTCACCGATCACCATCTGGTTCTTCAGCCATTCGATCTTAGGCTGCGAGAAAAGAATAAGAATGAGCCTCTATCATCTCACAAATTCAGGACGTGACAGTTATAGTTTGGAGGCCAAGTATCTGGCTTGGCTTCCACTATTCGAGCCCCATCGGTCCTTTCTGAGCGTGAGTGTGCAGTCGAGGGACAGTAACTTAAAACTTTTCCTGACATTCGGTATGCACCACTCCAGGTTTCAGGGTGCATTTCTAGTTGAGCCTCAGGGTCTGACTTCAACCAAAGGGGTCCTGCTTATTATATTAGAGCAAAGGTCATGCTTTCTCAAACTGCTTGCCTCAACCTCTTTGGACAACACTCAGACCTTAGTGTCCGTTTTATTTTTGGGATGTTCGGGAACTGACAAAATGTACAATGTTATGACACAATGAGTAAAAGGATAGGACACAGTTTGTTTTCATATGTTGCTTAAAGTAAGATTGCAGTCATGCGTGAATGCTTTTCGTCACTCAGATTTGGTGGGAGATGAGGGATGCAACATTGTGACATGAACACCAACACCTCAGGCAAACTACTAACTGCTGTTAGTTCAACAAACAGATTAAAATCATTTTTTGAGTGTAAGTCATCAAACTCTTCCTTTAAAACACAATGGGTGATGAGCAGTGGCGATTCGGTGTTGCTACAGTTAACGTGAAAAAGTAACCCAGTTACGTTACTGATTACTTGCTTTAAAAGGTAACTTTTAGTCACTCTAGCAAATACTTGATTTTAAAAGTAAATAAGTACTGTACTATAACTGGAGTCAGATTACTTGACTGCAAAAAGTAGCGAGTTAAATTAGTTGTTACTAGAAAATGTGCACAATTTGGAGAAACGCGTTACTTGGTAACGCTTTACCGACACAGCTGGTGGCATGTAATATTGGTTTGGCCAAAGCACAGCACTCTTTTCAAACATGTTTGTTAATCCCAGTCATGGTTTTTACACTTCTGCCGACAATGAGTTTCGGCACTGAAAGACTACGAGATGATACAACTGTCCGTGAGGAGGGTTTTACCTTGAACTGTACATGAAATGGTTCTACTGCTCTTATTTTGTCGACAATCTCGTTAATGTGCCACCAAGTTTCCATCGCACTAAAATGTGTTTGGGGTTAGAGGTAAATTCGCTGATAACTGTGCCACATGAAGGAGTGGGTGACAAAAATAGCAACCTCTCCGAACGGCATCTTCACAGCCGGACGAGAGACTAACTATTCTCTTATCTGTTTTTATCATTCGCGTCTTCCCTGCTCAGCTTCCAGCACACTACATCTCCATTAGTGACAGCTCATTATCAGAGATGCCTGCATACTTAGACCTCCAGGGCAGTTGTAAAGTAAGTCAGCTGGGAGGGGCAGTAGGCCCATAAACACATCATTTAATTTTGGTTAGTCCTATAAAAGGAATGAAATAAAATAAATCCCTTGACAGGCAATCGGTGGATACGGTTGCTCATAGCTGCTTATACGCAAGTGCTGTTGTTGCAGATTTCGAGCCAGCTGCAACTGTGACGTCTCCCACAAGATGCATTTAGATACAGCATTCATTGATGTTCATTCCAGGACCAGTGCGTGATTCGCCACTTGAATCAGTCCCAAACATAGAAATCCACTTGAAGGTGTGTGACGGGGCAAGCTTTGAATGCTCGGACGCACACATGAATGAAAAATAGAAACAGACACAACCCAGGTATTTGAAACACCGACTACTATTACACAGCAGGCCGGCCTTCCTGTTCCTGTAGTCTCTGTGATGCAGGACTACGAGAGCGCTCGAGGCATGCCGTGTTCTAAAATTCCACTTGGATTTGCCTAAGCACCACTGGTATGACTCTGCAAATGTGGTTGTCCTTGGTGAGAAGCCAAGGACGGCGAGAACACATAATCAGCTGCATTTCCACCACGGCCTGTCACCTTAAGCCGGCCGCGTCAGGCAGGCAACTGTAAAGATCAGTGGTGGATGCTGGTCTGTCAAGGAGGGGAAGCTCAATTTCGGCCTACATCATAAAATGTGTCCGTTCATTTATACGTGAATTCTACTCTCCGTTACTTTTCAAGAAAATGATTTGTGACCCTGTCATACCAACAAGGTGTCTTATGCAGGGACTTCACTAGTGTCCTACAACTACAGCAACTACAATAAAACCCACCAGAAATAAAAGATTAATTTGTCGCTTGTCGTTTTCAACAAAAAGAGTGTCGCTAAGATGATAAAAAGAAGTCTCCAGTTCAACTCAGAACAAAATGAGAATTGAAAAATGCTCCCACACGGATGCCTACACCAACAGATCGGTGATTGGCTCATTTTGCTGTCAATCAAAAAGAGATTCAGCCTCAGACTGATCATCCAATCATCATGCAGAAAAGCTCAGCGTCCGGTCCTGCCGATAAATGCCCACTGTCCATAGACTCCCAGAGACGCTGAGCGTCTGATGGGCGGGACAAAACCAGCATTTATCCAATGACTCGTCTCGTTTCAATGCATTGGGACAACCTACACTGAACTCTCGAGACGCCCAGCGTCCGCGCAGTCGACGTTTAGCATCCACACAGTTTAAAGCACAGTGAAGCTGCGGGAATGAATGAGAAGAGAGTCGCGTCGTAACCGGTAATAAGAAGCTGATTCGGAACAAAAGTTGAGCGCGTTGTAGCACATATTTAGTCAATGACATGTACACACAATTGTATGATCACTTATTTTTTGGACGTTTTAGGAGAAGCTGAGCTTCCCTTTCAGTCTTAGAGCAATCGCCTCTGGTAAAGATATGTTTCACCAGAGCGGCATCAGCGGCCATCAATAATGCCAGACCCATTGAAACGCGAGGGGATCATATCAGCACGGGCCTGCCCTGGACCACGCTGAGTATCTCATTCAAAGTGGCACAATGAACAGATTAAAAGTCATTTTGTTTGGATACACAACCCCAGTGAAAAGGACACACTTGGTCATGCTGTCAAACGTGTGTCCAAAGTTTCAATGGGAAGTTAAACTTGGGAATTTTAAGAAATAATGGGAATTAGAAACTATTGATGGGAATATGTGGAAATTAACTGAGGGTAATTTATGGAAAGAGACCATAAAATATAAACATTTTGTTTTAACATATTTAATTCTAAAAAAATTCCCCATTGGAAATGCTAATTACAATTTGCAACCCCCGTCCAAACATTAGACTGGTGCGCTACATAAAATACTTTCATGAATGGTTTCAAATTGATTTAAGAGGACCCTGTAAACATCATATGGGACCAAATTTGAAAGATAGTAACATTTTAAGTTCTCATAAAAATACTGTGACGAGCATTGCAGAGCTCTAGTCAACCACAATGCATCTCACACAGCCTTATCCGATTGTTTATGATACTGAATGTGCCGAGAGCATAAAAGTAGTTCTATAGGTTGCTCATAAGGAGAGTTATTCTCAATGTGTACCCTGACATGTCTGACCTTGGGACTTCCACGAACAGAGCACAGCAGCTTGGTGGTGTATCCAACAGTAGCAGCCCTGTTGCTGAGCGGAGTGGTGAATTTGGGCGCCTCGCTGAAGTCATGTTCCTGGTATTCAGGAGGCTTGTAGATAATGCCTGAGAACAAAAAGACAAGATAACAATTAGTATCACGGAAAAACAATATCAGTTAAGATAAGAGAAGAAAACCTTTATTTGTCGCACAATGGAGAAATTCGCAATTTACAGCAGCAACATTTTGAAGGGAAGAAAGTAGAAAAACAAAGTATTTGCATGCACAAAATAAAATTTGAAAATGAACTGTACATAGTAGAGAATGCAATATAAATATAAAATATAAGATATAAGCATATATGCAACTGCATATATGCTGCATAAGGTGGCTGTGCTATTTAAAATGGGTGAGTGGGGGTGAGTCCAGGTTTTCAGGGACGTCTATTCAATCGTTAATTCATCTTTTCCAAATTGTGTTTGGTGTGGAAGAATGTAAGAGCTTACCATTTATCTTTTAATAAGAGGGTATGCATAATTGTGCAAGCACATTTGAACAGGGGTGTGTAGACTTTTTATAGCCACTCAACTAATACTGTTATACAGAATTGAAAAAAAGCACTGTACTCAAGAAGAAAAAAAATGACAGGATTTGGTCTTAAAGTATAAGCGTAAAGAGTCAAATGAATTTTTACTGTCAATTACATATTGTACAATACTCGGTTTGATAAGTTAGCACAAGAAAAAAAACCAAACATTTCTTAAGACCAAAAACTAGGTAACGTTGTCTCAAGCTATCAAATGCCATAATGCTATGCTTTGCTATTAGGCGTGGTCCCGTAGCTTTGCTAACGTTGTGAACTGACAAAAAAGAAAAAAGAAACATGATAAATTGGCTTAGGGTAACAATTGAAAATAAGAATACACCATACCAGATTTATATGGTTTTAAGATTAGAAGGGGAAGTTGTTAACGTAAGAGGCTTATGGTTTTTACGCACAACGCATTTTAAATCTTGTCGTAGATGACAAAATTTCAGCATTAGCATTTCCCACAAACATGGGCAATATCTACAGCAGTATCTTTCAACTTGCGGTTCACTTTACGTCTTTCTACATCTTTCACATCATGTCCTCATGAGCTGAGGTTGAAAAAAGTAATAGTGTGAGCCTATTTGGAAAAATCAAGGAGTAGAAAGTACAAATATTCAGTTCAAATACAGGGAGTAAAAGTAAAGATTTGTCAGAATTACTGAAGTAAAGTACGGACACCTGAAAATCTGTTTCAGTACAGTAATGAAGTATATGTACTTTGTTCCTCCTGACCACTGCTAATATAAGTCACACACACTTTGCTCTGCTTGCTTTTGTAACACTATCTTGAGTCTCTAAATTTACTCCTACAGTAGCTGCAGTCATCTTATATTTAAATAAGTGTCAAGGGCTTTTCTGCCCATAGAGTCTTTGAAGTAACTACATTCGCACGCTTCCAGCTGCTCATTAAAATAACAGCACTGGGGCGAGCACTCAGGCTGGAGCCGAATTGATGGCTTGGCACCTGTCTTCTGGATGGTGGCCACGTCCTTGGTGACAGCGCTCTTCTCACTGATGCCTACTTTGTTGACAGAAAACACTCTGAAGGCGTATGAGTTTCCCATGATGAGGTCTGAAATGGTGGCGGTTAGCCTGTGGTAGTGTTCCAACACGGTGAACCACTCCTGTGAGAAAGGATGGTAAACCCGGTCACACAATACGATCAAATTGTTTCAACAACACCCACTTAATGTGGTTTAGCTCTGGAGCTCATACCCCAGTCTTTGTGTCAGCCTTCTGGACAATGTACCCAGTGATCTCTGTGTTGCCATTATCTTTGGGTGGAGTCCATTCCAGCGCGGCATTGAAGCCCCAACAGTCCAACAGTTTTGTACTGGTGGGTGGACCGGGCAGCTCTGTCAAGACACCACCGGTTACATATGGATGACTACAATCACCGGCGCCAATGTGACTGTTCCCGTGAGGTCATCGGGTAAGTTGATAGCCTCTCTTAAATTTTATGTGACTGCAAGAATCCAAATTCTACCTATCAAGCACCGGTTTGGTCGTAAAATTAATGAGTTCTTCGAAAAATAGTCCTCAGGTTGTTTATTGCCACCCTGATGGAATTTACTGTAAAACTAAACACAGAAGAAAGAGAATTCCACGTTTTGTATTTAACTTTGCCTTACAGTCCGCTAGCTCAAAGCTAACAAATGATGGAGAATGGCATCGGCTGGCTAGTGAATAGGATCAGTGGTGCGATTGTTCTCCCCTTTTAAGGAACACATACGGTGGGGGCAAAACATGCAGACAGAAAATACAGTACACACAGGTATATATTCTCTATCCTCTGTGAAGAACAACTAATATTATTGCTGAAGATTTTTAATGTCTCCTCTGCCTCGATGTACATCAGTACGTCTGTATTATACTGCTCCCTAGGTGACTAAGGTGTGCACACAGGGAAGGAGCAGCATAATGGCCATTGAAAATTGCAACCTCACCTTTTCAGTGCGCTCACGTGTTCCATAAAATCAACACCAGTGGTCACTGATGTTTGCGCCAGTGCGATGTACGTAGGTTTTTGTGTGTGTACGTGTGTGTGGAGTATGTCCCATTAAAAGTGGTCATTCACCAGAATTTATTTTTGCCAGCGATTGCTCTATGTAAAACTCACCAACAATCTGAAGGGTGATGGTGGCTTTGTCTTCAAAGGAGTCCACCTTAACAGTTATCTCATAAACACCCGAGTCTTCCCTCTGAGCGTTGCGGATAAATAGGATGCTGTCCTTGTCACTATTCCTGATGTTGACCCTCTTTGGATCCAAAGGCTGACCGTCTTTCAGCCAGGACACCAAAGGTTTGGGCTTGCCCTGTGGAATTATAAGATAGCGAAGCAATGAGAACATATGAAGTGCCATTTTTAGGAGGAAGTTACAGAATATGCCGTTTGAAATTTGGACTCACAAGGAAGGGGATGACCAGGTTGATTTGCTCTCCAACTTGTTTGGCAAAGCATGTGCGGAGATTGCGAGGAATTTTGATCTTTGGACGGTCTGCAACACACAAGTCACGCAAGTTCATCTTGCATTTCCACCATCATCCGTTTTAATGTTCCATTCCTGTTCCCATCTGATCTGCTGCACTCTGCTTGTTGCATGAGTGACAGCCAGCGTGAGGGTCAATCACATGACAGCGAGTGGGCAGCGCAACTACATTTGCCAGGTGTGTTTTCACAGCAGGGTGCTGAGGGCTCTTGCAGACTCAAAATAACACTTGGACACGATCTATTTACATTGCTGGCCCAAGCTCTAAGACTCAAGATGCAAGTTAACTACAGTTGTTAAATTTTAACAAACCATAAATTATACTAACTATAAATTTATAGTGTCACAGCACTCTTATTAAATAATTTATAGTATGGCACACTTGAATATCTATTATGTTATGGTGACAACATTAGTACACAAAAGCTCTTTGGCCCAAATCCATTCGAGCATGAGAGTCAGAAAGCAACAAATAACCATGTAACCCAAAAGAAAATGATTAATTTCTCAGACTAATGACAGCTACAAATGTATGAAGGCAGCAGTCCATTATTGCCTGATACACAAACGTGTAGGCCTCCCAATGACTGGCCCTTTGAGTGGCCAGAACAGGTTATCCAACTTTGAGAGTCTTATTCACTTGGTCTGACATGCATGCTTTTTGAAGGTGTGAGCCACAGTTACACACGGCACTAGGATTTGCCCAATGCCCAAAAGTGCACGCCCGCATTACCTCGGTGGTTTCCCTCTTCTTATTAGGGAATGCTTGTTACACACAATTTTGAAGCAATCATACTTACAAGCTGCGGCTGGGGCTCCTTCAGGAGTTGGACCGTGCTCATTTTTCCAATCTCGTTTTTTTCGGGGGTGGAAATATGGCTTTTATTTGAATGACAAGGCGATCCATTGCTGAGATGGACTGCAAGCTAACCATCTCTAACTCTAACCCATGCACTACTCTGAGAGTGGGTGTATTTGGAGAGGTAGAGTACGCTCCACTCTCATTAATTTCAAAATGCAGCCAACACTCCCGGGTCAGAGCCGCTGTTTTTGGTGCGCTCTGAATAGCCAAATGGCAAATTTGAGCAAAGCTTGAAGTTTCCAAACAATCACAGAGAACCAGTGCACATTCTGAGTTTCTTTCCGAACGAGCCCTTAATGCGCAAGAAACTGAAAGAATCACCTGCCCCTCTTTGCCCTCACAAACACACACCGGGTACAGCACATACATGAAAACAGGAATTGTATTGGAACACAATGACTACTTACTTGTCAACCTAAATAAATAAATAAATTGCTGGAGGGGGGTAAACAGATTTCTGACAGGGCTATTGGCCCCCTTGCCCTGGTGTGGCACTGTGCATGCTCACAGTCAATAAATGTTGTATTGTTGTTCTTGAAAACATTTAAAACTACATCATTCCGTGTTAGCAAAGCAGTTAATACCACGTGATAATGAATTAATAGAATGAGGCACCATACAGTATCCAGGCAGAGACAAGAAAAAGGATGATGGCCCTTAAAATAGTTTTAGAGAGGGTACAGTTGTATATGAGGCTGACATTTGATCCCAAAAAAGAAAGATGTCATCACGTTCAGCTGATTCGAGCATTGCAGCGCTAAGTCATGACAGCTGGGAAAGCAAAGCCATTTAAAATGCTGTTAATAGAAAAAAAAACCCAGATGTTTGGATGGTTTGGTTTCGGCTGAATTTCAACAATAGCATCCCAGAAATCTGTGATCTATCTGTAGAGCTGAGAAGATCTGAGAAGCAAATCAGCAGGTTGTAACCAGGTCATGGATTTAGAATGTATTATCATTTTAAGCTATCAACATCCTGCCCGTCAATCTCCTTCTAGCATTTCAGATGCATCTCACACCATTCCTGAACCAATTTGTCTCATCGTCCTTTCCCTAAGATTTGACAGCTAAGATTTCAGCTCCATCAGGTCCACCTCCACTTTTGGCCCGAAAGCTAATCCCTGAAAATTGGCTTCCTTCCCAGCCCTCATGAAACATCCAGCCAGTGTTCCCACAAATTATCCATCGTATGCTTTGGTTTTTGGATAAACGTGCATCTGTGATGGGAGCCTATCTTCCAAGTCAAAATAAGAGCGTGTGTGTGTGTGTGTGTGTGTGTGTGTGTGTGTGTGTGTGTGTGTGTGTGTGTGTGTGTGTGTGTGTGTGTGTGGTGAGGAACAGCAGCGATGGCACACAGCTGAATTTAACTCTCACAAGCCAACCACAATCCATCAATTAGGCTCGTGTTTCGCACCGACGCAGTTCTGGTTACATGACCGCATTTCTCCACTAAATGTTCTTGTTTGTTTGCAGATATTTGAACCTTGATCAGGAAATGTGCTCAGCCACAAATAAGCTGTCCTTCAGAATCGGTAAGTGGCACATGGTTATGTGGTCATCAAGAAGAGAAGTGTATTCTAGGTATTCACTTGAAGGAAGAAGCGCTACACATATATAATACATACGGCCACCGACCTTCCCCCGGTCAGCGGGAGTACAGCATTTTCAAGAGGTAACTGCGAGCAATTTCTAATAATAAGAACTGTTTCTGCGTACTGCTTTCTAACAGTCTATCCACACTTATTCATGGCATTCAGAGTTCTTTTGAAGAGGAGCACTTTGCATTCATGGCAGCTACTCACCGATCACCTCGCGAATTGGCACAGCATAGGTGAGCGTGGCTGGCTCACTGCGGCCACCGGCGTTTATGGCCACCACGCGCACCAGCAGCAGGTCACCTGTTGTCAGATCCTTGATGCAGTAGCGGGTAGCCGGGGTCAACTCCTTGTTTGCTACCACCCAGTCCGTAGCTGCCGGGACATCAAAATCGGGTTGTGTTAGACAATCAGTAGACGCTGACAAAAACCAACCCTCTTTTGAAAGGGACAAATGATGGAATATTGACTTTTACTTACAAATACAATATTTTTAACATATAAATACAATATTTTATATATAAAAATATTTTACATAAAACTTAAAAGAACAAGAACAACAAGTATGCAACAAGTTAAATAAAACATTAAAATAATCTTAATAATAGTAAACACTTGCTGTGCACACGTTGGTCTCTCAGAGGCAGTGGGTGAAGATTAAAAATAGTAGAAGAAGCACCAAACTGTCTTCATTAAACTTGTTTTTCACAGATATGGAAGACTATATTTTTATATTACCCGCTTGTATGTTTTACTAAAGCGTTTGGGTGTGAATATGCATTATTTGAGGTTAAATCCCCTTGTGATGTTTAATGCAAATTTCCACTAGCCAGTGAACAGGGGTTTCCATTGAGTGCGAGAAATAAGTTGCCCATGTCCCAAAAACTAAGTGTGTGTTTCTTTATGGTGGGTGTTTAGTTTTATAACAAACTCCAACTGGGGCATCATTAAACAAAGCAAGCTCTGGGAGGGTAGAATAATGTATCATATGTTGGGTGTGCCACGTTGAAAGAGAATGAAAGGATCCCTAATTAAAGTCGGCTGTGACCACTCCCGCAGTGGCGCAGATGTCCCCCTTGCAGATCCACCGGCCTGCAAAATTATTGGATATTTTACCAAATATGTGTTACAGGCAAGTTACAACAACAAATGGAAGCCCTTTTAAATAATGCAGAATATCTCCTTTAGTGAGTGATAGCTTGGCGACATCCGTTTACAAACAACATACAGTAAGGATGACATTTTGGCAGCCATGACAAAACGTCATCTGAGCAATGGAGCATTCCTAAAAGAGGCATCAGGAGGTATGACAACTACCGCCTATAGCCCCCGACGCAGCTATGAGTCAATCTGACCTCTGACAACTGGAGGACAGGTGTGGCCTCACATGTGCTACCCACGCACGCACGCACGCACGCACGCACGCACGCACGCACGCACACACACACACACACACACACACACACACACACACACACACACACACACACACTTCCTGGAGCAAGTGAGAAGGCAAGCTTACTTCCATCTTTGCAGTACTCAACAGTGTATCCATCCAGGCCAGATTCTCCGATAGTGTCTGGCGTCTTCCACTTGACGGTGAGGCTCACCTCGTTCACGTCCTCCACAGATATATCCAATGGAGCGCTGGTTGGAACTGCTAATAAACAGTAGAAAGAATTCTGTTTATTAGTAGAATAATTATTTAGCAGTAATGGATGCTGAGTTTCAACTTCTGCAGGGTTGCTCGAGTTCTGCATAAAGAAACGCATTTGATCCCAACAGAGTAGTGTTTCCCAACATTTATTGAGCCAAGGCACATATTTTACATTTGGAAAAAAACTTAAACAAATATCTAAATAAAAATAAAAAGTGCAGTATTCCCAGAAATAATGATGGTCTCGTCTCAATTCAATCACAAATTTTAAATCTGGGCCTGTTTTGATATTATTCTGTTGTATGAATGGCAACATGTGGATAGACTGGTCCATTGGACCTTCTGTCATCTCGTGGAAAAGCATTTAATTGTTATTCATGTCACTACACGCGGCTGGCATAGATAGATAAACAAAATTAGTTGATGGACATTTTTGACCACCTAAGTGAAATTAGATACCATAATTGGATAATGTTCCACGGCCAAATAATGTTTGGTTGGGAATCATTGCCATGGTTCTTTGAATCATTGAATCACTCACCTGATTTGATCATAATAAAAGGACACACTTTTACACACTTTACCTGAAGGAGGTGGGGGTGTTGGGGCCTTGGGTGGCTCCTCAACTGGCGGTGCAGCTCCTGCTGGAAAAACAGCAGGTTAGCATTATGTACATGAGCTGCTGAAATAAAGCATATCTGTAGTGTCAGTCTGAATTGCTTTGCTTTGTTTACCATCTGGAGGTGCATCTGTAGCAGGGACTGTGACGTCGCCTTCAGGAGCGGCTTCAGCAGCTAGTGATAAAAAGCAGTCCAGGTTTGAACCGCGGTAGACAAGACAGAGAAAATTTCTCTTTTTTTTGTAAAAATATTCATACAGTAATACTTTCCATTCTATTTGTGTATATAAAGATATCTAGCTCTTATTCATTCATGTGCCGACATTTTAATGACATCAAATTGGATGACACTCTCTGTTGTTTGTGATGAAGGGTATCAAATAGTAACAAAGCCTGGTATGACATGGTGAAAAAGATAATTGTCGCCACGGTATAGAATATGTGTTCACACAAATTACACACGTTCAACCATAAACAATTAATTTGTGGCCACAGAGTGGGTAGAATGCAGACGCAAAATAAAAACAATGTTGAAATCATTACTTGACAGTTGGTACGAGGTGCAATGTTTTCCAGGCTTTGCTGAGCCAGGCACATATTTTACTTTACATTACAAAAATCTCACGGTTTCCTATTAAACGCAAAATGACAAAAAATGTGTAAAGACTGAGATCATGATGATCACATCTGAATTTACAATTTTTAAAAACTGAAATCAATTCCTGTTGAACACAAAGTTATTATTCTGGTGTATGAACGTCAACAAGTAGTATCTTAGTTGTACCTTTGGCCATCTAGTCGAAGAGCATTTGCTTTGCCCATCAATCCAAGTTTTTGTCAAAGATAAACATTATTAGAGGCTCGACTAGAGGACGGGGCTTATTGCACTTTCGAGCAAATTCAAGTTGTTCGAGGGAATAACATCAAACGTAGAAAGGAATATTTCATGGCCACATGATAACTATGTCGTGGCCACAAATAAAAAGTAATTTAAGTAATTCGAACACCGGTGGCACATCATTAAAACGCTTCACATTCCACTTGCCGTAGACTGTATTAAAATAACATGACTCACTATGAACAGGACAGTTTTTCTATAATGATTCTTTTTCCCTACGAGATTTTATTACCTTCCTCAGTACCTGAAGCGCTTTGTTCCGTCGCGGCGGGTGATGCTTCTCCCTCGACCACGGGTACGGCCTCGGCAGGTGTCTCCGCCGAAGCGAGCTCGGCTTTTGCGGCTGGCGGATCCGGCTCCGGTGCCTTCTCGGCCGCCTTCTTGGTGGGGGACTTCTTAATGGGCGCGGGCTTGCCTGGCATCGTGGAGACAGTCCTCTGGATGAAGGCGTCTGGTACCTCGGGGGTCATTTATAAGGCGGCCTGAGCTTGGGGACAAGTTTACTCCACCCATTGCCTCCCTGGTTTGTCTGTGCGGTGTCCACCCCCTCCACCACTGACAAGTTGTCACATCCATGTCGTGGGCTCGTCAGTTAACACGTTAGCGCTTTCATTTTCAGCACAAACATACATACAAACATGTATGCACATAGCTCCAAGTAAAAGTAATTTACAATTGTATATACATTGGGTCACAAATACAATAACCAGGGGCAGTGGGTGGCATGTGCGGCAACGCGTCCGCAATACGTTTAGAAAATGTTAAATAAAATGGTTTTCTATTGTGTCATGGCTTGTCATGTCAATCATTGGCGCTTGTACAGGGCCACTCCCGCTTTGTCGAGTCGCCCTGTGCAGAGGAGAATCAGGTTCAGGGTCTTAAAAGTTACAGTAAGTCACACTTATTTTTAACATGGAGAGGAAAAGGTCAAAGCCATGAGATGCCCACCTAAAGAAAAGAGAGGGAACAAGTAAAGGAAGACAGCTTTATTCTTCATGATTATGCTTCCAATTTGAAACTGCTGATGAACTCAAATGTCGTAATTATTATATATTATCTCAACAATCAAATCCTTAACATAAAACAAAACAGGCACGCTGGGAAACAAAGCCCAAAAGGCAAAGGGTCTTTCGCATAAGGAGCTATTCAAGCTAATCATTCATGGACAAACAAATTCAATTTCATTTCTGCCCCCCCCCACCCCCCCAAGTGACAACATGACATCAGCATGACAACCAACACAGCTATGAAATTATACATAAAATGACATGACTTTATTGTGTCCAGAGCTCCATGTTAGACATGTGATGCAGCCCGGTTACAGAGACATGACGCAAAAAAGCACTTCAGCCCACCTTAAAATCAAGAGCTCCTTCCTCTCACTGGAGGAAGACAATAAACCGAAACCAAGGCCCATTTTCTGCATTTTTCTTTAAATTTCCACTCTTTTTCAGGATTGTTGTCGCAGATGCACTGGTTATTTACAGTGTTTACAACAGAGATGTCATGTACAAAAGAGAAATCAATATTTACATATATTTGCATAAGAAAAAAGCTTTTAAAAACAAGGTGAAAAGAAGATTATTATTATTATCAGTATTTTTTTTTTTTTTACAAAACATGATAGGTCCAATCAAAGTAAAAGCTTTTGGAAACATGGGAAAATGGTGATCATTACTTCATCTCCAAACATTTCTTGTATGTCCACACTTTTCCACACTCATGAAATCACAGACATCTTCGCAGCCCACATGCATTAGTCTTGCAAACAGCTCTTCCACTTGACTAACCAACCGAAGGTCCAAACCATCATCGCCATACCCGAAGCCGTCTGACATCTGAGTTAGGTGAGCGGAAGTAATGAGCTGCTTCCGATGATAACTTGCTTTAAATTGAGGCCTCGGGTGGTAGATTCAAGAAGCTCGAAGGCAGCTTCAGGCCAGATGGGGCTTTCAGGCACAGGCAGATGTAGGCATCGCATCTCTACTTAAACCTCAGCACCTTGTTTGCAAAGTAAAGAAACCGGAGACAGAATATGTTGGAAAATATTTCTGGGGGTGGGGCGGGGGACTAAAAAAGGAGACTTTTTCAGTCATAAATCTGTGAAAAAGGAATGTCATTGTAGTGAAAAAAAGCAAGTAGCGAGAGGAAGGAAAAAACTTTGTGTGAAGATTCCGATGTTCTTAGATGAACAAAGCAACAAGGGCGGAAGCACTCATTTGTTTTTGGACTCCGAGGTGTTATAGGTGTATGAAATGAGACAATATTTGCTGCAAATGGCTGATTATTACTGAAGATGAGTCAGTATAAAACCCTACAAAAGATGAAATCCTCATCTATCACAAAAAAAAAGGTTTTCAAACGGCAACAGTAATTGTCTGTTTTATCAGGTTAAATAAACAAGCACTTTTGTTTCCACACTTCTGTGCCTTCACAATCGAGGTTCAGCAGGATGAAACCACTTCAACGAGGCACTGCACGTTTCACTTGTTTGACTGTGGAGTGGGAGCAACAACCAGCAAGGTGGGAGCCTGCTCGTGCTGCCACCTAGTGGTATTACTGCTTAACTGGAGCATTCTCCTTTGGACACGATGTCTCCTCCTTTGTCCAGTTTTCACACATTGGAAATAAAGTGCAATTTTGGCATTGAACAAAGTATGTGAGCATCCCTCACATCCATAGCTTCAGAAGGGGGAAAATGCACGTCGGGACTGGTTTTCATGCTTCTCGCCTCAGAATAAATCGATCCAGCTTCGGATGATCACAACGGCAATGTTTCTTTTTGCAGAGGGAGGCTATTGTCTTTCAAGTTTCTTCTCAGAGCGGATGTGGGCCGCCATCCCGCTCTGGCGACTCAATGCTGTTTGCAGACTCCTGCAGCTTCAGCAGCATTATCATCTTTGAACAGGGAAGGCAAAAACATAGTTGACGGTGTCAGGTGACTTTGCTTAGCTCTTGAAAAATTGTGTACATCTAAAAGAGAAAACTCACCAGCGGATCAGGCTCCAGCGAGCTGGGCGGAGGAGTGTCTTTGGGGGGCTTCTTCTCCTCGTTGTGCGGCCCTGTGCTTGGAGGAGGTAAGTGATAGAGTTTGGACTGGTCCTGCTGTGCGCTGGGCCAAGGGAGGGTCCCTCTCACCCACTCCACGGGATCCTCCCACACTGCCTTGTGGCCGTGCACCTGGACAACAAAACTCATGAGCATGTTGTCATGATCGCACTTCTTGCTGCAGCACATGCACGTGTGCCCACCTTGATGCCGTCCTTGGCTCCTTCCTGAAGGTACGGTATGATGGAGTGGTTCCACAGGTCAATGAACCACTTTCTGAACTCTGCCACTGACACGGGGCATGACAGGAAGAAGCAAGGGCCTGATGTGGGAGTGACACAATTGCTCATGAAATCATTCCTGTTTCACAATACAGTAATAAGCCTTCCATCACAGGTTCCATTTCACTAATTAGGATTTTGTTATTACGTTATTATGACTTCAAGATGGCTCCGCGAGAGTGGCTGCCTTTACAGCAGCTCCTGTACTTTTTGTTCTTCTTCTCTCTTCCTTTCATAACTTTGCTGCTGTAAATTGTGAATTTCTCCATTATGCACTTTGTATGCAGCGATGGCTGTTTGAAAGTGCTCTATAAATACAGTTGAGTTGAGTTGAGAATTATGAGACGAATAAAGGTTTTCTTATTCTTATTATTATCTTATTATTTTGATACAGTTCATAACGATTTTGCTCTAACTCTTGTTTCTAGGGCGGCTCGGTGGAAGACTGGTTAGCACGTCTGCCTCACAGTGCAGAGGTGTAGGGTTCAATTCCGGCTCCGGTCTCCATGTGCGGAGATTGCATGTTCTCTCCGTGCCTGTTTTCTCCGGGTACTCCCGTTTCCTCCCACATTCCAAAAACATGCATGGCAGGTTAATGGAACACTCTAAATTCTCCCTAGGTGTGATTGTAATCGTGAATGGTTGTTCGTCTATGTGTGCCCTGTGAGTGGCTGGCAACCAGTTCAGGGTGTACCCCACAGAGTGCCCGAAAACAGCTGGGATAGGATTGTTGGAGCTTGTTTCTAGCAGGTGTCGTCGTACTGTTGACCACTTGACGGCGGTTTACGTATTTAGCCTGAGATTAAATTTGAAAGAATGAAACACAAAATGTTTGAGCACAGTCTAGTTTTTGGTGAAGTTATTTCATGTCATCTGCTGTGATCCTGCTTTTTATGCCGATGTAAAGCAATGGCTGCAGGTTCATTTTGTAATGTACATTTTTAGACATTATTATTGATGCATAGTTTTCTTAGTTTGGAAAAAAACGTGACTTGTTTACTGTTAATACACGGAGGGATCGGAACAGTTACATTATACATTATTTTTGTGTTCTTAGTTGCTCTTGCCCTCTCTCAAAACATAATATGTATTATACAAAGCCTATGTAGGAATGGATGGATAGATGGTTTGTTATGGTTGTATTATTCCCAGTCAGCAAAGGCATCTGGCCCGGATTCGGCATGAAGCCGGCACAGCTGGCCTTGTGTCGGCACTGGCATAACGCATGTGGGCCGAACACGGCCCAGGCGTGGCAAAGGAGGCACTGGCTTGACTCTGGCAAACCAGATGAGGGCCAGTTGTGGCGTGAAGTATTTGGGCCAGAAATCAATTTCCAACTCCGGCCCGAATATGGCCAGCCAGAATTGAGCCACTCCTAAATGCAGTTTCAGATTTTTTTTTTCTACACACAGCCTTGTTTTACAATTGCACACCAATGCGGAATTCCATTCATCACACACGCGCGCACACACACACACACACACACACACACACACACACACACACACACACACACACGTGTGTGTGCGTGTTTTGCACACGCACGTCCTAATTCTTGTGCACGCTCGCAAGTGTGTTATCTGTAACCCTGTCATACCAACAAGGCGTTTTTCCAGGAACTTAACTCGTGTCCTACAACAACAGCAACTACAATAAAACCCAGCAGTAATAAAAGATTAATTCGTCGCTTTTCGTTTTCAACAAAGAGAGTGTCGCTAAAATGATTAATAGTCGTCTCCAGTTCAATTTAGAACATAATGAGAATTGAAAGTACTCCCACGGATGCCGACACTAAAAGATCGGTGATTGGCT
>NW_017805983.1:4044438-4044563 GCF_001891065.2 Hippocampus comes
ACGTCTTGGGCCTCAGGCCAGGAAATTGATGTCACAATCACAAGATGGCTACATCTGGCTCCTGATCGGGATGGTGACAGGAAGGAAAGCATGAGGAGAAAAGAGTGCATGGAGAGCGCAACAAT
>NW_017805983.1:4044954-4069964 GCF_001891065.2 Hippocampus comes
GGATGCCAGACCCGGGCCACTGCAGGACCGTCATTCATTGCGGTATGTGGGCCGAGTGTCGTGCCGTGTCCGCGCCAGAGCCGGGCCAGACCAATTTTGCTGACTGGGTTGTTACTGTTTTATGTCATGTGTTCTGTAAAGTGCTTTGTTATAGCTGCAGCTGTTGTGAAAACACTATATAACTAAACCTGAGTCGAGTTGAGTACTGTATATGCAGCAGGTTGCTAAAAATTGCACAGTTGGCTGCAAACAGTCCTCTGTTGTAGTTTGGACATCCCCGCTCGTCTGACTTACGCCCATTTCTTACCTATGAGGAAATCTGAAGTGCTGTGTTTCTCCAAGAACGTGTGGAGGTGGTACCAGAGCTGCGGAACCCAGTCCAGAACGCAAAGGAGGTCCTCGTGCTGCGACGCGTCATGCTCCTTCTTCTGGTAAGCTTCCATAACTTTACGGTGGAGGTACCTCAGGAGAAAGCCATTGGCTGGCTCCACATTATTAGAGAAAGGAACCATCCTGTGCGGCAGACATCAGAGGTGTGAAGATGTACTCACAGTCTGTTCTCAGGTTTAAAGGGAAGGTCGAGGCAAAAAAATGTCTGCGGTCCCATTGTCTAAAGACGGCATTCTGATTAATATTGCATTTGTGGAAAATTAATTAACCAGTTTTTATCTATCTCAGGTGGCGACCATTTTGTTATTTGCTGTCGACTGAAAATGCAGTGGCAAAATGCCTCGGGGCTCAGCTTGCGAATGTCACATGACCAAACCCAAAAAACAGCTGAGCCATGAGAGTTGTTGAGGAAAAAAAGGCATTTAGATTATTTTTGAAAATCGTTCAGTCCTCGTACTACATCAACTGCGGTCAGCTCTATTTACTACTTTTTCTGTGTCATCCTCCGAGGTAGACAAAAGTATTGAGATCAAGAAAGCAAAGTTTGCGACTCAAGTAAAGTTCAGAAACATGAAAATCGACTCAAGTACAGTCAAGAAGTATCTGTCCTTTTTAATTGACCACCACATTTAACACATTTGAGGGCTTCAGTCATGCACATTCTTCCTGACTTGGTGCTCACCTGAAGCTGAGGTGCAATCCATTGTTAGATGACATCTTCACGGGTTGATTTGTAGTTCCGATGATATAAGGACTGAAACAGCCACACAAAACCTGTTGAACTCACCAATCTTATTTCTTTGGCCAAATGATGTGACTCACCATTTATGATATTTGCAGGTGAGCGCGCCGTTGATGAGCTCGGTGATGGCGGCGCCGTCACTGATGTCGTCGATGATCACGACCAGCGGGAGCTCGCTGCCGCTCTGTCGGTCTATCTGATTGGCTAGATTAGACAGATACAATTGCAGCTCCTGTGGGAGCAAAGAACGGTGAGATGAAGTCCCCTTTCTCGCGTGCGCACTTTGTCCACATTCAACGATGAGCTACCTTTTGCGTCTGCCGGTGCATGTTGAAGGAGACGGCGGTGCCGCGGCCCACGAGGGAGGACTCGCCGTCCGCTTCAGGCAAGTCGCTTTGGCTGCGCTGTAGGAGGTAGTGGGCCAGACGCTGGGCCAAGTAAGTCTTCCCCGTGCCGCTGGGCCCAGAGAACACCAGACGCCGGTGCTTTAGCAGCAGGCTGATATAGTGCAGCATCAGAGGCTTGGGAATCAGAGTCTCGAATACCAGGGAGTCCACGCTTTGTTCTTCAAGACCTGAAGGATAAATATAAAATGGGGTAAGCATTTACGGATACCCATAAGGGAATTAGTAAAATAAAACAATTGCAATGGAAAGTGAAGCCATACTGTGCATGTAAAAATATTACGATAGGAATTGTGATGTCTCCCTCTCGTGGTAAATGAAGAATCATAGAATTACATGTTCAAATTGGCCATCATGTTGAGAATTAAGCCCCACCCCCGTTTTATGTATTTATTTATTTAAATCCTGGACAGTACATTCATTAAGTGCAGCTGGGTTGTATTTAATTTTTCAGTATACGGTACGACAGTTGCATTTAACCTTTTCCAACTTTTAGAACTGTTTGGAACATAAAGGACAAATTGTACTTTTAACTTGCATGCAACACATTTTAATTGAATCATTACCGGGATCTAATTTTTTTCTATATTTAAGCACATGTTTAAATTTCAGGCTGTGCACAATTTAGAAGTGGCCTATCATAAAATATTATTAAATTACCAATTAAATACATTTTTGAAATACATCATCTGCATCATTTTTATATGAACACTTACACTTACGATACTATTGTATTTCAATAATGATCATGATGATGGTATTTGGAGAGCTCAGTATGTTTAAAAATGTGGTACTTGGTGTGCAGAACCAGTGAATTAGAATATTATGAAACGTATGTTTTTTTCAGTTCAAATTTTTAAAAAATCCAAACTATTTCATTATTTTGTAAAAAAAAAAAAGTTTGGTTGGCGAAAATTGGAGTGAAAAAACAAACTAACAAACAAAAAAAAAGGGGCTTGCCTTCTGAAAAGTATTTTCCAATGTATTAATGAATCCATATGATTTTTTTTCAAAACTGACAGAGTGAAATAATTTGTTGTTGAGATGCACCTTGGTTTTTCCTTGAGGCTCGCCCACTAGAGGAATTTGGTACCCACGTAAATCTTTTCCACTTTGGCGACGATAATCATGGGCTACATTTGAGCTCACCTTTCAAGGTAACAAAGATGCGGGGCGGACTGCCGCTGAGACAGCGATAAGGCGACGTGTGAGGTTTGTCTCCTCCTATCACCCTCAGTGCTCCCTGGGTCAGCTCATACATGTGTAGCGAATCACAGTTCAGACCCAAGCTGGCTGTGGGGTCCACTTGAGTTAGGTACTCCTAAGCAAGAAAGACCCAAAATGAGCACGTGAACATTCATCGAATCCCACAACCTGCATGGACTTACTCTGAATGTCTTGGCTATCATGGAGTCGAGATAGGCCCATTCGGTCCTCTCGCCAATCATCACTGATCCCAGGTAATGTTCCTGCTGCTGTTTATGCTCCTACGGAAAGACAGTTGGTGCAAATTCACAACTATTTTTGTGCCTGCAAGAGGTGGAAAGGAAGCCAAGGATTTACCTCAGCTGGATCCGTGAAGCGAACCAGAACCTGTGCACACACCTCCTCCAGCAGAGAAGGTTTACCCAACATGGTGCCTGGAGACATGTCTAAAGACAGAGGAAGAAAACAAACACAACACCTATGAAAGTAACTCTTGGGGCACAGCAACAGGTGCACTTGACCAATTCTATAAGATACAATGCAAGAGATGTATCAAAGCACGCCTTTACAAAGATAACAATGCCTGACTTCATCAAAATCCCAAATGTCATTAGAAAATGACAAACAGGAAACATTTAATCGAGTAAAGGCCGCTCCAAATAGGTCACTTATGTGTGGTTGTCACTTGCCTGGACCTTTACAATCATTCAAACTGAGGCTGAAGGACTTGGTGAGGGACATGGGCTGCCTCAACGAAGTTCCTAAGAAAGAGGCCAACCCTGAAGGCTGTGAGGTGGATGAGGTGGGACCACAGCCCAATGAATGGACCTGACTTCCGATTTTCAGATGATCATTCTCTGCTTTCAGATTCTCCACAGTCGACTGGAATACAAACAAGATTGAAATAAAAGCAGGGGAAAAAAGTTGTCCGGAACTTCTTTCCAGGTCTAGCGAACCTCCATGCTGTCCATGGCGTCTCTGAGTTGCTCCAGCTGATGAGCAGAATTTAAAGCCTCCAGTCGGATGTCTGTTAGCTCTCTCTCTTTCTCCCAGAGTTCTGAGCGCAGCTCCGACACGGCCCTCTCATCACATTCTTCCTCCTCTGTTGTCCCCATGATCCTGGTAGGAATGCAACACACTCGTCAGGGACATTAAAAAAAAAAAAAAAAAAAATTTAACGGGACCGCCCAAATTCGCCATGCTGTCCATGGCGTCTCTGAGTTGCTCCAGCTGATGAGCAGAATTTAAAGCCTCCAGTCGGATGTCTGTTAGCTCTCTCTCTTTCTCCCAGAGTTCTGAGCGCAGCTCCGACACGGCCCTCTCATCACATTCTTCCTCCTCTGTTGTCCCCATGATCCTGGTAGGAATGCAACACACTCGTCAGGGACATTAAAAAAAAAAAAAAAAAAATTTGAAGTGGACCTGCCAATCTCGAGCTGATATTTCAACTCTTACTTCGAGGAGATGTCAGATGTAGAAATTTTGAGGGACGTCGAGAGGTTCTCCCCTGCATCCGCTCCTTCGTGCATCATCTTCGGTGAATTTGGAGCGGAGGAGTCAGGAGTGACAATTTCTTCAATGTCCGAGCAGGTTTTGGGGCCTTTCTTGATGCTGAAGGCCTTGTTGAAAGAGCTTCTCAGCTAGAGAGAAAGAGGACCACGCAGAGACAGTCAAACAAAGAAACTGATGGATGTTTGATTTTACTACTGAGGAATTCAAAGGAAAAACTAATGGCACACCAGCGAGGCACCTCGAGTCAAAGAATCAATCACACAGCTTCTTTAAAAACTGCTTGAAAGTCAGCTTGAGTTAACTCTGTCCATCTGAAATGTCTACACAACCCAAACGTTCAATTTCATTAGCCGTTTTTTATTTTGTATTATATTCATGCGATTCCCTCAAGGGCAAATTCAACTCACACTCTGCTGTATGTTTGTGTTGGAGGCCACACAGTCTAACGCATCACACATGTGAAGGTATGCAAGGAGCGATGTCAGGGTGAAACGTTCACACCGGCAGCCTCTTGAGCTGGGTAGTGGGGTTGGCGCCTTTCTCAGGGGCGCCTCAGCAGTCAGCAAGTAGTCCGGAAACCGACTAGCATCTCTCCAACAATTACATACCATTTGAAATCTTTTTTGGAATATTTCTTGTCCCATCATGACACAGTAGTTTCAAAGCCCAAATCCTTACAATGACTCAATATGCACATTTGATGAATATATATTAAGTGTAATAATGGCAGCCATTCACAGAGAAGCAGGTCAAAGTTAAGAGGGCTCTTATGGGTTGTGTTTAAAAAATAAATAAATAAATAAACAGTGAAAATCAAATTAAACAAATCCTTAAGCAGAGGATGATATTTTGAATCGAAAAGCATAGCTACTTTTGGATACTGCAGTCTGACATGCGCCACGAGAGATTGTGGAGGGACACAATACAGTCATCTCCGGCATATTCGTGGCTCACTAGTCCTGAATTTATTTATTCATGTTTTTTCATGTGAAACCTATCGCCAGCTATAACCTGAAAAACTCACCTATTCACATTTTTGTCCTCTTTCTACAATGTTCGAAGATGCCAAAAGATGCCAGCAACGTCGCGTCAAAAGAGGAAAGGAGTAATGTGTCGAGGAAGTCTGTTGAAGTAATGCATCTCAACTGAGAGAGGAGCTACGCATATTGGGGAGGAGCCAAGTTTAGCCTGGGTTATTAATGGAAGTTACCAATAGTCTTCACTGCATGTGCAATTTCGCTGAATTTTTAATGGTGTAAAATGAGTTTGAAAGGAGATTAAACTGTTTGGGTTCAAGTTTTGGTGTATTAACAGTTTAAGTTGTTACTATAAGCAATTCTAAGCCCCTTTTTTTTTTCCAATGTTCGGAGCAAGACTCAAACAGCGGGGGATTACTGTCAATACACTTACCTCAAAGACCTGAAATAAACCAAAAGAACGACACAAACTGGTCCAACTTCGTCAAGCTGAGCAACGAGAAACAGCGAGAAGCTGTGTACTTTCTTACCCAGCTCTTTTTCTTCTTCTTCTTAGCATCTTGGTCCTTCAAGCTGCCTACACTTGACATACTGGTCAGACTGTTGAGGCTGGAGATGCTTTCACACGAGTTCTGGCGACGAATACGCAACTCTAAGGAAAACAAGGGGAAAAGCAGTCATCATCAGGCAGGTGTTCAAAATGGCAGAGGAAGTCATCGGAATCACTCGGTTGATTTCTCCACCTTTATCGTTGTCTGGGTGGTTTAAGGCTCCGTGTATGACAGCCTGCGCTTCATCATTTTTGGCCTTCAGAGCTTCGATGGTCTCACGCAACTCCATCAACTCGGTGTCCTGCACAGAAAAAAAAAGGATTTCTGTAGCGGAGGAGGAATGTCTGGTGTTTTGATTGTAGGAAAAAAAAAACAAACACAGTGTGAAGCGAGGCTTGATCCTGAAAACGTGACTACTTCAAAGCAACAAAAAGTCAAGCAGCATACAGTGCTGCTTATTGTGTGCTTATGTCATCTATAGTGCACTCTAAACCTGCATCTGACCCATCTCCTCAAGGTTAAAGAGACCGTACTCCTGACTGGGCTGCACAGGTCATCGCGCTGGCACCAACAACAAAAGCTCGTTCTGGAGCAGTCTAGACGGGCCTTTTCAGCGGAAGCAGCAAGGCATGAAACACCGCGAGAAACTCCTCACATTTAAACACACAGTGGACAAGCCCCTCCAGCTCGGATCGCTTCATTCACACTTAATGCGGTAGGAGGGTAGAACAATGTCGGAATGTGATGTGCACACGCAAACTGATCGAGGCTTGACTGAGCTTTTTCTTTCACTGATCCCCTTCTCAGGCTACGTTGATCCCAAGTCACAGTGCAGCCGCGGCGAGGGCCTCAAAGGCGCATTCCTCCTCGCCGCAGGCTGTCATTAAAGTCACCTCGCTGCCCGACGGCAAAGAAGCTGAGTGCGGAGAACACCGGCTCCGTGATGAAATGCAGCTGGGATTCAAGCTTGTGTGTGTGGGTACCTTCTGATCGTGACTTAATGACAGGCTCTGCAGTCGGGTTGTCATCAGGGCAAGACTTTGCTCAAAGGCGGCCACCAGATTGGCCTGTTTGAAAAAAAAAAAAAAAAAAACAAGAATCACAATCCTAATCAGAATACTGCCATCGAGAATTTTCATCTATGACACACTGTAGCTGTTTTGCAAAACACTAAAACCGTCAACCATCATGCCCTCCCTCACGACTAAACAAGGTCATTGTTTCTCATGGTGGCACTATCATGATGCCTGGCTTGGGCATCAACTGATGCTATAGTGTTTTGTCCTACAAGGTTCATCATCTTCTTATGTGATGTGCTTGGATCACTGTGGATTCATCACAGTTATAGCCATTATTTTCAATATATTGACGAGATCCTGAAAGGTGAATGCAGAATTTGCTGTGTGGATGAGTATGTCCATGGTCGATTATTCGATTTCAGTTAATTAGAGTTTATTTGTCAACATTCTCTCTCTCTCTCTCTCTCTCTCTCTCTCTCTCTCTCTCTCTCTCTCTCTCTCTCTCTCTATCTATATATATATATATATATATATATATATATATATATATATACACACAGTATATATATTGAGAGAGAAAGAGAGAGACTAAAGAGATGAAAGAAAAGGTTGTTTTATGGCTAATGCACTCGAGTCAGAAATACTGTACTGACCTACAACACCAAAAGGAATTTGGTGGCTGAACTCAAAACTTCAAGGCAACAAACCTCGATAAATTATTTAAGTTGGGCAATCCAACAAAAAGCAACAACTTGCTTGTTTTGTTGTGCTCACTAACAGTGTTGGCATAAATGTATATTTTAAAGTTGTTCTAATTTGAATAACTGTTTTAGCGCCCAAAAAATACAAGTTGTTTTTTTACAGTGTAAATACTAAACTCAGGTGGCTATGAAATCTCTTGAAAATGTGTGATAGATGGTGGACTTAATTTCACTATTCAAATGGAGTCGGATTCATCTTGAGGGTCACTTACGTTGGCTGACAGCTGAGTGGTCAAGTTTGACACCTTCTCTTGGGAAGACTCCAGTTCTCTCCTCAGCTTCCGGATTTGCTGAAGAGAAAACAGGTTTGCTGAATTTAGCTCATGTTCCACAAACAGAATTTCAATGAGAAGGGTGTTTGGAATGAATGACAGATTTCTTCAGAGAAGGAGAGAAGGAAGGTGACAGAGCAGAGAAAACACCACGCACCTCTCCCTGTATCCTTTCCTCTGCCTTTGGATGCAGTGGGAAGAAAAGTTGAGATGTTAGACGAAGAAGGGACATTCCATGACGGAAGAAAGTGAGGACAGGGAGCGCAAGAAGAAGAAGAAGAAGAAGAAGAAGAAGAAGAAGAAGAAAAAGGAGGGACTAATATGTAGCTACCTGTGACTGAATGGCATTCCCACTCACCGACGAGTAGCTAGACGAGGCGTTGGATGCCAAGGAGATCACAGATCCATGAACTGAACGCACAAAAGCAAGACGATTGGAGAGAGGGTGAGATATTTGAATTTCAAGTGAAATTTTAAGATGAACCTATAAAATGCGCTTTAACCTTTGCAGGCAGTGACCATTTCTGGTATGTGCAATATGTGTGGCTGCATTTGGGCAATTTGGGCCCCCCCCTCGCAGTCACCCAGAGATAATGGGTGGTGGACACCCAAGGGTGGAGGGGGCGTCTTGCACCAGGGACTATTGAAGCTAGAGCTCTGACTGACTAGTATTGAAGTTTACTAGTAAGCTTCTTGTTAGAGAACAGCAGTGCAAAAACAGCGAAACATGCACATTCAATTTTTATTTATTTATTTATTTTTTTTTTTTTTAAAGAAAGGGTCAAATGTCACCTGTAAAGGTTACAACGTATTTTCGGTTTTTGCTGACACCCCCCAAAAACTGAATTTCCACAATTTTTGTAAGTGTTGAACACAAAGATATCATTCTGTTTTCTTACTTTCATCATTCAGCTCCTTGTCCCTGAAGGATCCGGAGCGAACCATTGCTAAACTGCGGGGGCGTTCAGCCAGCGATAACGTGCTTCCAAGCGGAGACGCCCCGTACAGCTCAGTGGACGTGTCTTGTGTGGGGATGCTGTTGGATCGAGTCATCCTTGGAGGTCCACCAAGCGGGTTTGGCGCTGGCAAGGTGCAAGTAGAGGGATGGTCACATCCAAATGCAACAATGGCAATGCTTGACAGTATATGCACTCTCAGTGAGTTTTTATGTTGAGAGGTATTAATGGAATAACTTGATATTGTGGTTTCATAGTTGACTGTGGATTACAACTGGATGGGATCATCTTGAGGACTGTTAGCAATATTTTTCCTACTTGTCTAAGTAAATAAGGTAACTAAATTAATTACAATGAAATTACATCTTGCAACTCTGAAAAAAAAAGCTTTTTGATTACCATTCTAACAATTTCAATCAAAACCGGGCTTTTCTATTGTTACGAAAGCCCAATATTTCATGGAGCTTCTGAGGTCAATCTGGATAGCGCAGGTGGTTGCTGAGTATAAATATGTCTGAATTAAAGTGACTTGACACACCTGCATTGCTAATGGAGGAGCGGGGCAAGGACGTGGGCGAGGACAACACCATTGGAAGAGTGAGTGAGTCAGTCATGCTCAGAATAGTATGAGAGTGTCTCCTCTCTCCTTTCTCCTTTCCATCAAACTCAACTTGGGAGGCACTGCTGAAACTACACGGATAGAGGACAAAGGTAGCGCTAATTGTTTCAAGGTACACCAACATTTGTGAAATGCAGTCAATACATTGAAAAACATCCTTGGTGGTTTTAATTTGCAAACACGCATGTGTGTACATGTATTTGCTTACCTTACACCTTTCTTTGGCAGAGTGTTTCTGTCCCTCTGAGAACTGTGGGGATCAAACAACGACATTATTTCAGCAGGCTGGCAGTACGGAAGACACGGTCAAGCTAGAAGTCAGTTGGATTTAACCAGTAACTATGACTACACTGGGAAAGGGACAACATTGAAACCAGGCCACGAGTGATGATTTAGGGTCATTTCATGTCAAATCACTCATGTGGATGGTCCCCCCCAACACACACATTTCTACAATGATTCAAAGGGAATGTCCCACGCTGGTGTCATATTTCACAATGAAATCCGGTGACGTGCAGCACACACGTCCGCAGAGTGCCAAACCTGTCTTCCTCTGCCTCGATTAAATACACTTAAATCACGTTAGACCACCAGCACTGCAAAAGAAACCTGCTTTTGAGAAGTTGAAAATCGAGTGTACTTTTTGCAAGTCAATTTGCAGATGCGCTGGGGGCTGAGGCAGCAATGCCCAGAGAAATTCACAAACGTGCTAGATTAGTCCATTGCCCAGGCACAAAAACGACAAAGCGCCCACTGTCTAACTGATCCTTTTCTCCCACAATGCCCAAGATTAAATCTCTTTATTGTACACTATATGTGATTACAGAAAGGCAGGATAATGATGACATTTCAAACATAAAGAGTGATATCACTCCTATCTCTTGACACTACCAAAATAGGGCCCTGAATCCCTAATTTTGAATCAATTGGAGCAGGGCTTTGGGAACGAAAGCTCACCAAATCTTTACATTTAAAAAAAAAAGGGGCGCGGCCTCCATGGTTTGAACACTTAGAGCTCAGGAACTATGGGGTTAATCTTCACATAACAGGTATGTTGTGCCATCCCTATCAACAGCTACAGCACGTGTGATTAAAATTAAAATCTGCTTGGTTAAAATTTTCTGATATTTTGTGGGGATGAATTGACATGGAACGCCCCTTTTGAGGTCGTCATTAACCACCTTTGATGACAAACCAGCACATCTCGATTTAATATTTTTTGTTTATATTCGGGGAGTTCCACGGGCAGTTTCACAGGTAATCTCTTGAACACATTACGGAACAGAATAATTATGGTAATGAATACACAGACATGCACGGTGCCTTCATTTAGTTAGTTTAGTCTCACCTTTCTGTCTCTGTCAGAACTTTACTTCCAGAGCTCCAGCCAGCGGGAGGGCCTCTGTCCTCATGTCGACTGTTGTCTCTGGACTCACTCGTGTTGTAGCACCTCACCGACTTTTCCCGGCCCCTCTGCTGCAGCTCTGAAGCTACGCTCATCTGCAAAGGCAGGGACTCCATGCTGCGATGCAGACCAGACATGCGAGGGTAGAGCAAAGGAGAGGTGCTCCTGGCGCTCGCCTCCACCCCGAGAGAAGTAACTTGCCGAGGCCCCAAGCCGATCCCTGAGCTCGAGAAGCAAGCTGAAGAGTTGACATTGAGCAAAGGGGCTGGGCTGGGGGTAAGGCAGGGGCTTGCGGAACTGGCGAGTTCTTGAAGCTTTGAGTAAGGAGGAATCTTTGGAGGCAGGGAGTCCTGAGCCTCAATGACCTCCAGGTTGCTGGAGTTCATCTTGTCCATATGGGAAACTGACGGAGGTTTCGTCAGGCTGCGTGAGCCGGAAAGCCTATATACAGAGAACAAAAATAAATGGTCATATTTTCAGAGAACTGGATCACAATTTGCTCACAGATTTACTGTACTTATTTGGTTTGCAAATAAGAGGCATAGTTGAGTGGATCACAAAGCTTTTCAAAACAGGTGGACAGGATCATTGTGCTTTCTGCCATATGGAGGAATATTTTATCTGTCACTACAGATTGCTGGCATAGCTAGATGAGAATATACACATTATATGTACGAAATAAATAAAACCGGTCAGCAAATCTTGATCAAATATTGAAATCAGATGCGGGTAAACGTTTTTAATTCAGTTCTTTGTGCTGATTCAGAATTTTCCCTGTTCTTTTTTTTTTAATCTATAGCGCTTAATAGTAAAATAACAATAATATCATCTGTAATATTTTCATATATTTATTAATATTCATGAATTCAGGGTTACATTCACCAACAGGTAGATTTATTTTTTGAAATGTCATAGCTATGAATAACAACAAATGGTAAAATCCGTACTGTGCAAGCTTTTCTCGGTTAAATTTCAAAACCAAATATTAAAACCATCTCAAAAAGTGAGGAAAACCGCTAGGAAAAAAAGGAAAATACATTTTGGGACAGAACCAGCTTGGATTAACCCTTTCATGAACCCTGTTAACCTGATAACATAATAAGTTGTCCCTGAAAGGGTTAAAAGTTGTTGTTGACCGGTGTAATTTTTACCACTGAAATGAAATTGGACCATTTCCCAAACACCTGTCGTAGAAGAGTGGTTGGGAATCAGTGGTAGAGAATAAAAAGCACCTCACGCACCGGTGTGTGTTCGATGATGGGAGATCTTTGCACTTGCTACTGGGAGCTCTGAGCCCCTGCAGCCTCCCTCCGTTCTCTGCAGCAGTCTGTGCTCGACTGCCCTTCAGAGGGCCACCTCCACACTCCGAGTCCGACACGACAGCTTTAGCTTTGGCTCGCTCCTTCTCCTTCTCTCTGTCCGTCTGATTGACAGGACTCGGGATCCCCCGACCGCCCGTTTTACTTAGTCCTACTGTCCCAGGAGTAAGTCCGGGCTGCTCTTTGAGCCTCGGGCCCTGGAGGGCCGTGCCAGAGAATTTGGATATCCCGGAGCCTACGTCCACGGTGCTGCTTACCGGACGTGCCGAGCTCGGCCGGGTTAGAGTCAAGGTACTTGTCTTGGCCGGGCGGGGCAAAGAGCGGTACTGAAGGGACGTCCTAGCATTTGGAGACAAAAATCCACTCGGGTCACTGTTGGAGACATCCAGACTTGTCTTACATCCACCTGCTGCTGGTTTGACTGGAATACCAGATGTCTTGGGAATGTTGCCACCTGCACTCACAGCAGGTGAACTGGTATTATTTTGGGTGGGCTTTTTGAAACCAAAGTTCCCTCCTGTAGACGGTTTGGCAAGACCTGATGGAGGTTTACGTTGCTCGCAAGAACCAGTCCCATTGCGCTGGTCTTTCCCGGCATCAGAAGAAGAGCGCTGTAGACTACAGTTTTTCACGGCTAATCGAGATTTATCTGTTGGCTTTCCATCTGTCTTCACTGTACCTAGAGGGAGAAAAAAAGAAAGACAATGCCTATAAAATGTCTCTCAAGCCGAATAAGCCCAAGCAAACCATATGAAGATGTTTTATCTGAACACCTACAAGTCTGTCTACTGATGAAACCAAAGCCCCGCCTGAGCAGACAGACGACGCATCGGCATGACTCACAGCCAGCTTCAGCTTTGCTTATCGTACACTTACTCCTCTTTTCCATTCTGATCAACTTAAAAAAAAAAAAAAGTTTTCTCTTGCTTTCCTGTCATGTGAATGTGCGTCTGTGTGTGTGTCACAGCTGCGGTCATCTGGATGTGGAAAACTGCTGTTCACATTAGCAAAGCGTGTCTGCGGCCACCAAAGTCCATGGAACACTGTGAAACGAAACCGCTTTGTTGTTGACACGAAAGCTGAAGGCAAGTTACTCTGCACACGATTCAGCCCCACATGTGTCCCTATTGGCAAATTAGTGAGACTAACATGAAAGTGATTATGGGGAAAATATGTTTAGGAGTCAGTGACAGAACTACACACTCGTGAGCATTGGCCACACTAGTGAACACTCACAATACTCATGCTTTTAATTTTGTATGCAATGGGAGTTGTTATAGAGGTTTATATACAAGACATTAACACACTCAAAGAACTGTTGTTGAATGAGACCCACCGGCGTGCAGCCGTGGGCCATCTGGAGTCACTTAATGGTATTTTAACCCCCCCCCCCCCCACACACACACACACACACACACACACACACACACACACACACACACACACACACTTCCCAGTTATTGGCGCTCCTAGCAATATGGCTCATCAGGTTTTTCAATTCTTTTATGAATGAATGTAAAAATTGGCTTTATGTGCTGTAGAGTCACAATTGTAATCTATTGTACGACCACTGGGTTACACTTGCTGTAAGAGGAATATATATACATTTTGAGATGAATTAAAGTCAGGTTTATTGGCACCAGCGATGGGCACAGTACACACAACTTAATAAGAAAACACGCTTATGAAAAAAGGGAGTATTACATTATTACTTGCAGCAGTCTTTCCTGTGTACCTGGTGTTATACATTGATCTGCTTAACAAGCAGAAATCGCTCAAAAGTAACAGTGACAGTTTGTGCCACACACGAGTTGAATACCTATTACGGTTGTTAATCTTGTACTTGGTTATTCTACAAAAACTAACTCATTAGACAATAAGACAGGGAGACTAATGAGGACACTATTGCTTTTTGGGAATATTTCCTTTTTAAACATCGCAAAATCCACTTTGAAACACTATATTTACCAGGTTGGGCATTTATGTGTTCCCGATCGTACTCTGGAGAGAAAATAGCTGAAGGGAAAATAATGACTGTGATTAAATCATCAAGTGCTGGCAGCCAAATAGCGCCCAATCAATTCCACCAAATCGTCCAGAATCTTAATACATTTTTCTTGTCTTATTCTGAGAATAATGACAACAGGCATTAAAGCTTGTTTAAAATCTGGAATAAATCTGAATTATTCATAACGATCGTGACAGTGCCAGCCACACACTGTACATAATAAGCTGGTACACAACTTTGCAGATGGTCAGCTCAGTTCATGGTTATTCAATCACAGGAGAGAGAAAGAACTGTTTATAGAGCCATTGCTGATGTAGACTGGCACACACCACCATGGCTAATATCCTGTCATATGATTGTGTGTGTAGGGTGTGCATGCGCGTGCCCTAACATAACAAACAGAACAAAGATGGCACGCTTGAGAAGGAGCTGCACAATCCCCAGCATTGTCCGACTTTTATGCAAACTGAGTGTGTTCATCTTTACAGTAGCATGATGGGTGACACTTTTTACGCTTGGCAATATTTCAAATGTTCCATGCATTTATTTTGGAACAGTTCAATAGCAAGCTCACAAATTAAAGGAAAGGAAATGGGAAGAATTAAAAAAAAAAAAAAATGTTTTTCAGTGCGTGCGTGCGTGCGTGCGTGTGTGGTTGGCTGGCTGGCTGGCAGGAAGGGAGTGGGTGGCAATGGGCGTTTGATACACGGCACCACTCACTAAAGGCCCAGAGGGTGGGCTGCAGCTGTGGGCGAATGTGTGCACACAAAGGCAGCGAGTGTGTCTGTCACTAAGTGTGGGAGTGAGACAGAGAATACTAAGGTCAGAACATGTGTCAGTGTGCCGCTTATTTATCACCTTATTGAAAAATCACGCAAAACGGAGCACCTCAAGGAGTGCAACTGTGACCTCACCTGCTACTTTCAGCCCACTCTGAGGTGCGTGCGTGATGGGAGAGGTGACTCCCACCGGTGGGTTTCTTCCCTTCTTCAAGGCATGTGAGCCATGACCCAGCGTCTGAGGTTTCTTCAGTTCACCCTTTCCTCCTTCATGACCGTCCACCAGCGGCCTCGATTTTTTCCATTTATTGTCTGACTCGGACTTGAGGCTTCCTGTATCGTAGGTGCTGCTTCCCAGATTCTTCCGGCTGGGTTTGGAATTGTCACTGTCCCACGAAAGTCCACTCTCCACCAGAGACCTTTTCTCTGCATCTGTGCGCATCTAGAAAGACGTAGACTGTATTAACAAATATTTACATCAAAAGCGAGACATGATTGTGTGGCTACACTGAAAAAGGTTTTTGTCCAATTTGGGTGCACGAAACAAAATCGTCTGGATTCAGAAACATTCTTTCAGTAGACAATATGTACTTCAAAAATGGATCTGGATCCAGAATGATTTCATTTTGTGTAACCACTTGATGAAATAAAACTGAGTAAATTCAACACACCATTTTTTTTTCAGTGTATATTGCCAAAATAGTGTGACTCTCAACCGGGATGCTATGAAATATTAAGTGTGCCGTTGGACTAAATCCAATGAGAGTAAATCTGTCTGAATATTGCCATTAACTAATTCCAAGCATATCTATTTTAATCTAATTATGCCACCATCATATTGGGACAGGCAGAACATTAAAATGCTTCTTAATTAGATGGCAGAAGATGCAATAAGCCTCCATATTCCAATGCTGCCATTCATACCGTCGTAGTGTCCTGATTTGTGCTTGATTGGACGGGCCCAGATTTCACAATGAGAAAGTCCATTTGTGAGATCTGCGTGATTTCAGTATTTTTGTTTGGTGGTGTAACATGAGATTTTTCTTATGCAAAATGGGTGCCAGTGATGTCGGGAAAGGCTGCCCTTAATGACTGCAATAGTCTTATTACTCCATTTGTGACTGAAACGCAGCTTAAGTATGCCGCGGTTAACTATAATGACATAATGGTCGCGCTCATCTGCTTTCACAGCTTCAAGGGATTCACGGCAGCTTGAGAAAAACAGAAAACACTGACAGAGTAGAATTGATAAATTTTTAGTTTTGAGAAAATGGCACCAAGTTCAACTTTGCTTTCTTTAGAGCAGACCAAAATCTCTTGAGCAAAATCTTATTTTTCAAAACAAAAACCTGAATCACAACCACATGGCGTTGGAACAGGGGTGTGTAGACTTTTTATATTCGCTGCATGTTAGAAAAACATCCGGGTAGAAATTGATACTGAAGCAAAGACAGGCATTTTCCAAAGTCACAAATGTGCTCCATGTATCTGAAAACAACCTCAGGCAGCAGAAAGCTCCCCGGGCAGCAGGTGTCATTTATAACGGATGCGTGGTCGTACTTCTGGTTTAACAAGTCGGGTGGCAATCAACCTTACAACGATAAGAAACATGAAGCACAGGTTTGCCTGCTCACCATGACAGTTCATGTTAAGACAAGAGAGGTCACCCAAGGATGGAAATGTCCGGTTTCCAATGAGTGCTCACATTCACACGCTCTGCATCTGACAAAGCGCTGTAGGTGTTGTTTGCATGCGTGCGTGAGTGTCTGTGACAGTTCAAACAGATGCAACCGGCTGCTCTTACATGGACTCAGTCTGGAATCCTGTTTTTATTAAAAAGCACTAGACCCCACGGGAAGACAGAAGTAATGTGCGCGCGCGCGTGCGCGCACACACACACACACACACACACACACACACACACACACACACACACACACACACACACACACACACACACACCAACACATAAAAACCCACACACCCCCTCACACACACACACTCACACACACACACACACACACACACACACACACACACACACACACACACACACACACACATCCTAACGTAGAAATCCGCAAATCCGCCTTTTCTGTCAATAGAGCTCCTATTTTCCTTTAAATATAATTGCCATGACCTCGTATCCCTCCACCCTTTGTCCCACTTTCTTCAATTTCTTTCCCCTTATCCTGTCGGCTGTGCGGAACGACAAAGTTCAGTTAGAGATTCAAAACACATTTTACAGACAAAACAAATGGGGATCGTTGAAGAGACGCGTCATCTTAGAATACAGGCAGTTGTGTTTCTATCAGACAATATGGGGCACATGATGATGGGATGCTCGGTTGCCATGGTACAGGTGCCATAGGGGGCAATGGTTTCCATGACTCTAGCAACGAGGCATGGAGGGAGACGCCCTGTAGGTTCTTCTGGCTCACTGGCCCGGATGCTGTACCGCAGATGGCCCCTTGTTTGTGTGTGAGTCCGAGACCCGTCCTTCACGTACAGTGCAAGACAAAGAGCCGCACTCTCAGCATCCCTGCAGTACTGTTGCTATGGTTACACCAATTCTTGTTCTCCTGTGCTTCATTCTAGCTCCCTCCTACTACAGCTCTCCACACAGTGGAGGTGTAACCCACATCACACAATGGCAGTATTAGCGGGAGAAGGATTAAGTCCTATCACATCCCTACTGCAGCTTCTGAACACCACAGTGGATTTCGGTGACTGGCTATTTTGTAGTTTGCAGAGAGGTCTACAACAGCATCACACTGAAAAGAGTTTCTAATCGTTTGCATACCACATCTTGGAAATATTAATATTATATCAATTGATACTTACAGTGGTGCATGTTGACTGTGCCAATCTAAACTGAGCATAACCGCATTACCTTTCAGCACACTGCAATTACACCACTGGCCGAATTGGACGGAATGCGTCAGAGGCGCAAAAATCATTCCGTGCAATTGTCAAATGATATAAGTGACAGTCCAATCCTGCCCAAAATTGGTGTGCAACACATTAACCACCACAGATGAGTGTGTGCGCAGAATGCTTAATGAGGCTTTGTGTCTGAGCTCTGCTACCTGCTGCTGCTTCTGCGAAGAAGTGGGTGTCCAGTAAGTACATGCGCCAAGTGCATCAAGCATTAATCAGCACTTCGGCGGATTAACACCTTCAGCAATACTAACAAAGAGATAGACTGTGTGAGTGTGTGAGTGCGTGCGTGTGTATTCGAGCGTCAGCATGCAACACGTACTACAATGGCTGAGTTTCTGCGGGAGCCAATAGGGGTGGTCGGAAGTGAGTTGAGGGTGGGGCTTGTGATGAACTCCTCGGAACTCAGATTGTCGGAGCCGTCGCTCAGGCCGCTGCTGATGGAGCTGCTCTCATCCCAGCTAGAAGAAAGAAAAGGCTGGTCAGGGGATGTCGATATTTGCGTGTAGCTTTCTCGTTCTTAAAAATATGTTCCTGTTACATTCGGCGGACATGTCCTATCTAGGGTACATCATTGAACGACCTTTGACATCACTGTATAGTTCAACCTCACTGATTCCCGATTCACCATTGGCAAACCTGTAAAACTGAACCTTTTGCTGAATCTCAGCAATCTGAATAATTTGATGCTCTTTCATCATCTGGCCAGGTGGTGGTGTGCTTTGATGAAGCTCAGTTTAGCTTTTCAGAATCTAAATACTGAACGTGGATTGCCTTTTTTTTTTTTTTTTTTAAACGCATGAATTGCTTTATTACAGAATTGAGGCCCAGGCATAGACAAACAAAATACCCAATATAAAAGAGAAAATAAGATACAGATATACCCCTGCACCAAGGTAGTCATATAAGAAAAAGAAACAAACAACTAAATACTAAAATGCATCATATAGGCAGCCGTACTATCAACAAACTGTTTTAAGCTTAGCTAATGCGAAAATTTGCTTTCCCGCATTTTGAACAATTTAATAAGAGTCTACAGAAGTAGTTGGCCTTTGTATTGTCCCCCAAGTGGTTTGGAGCAATTTGCTTGCTTTGTTGTGCTAAATAACATTCTTGCCAAGCTTTGCAAGCTCAGCTACACCAGAAACTCACTTGGCTCAATGTCTTCCAATTTGTCTTTGATGAAAAATTCACAGACATTGCGGCTCACTGTTCTGCAGACACACAGCATCCAACTTTCACCCTGCTAGCACTGCAGACAAGGCCACACTTAAAGTCAAAATAATCTCGGCCTACGTGCATAAAAATAGCACAAAAGAACATATACATGAGTGCTGTATATGCTCACTATTGCATCCACAATTACCGGCACTGTGCTAGGACAACTGTTTGCTTCCTCTCCAAATCAACTGCTGCCACAATGTTGACATGAGCAGGATGAAAAAAAAAAAAAATCCGTCACGCACTTCAAAATGGTGATTGCAAAGATGAAGAGCAAAAAAATAGATACACAATAAAGTGCAGCATGGTATATGGAGAACTGTCTGCTTGGTTACATAAAGTGGGTCACATTTCGGTGGACGTGCCCTCATTTGCGTCATTAGGTTAGATTGCTCTTATAGTAAAGAGTGGGGGTGGCCTAATAAGGTCATGGATATACAGTACTGTAATACAAGGGAAGATGGGGGGGAGTAGAGTGCCTTCCGGTTGAGTGCCTGTATGGGTCACCCCACAGCCTGGGGGTGCTTGATGACAACCATCGGGAGAAAAAGGGGCAAAGCATGTCCTGTCTGGCCTGCGAATATCTTTGACCCAAAAAGAGTAGACAGGATTTCTAATCTGAAAGTGTTGTTACGTTACCTATTTTTGCCATCATTGCTAACATTGCGCAGTAGCATAAATTCACACACAATTTTGGAAGGAATAGCTCTTTCCAAATTCCAAGTAGTATGGGGTTTTGGATTGCTGTATTTGCTTGTTGAATGATGGTGTCATCGTCTGTTTCCAGTTTAGGTTGCGCCAGACTTCTTGAGCGAGGAACTGAAGTCGCTTCTCTTCATGTTGTGCTGTTCGTGCCAAAGTCCCCACTGTGCGATACAGTATTACTGTTGAACGACCCTCAGAGTCTTTCCCAAGACATGAATATGTCATTCTTTCCTCATTGGACACCCTCGCTGCTGGAGGATAAACCTCCAGGAGGGCTGTGCAGCTGTGGTTCATCAACACTCCGACACCAGCGCCAGATGTATGAAGCAATCCATGTTTATTCAGAGCAAACAGACAAACACTGACTGAGCTGGGTTGTGCCACTCAACTGAACTCGGAGACAAAGTCAAACAACGCAGGCACCGCCAGGATAATATGGATGAGCAATTAACGACTAAACCAAAAACATTATGTGCGTGATAACTGGTAAATCCCCTTCCCTTACTGTGAGCTAAAGGGGGGGATCTGAGAGCCGAATCTAAAGTTACTTAATAATATGACTTCAGTAAAAGTAGTCCTCCAAATAATGACTTGGATCAGAGTAGGTGTTCAGTGAAAAAAACTAAGTACAGAGTAACTGGTGAGTAAATTCTGCTTCATTTTTTTTTGTAATCAGAGCACGTCAAGGAGACGAAAATGTATAGTAGGAATATACATGTTTAAATATTTTCCAACTATAGTACTTTAATAAAAACAATTATAAATTAAATCCTGCTAAAATAATAAAAAATGAATCCATTTCGGCCACAAGAAATGGTCTGAAATTAATTTCCTTTGTTTACAGCACAAGTTTGAAATTAAGTTCTTGTGGGCTGAAATGAGGACATTTTTAGGCAGACAGATGGCGCCACGTCGACCTTGTGTGCGATCATGTGACTGCCTGATTTGTTTGGTGAAATAAATTCAAATCTCACGAGTGGCTCTGTGGCTCCGTGGGATTGGCGGAACAGAGTCAAGTGACACCGGCAGGTTCTCCCTGACAAACCAAAAAAAGTACAGTAGTGCACACAAGCAATAAATGATAGATTTTTTTCAAAAAATGAGCAAGCAGAATGACGTTCAATGTGAACGTAGTACAATTTATCAAAAAAGTGACTGAAGTAAATGGAGCGAATGGAGTTACTACTCACCTGTGCTGTTATGCTTTTACTGTGCAATACACATTTTACCTTGTTTGTTTTGCGCACACATATGTAGAGCATCTTTGGCAATAAAACCAGGAGACAAGTGTATTTTTAAAAGTATTATTGTGATTTTACATTACCGTACATATGATACAATTTAGTTTGAACCAGGCTGCATCAATGAAACAAAAATATACCAGAATTTGATTGTTGACATAAGTTCAGCGACGTGCACAAAGCATCAGCAGTTGCACAGACCTGAAGTACGGAAGAAGTGCCTTCACCTTTGATCTGCACAAAAGAATTCTAATCCGTTTTCCATACGACACTCTTCTTCACTCCGTGAGCCGAAAACGGGAAACTCAACAAAATCCGTACACGATAAACATCTTATGCTTCCTATGACTGGACTTTTTGTGACATGCTGTAAAGGAATTTCATTTTCCTGCCAAGAGCTGATATCAATCCATAACTGCCAACAAGCAGCAGCCAGCTCTACCAAAAAAGATCACTGCTGCAAGACGCGACAAAAGCACATCGAAAGCACGAGCATGCTCGAAAAAGAAGAAGAAAAAAAATTATGGCTGAGAGAAAAAGTTTTAAAAGGCAAACCTAAAAATAGAAAAAGTGCAATGACTTGTGCTCTTGATGACACATGGGGAACTTTCTCATCTTCTCCGGATGCTTCCACTGAAGTGAACTGTTATCGTATGTTGTCTGCCGACATATTTGCGGGCTATTTCAGTTCTATCCGCTGCTGAAAGTTCAAAGCACTGCAAAATTCGATGCTAATTAGCGTTAGCATTAAGCTAGAAGTGCCTTTCTTTGGATAATTTGGCTGTTTTAAAGACACAAGGTGCAACTCTGTTTTAAATGTAGTTTGACAGTCAACCTCAAGTGGGAGTGGCATTAAATAGCTTGAAGCCTCTTTTTGATGAATTGTTCACAACCGGTATTTGCGAACAACGGCTCGTTTCTCAGAAAGCTAATAAACCGGGTCACTCGAATGTCAAGGCGCCACAGTACTTCAAGGAAAATCCCTTCGCAATGCCATGCAGAGATGGGCTTAACAACACTGCATGCATGAAACCATTTAACAAGAACATTAAAGTGTCAACCCAAGCCATTAACAAGGATGCTAATTAATCCCAAACGGCTTTAGGCTGCCAAGGAGTTCACACTTGTGTCTCAAGGTGGCAACAACGTTACCTTGTTCTGTTGGATTGGAATTGTTAGAATAACATTTAACATTTACTGCAAATTATCTTTAACTACGCATGTGGCAGGCTGTTAGGGAGGCCATGGCTGCAGAGAAACACTGTCATGAACAATGATTCAAAGTGGAGCTGTCCAGGTTGTAAATCGAAACTAAACACCCTTTCTCTGACGGAATTTGACTTCACTTTCATTAGCATGATGACGGTTGCTGTTGGCTGACGAAAAGACGTTAAATAATGAAGGCAGCAAGTCTTTTCGGTTGAATCTTTTGACATATATTTGCCATTTACTTTCCCATGAAAGCTTGATTTGATTTCAGCTGTACATACTGGCAAAAGTGACGACTGAGGATTGCTTGAAATGGTTTTGCTGCGTTTCCAATTTTGCAGATTAATGGCCAACAGTTGTTCCTGTCTGCACAGAGGACAGATAGACTCACCATATTCTTTGTTTGAGTATTTGTTCAACTAAATAGTTTTCTTTCATTGACAAGCCTCTTTATTCCTCCACAATACAAGCCGTTAAGATAATTACTTATCGCGGTGTGCATGGTAGGTTATTTTTTTTTTCAGTTGATTGTGAGAGAGCTGTCTACACTGTTCTCCGTCATCGCTCCGAAATTTCATGATGTCTTGAAACGAAGTGCAGTGAGCCAAACAGCTGGGCCTGCAATGATTTGTGGCATAAGTTCTTGCTGAAAGTTAGACTTTTCCTATCTGTACTAATCATGCGCCTGGTAGCAGTTGATAAGCAGTTTCAACTAAATGAATGAATACATTAGAAAATTGGTCTTTGCCTTTTGTTACAGTTGCTATGTTCATAACAAAAGACACCATCAGACCCCCCTCCCCCACAAACAAAATAGAAAAAAAGAAAGTAACATTGCTATAAAAACACTCTGCATCCCTTGCAGAGCACCAACAGTGTTAAATGGCAAATAGGGACGCCGCCTGTGCATCCTGCTATGATTTAAAAAGCTTGTGCCTATATACAGTTAAATCAGTCCCCTCCAAAATGTCTGAATGTGCAAATGCATGGAAAGACTCGTGGGCACGTCGACAGTGGACAGGAAAGTTCCATTCCTGATGAAATCCACAGTGTCACATGGCCTAACCCAAAATGGCTAAATCAGAAGGCTTCCTGGTTGCACTGATGCCTTTTCAATCAAATGGAAAAAGGGCACTGCCAGATTGGCACCGACCAACCGACTGAGACGCAAAGGGCAGCTGCTGAAGTCACTCAATTTTCAGAAAAGCTGCTGCTGTATGATCCAAGCACTGTTTATTGTAATGACAGATAATCTTATACAACATACAAATATACAGTGTTGCCATTTACCTGTTTATGCCGAGAGAGTCTGTACATTCAAATGGGGTGCACAGATGGCGAACAACATGAGATCTTGGACCACCTCAGCTGGTATCGCCAGGAAACAGACACACTGATCTGTGTAGTGCTTGTGTATGGGCGTGACACACAATCCTGTTCAGCTTTTTTTTTTTTTTTTTACTATTATTTCAATCATATTTGGAATGAGATGAGACACTATTGAAAAAGCTCTCCATTTTGTATAGCATACAGCATACTGTTTTTTGGAATTTGCTTTTCAGTCAATAAAATAGCATGCTATTAAATTGTACGTTTTAAGCACATTCAGTAATGACATAATTAAATAGAATGCAAAGACTTGACAAGTTGTCACATTCTTCACATTAATTCAATGGACATTGTGCTGATCCTTCCAGTGTGCATGGCTTGACCAACTGGGGGCAGTGTAAAACAGACAGACCCACACAAAAAGAAGTGTTTCATAGCTGACACAGGAAGGCACAGTAACCGTCCTTTTCCACACAAGTAAAATCATATAAATGTGAATAACTTTAATTAGTCCCGAATGGGAACATCGGCATTATTCTTGTGAGTTTGGGCCTTACCCGTAAACGTCACATGACTAAACCGGAAAACAGCTTCGATGGACTTCCTGTGTAATTATACTCCTGTAACTACGAATGACATGATGGTTTCAATTCGAACTTGCTAGAATTTAGTTTTCCTTATCACTGGGATATTCAGACAATATTAAATGCATGTATATAATTTATTAATAACTATATACCAATGTGATATGATGTAGGTAAAAATGAATGAAGCCTAAACATCACTTTGACCATGTTTGGTAGCACTTGAAGGGTCAAACAAGGCACTTCTTGTGTCAAACAAAATACATTGGAGTCATTTTACATTTCTACTGGTCAGTGGCGGGCCGTGCATTTCAACCTTAGGCCTTCAGTGACGTCACATACATACACAATATAGGCTCGTCAAGCAGCACTTAATTTCAGGAGCATTTAAAACCATCAAGTATGCATTCACAATTAAGAGCAGGAAACTAAATTTACAGATAGTCGAAAATAAAAAGATGATTTAAAAATACGAAATAAAATGCCACCCAAATTACGTTGTGTGATCTTCAACAAGTCTGTCCAATAAATTGCGCAGTGTCGCAGTTTCATATAAGACACCAACCAAACAATAACAAAACAAACTATTCTTTGAAAATAAACAGATCATTCGCATTTTGAAAATCGGCGATACAACAGCAAATAACTGACATAACTGACTAACTAATAACTGACAAACAGCTGAGATTGAACGAACTTTCGTGCACGAAGGTGACTACAATGCGCCATTATAAATTGCAGGTGAACCACGACCTTAACTTCTTCGGTGGTAGATGTTAGAATTGGAGATTCGGCAGTAGATACGTCTGTACTATCGAGAGCCGATGCGGCAGTCACAGAAGATGTCAGGATGAACATGTC
>NW_017805983.1:4070911-4080911 GCF_001891065.2 Hippocampus comes
CTTATTTATCGAGTGGCTTTCAGTGTTATTTAAAATAACATTGAAAGCCACTCAACTAAGTGGAAATAATACAACGTAAAGAATACAGAGAATAATTTTGTTTACATATTTATGAAAATAAAATAACATAAATTATAAAATAACATAAAATACATAAAAGTAAATTTACTTTTCTGAGAATGTTTAGGCCAGCAGAGAAGGCCTTGCTGGCCCTCAGGGTCCGCCACTGCTACTGGTGTCTTGTCCCGGACTTCTGCTATCGGGCTCCCGCCACTTTCCTGAACCCGAAGGAAGTGCATCATTCTGTTTGACCAAATGCCGAGGGTGGTTGCGCATAAATAACCCCTATTGCCATCGTGTTTTGTCTCCATTACCTTTCAGACAAAGGCATGTGGCTGTTTAAATTGCCCAATGTGTCATTCTCTTGGTTTAATGTTTAGTTTGACAGTAATCTTCAATTGTGAGGAACAATAAACAGTTTGAAGCTTTTTTTTTTCTCTTTGTTTTAAGAATTGTTCGCTGAGTTCACAGACACCATATAGCCAATTTTTGCTTTCAATACAAGCATGTTATCCATCAGCGCAGCTCCATATAGGGCCGTAAAGAACTTGCCGTGCAGGCCTAGCACATACAAATGTGTCTTGAAAACTTCAAACTCTTGACATACTGGGTCAGGACCGGCTATGTATGGTTATCATCAGAACTTTACATGATTTGCAACAATTGAACTGCTCACAAACCATTATGCTGCTCTCTTCGAACAGTCCATGCCAAGGAAACACCAACATGGATCGTTAATAAATTACTATTAAACGTTGCCACATTGCTGACTGGCTGTGTGGGGCACTCATGTGTAAAAAGGATCCCTCCCCCGCCCCCCAAAAAATCACTTATTAAAATGGCTTTTAATTTGTTCCGCTACTCCACATTCTCAGACGGGTTGTATTGTTAAACGCTTCCAGTAAATCACAGGACAATTAAAACCGCAGCCTTTGGGTATTCGCTAAACTGAGAAATGAATTTCCCTGTCAGCATTACAGTTGTTGCACTTTGCTTATGCTACGACGTGTTTCAGGAGACAATGTGACAAAAGTGACCAACATGCACACACGCACACACACGTGCACGGACAAGCACGCTGCCACAGTATTTGGGCATTAGAAGGGATTAGAGAGCAGGCCGGAGTTAATGAGTTTAATTACTGCTAATTCCTTCAACCAACAGAGTGGGAGTAGGACAATGGCCTCAGCACAAAGTGGTCTATTTGTGCATATGTGTGTGTGTGTGTGTGTGTGTGTGTGTGTGTGTGTGTGTGTGTGTGTGTCTATGAGTAAATCCTAATCGGAACCAAGACGTCACTTGCATAAGTGGCCATCAAAGAGGAGAAATGCTCTTGTGCCTTTGATGGATACGACCCTGACAGCAATGGCCTGGAGGGGTTTCAGCCTCAAGTACACACAAACATGCACACGACATGATGCACAAAATGGTCATTGTGCCCTCGGTCATGTCAATGAGTTGTCAGAGGTGTACGAATTTTGATATTTAGGTTTTCTTCATGCGTGTGGGAAAACATCCATCCATCTCTTGTCCTCACAAGGGACACGGAAGGGGGGGGGTGCTGGACCCTATCCCAGCCATTTTCAGGCAGTAGACGGGGGACACCCTGAACCGTTCGCAGGTCCCATAGAGACAAACAACCATCCGCGCTCACACTCCAATCGAGGGGCAATTTTGAGTGTTCAATCAGCCTGCCATGCATGTTTTTGGAATGTTGGAGGAAACCGGAGCACCCGGAGAAAACCCACGCAGGCACAGGGGGAACATGCAAAATCCACACAGGAAGGCCAACCCTGCACCTCTGCACTGTGAGGCCGTCACGCTAACCAGTCAACCACCGGGCCACCCTGGGAAAGCATTTTACTGAAATATATAATCAAAGGGTAATGCACTACAATCGGTGAAAAGTTCACATATTTTGAAAAAGCTATTTTGAGTGATGGCCAGAAAAGAATTTAAATTCTTTGGCTTTTATTTTGCAATATGGACGGGAGACGGCAACGTAAATTTCTGGGTGTCTTTCATCAATATGTGCCCAAATGAAATTTGTCCAGCCCATTGCAGCCAAAAGTTGACTTGACTCTGAACTACTCATGAAAAACAGTGGAGGGCCCAAGCATCATATAAGGAACGTTTTGGAATCCTCTTGGAACTACAAAAGACTGAGACTAGTAATCAAGCTGACACCCACTGGGTCAGCTTGATCTACTGTCGGCCCCAATATGGAAGGCAAGAGTTGACACAACTGCACGGAGAATCCATCTTTGATTTTGAACTTCATGTTCACGCCAGGTCGGAGTTTTAAGGCTCGAAGCTGCCAGTTTCACATAGATGATCAACGGCTTGGGGCTTTAATGCGGCAATGTCTTTTAACCTCCTCTGCATAAATTAAAGCATTAACATCTGAAGAATTGTAGAGGATTATATTTTAACTTAAAGTAGAAAGTCTGCCAAAATGGGTCAAAGACTACGATTTCACAAAAGAGCAGAAGAAATTGTTTGGGTGCTGGTGAGCTCTAATGTGGCCGAGTAGCCCCTGAAACCCAAAGTTGGGATTTCTACGCTTTTCTTCCCCAAATCTATCTGATGAGCGGAAGGAGAAGTGAGACAGCACTCCCGAGACAAGATGGAATGTCCTTCAAATCACTTCCTTAAGTAGTTCCGTCTGGGGTTCAGCGTGAAACACCCGCTTACTTCAGCTGTAGTTGAAAGATTTGGGGAGGAGTTCAACAGAGGGGAACCCCAGCGTTCGGAGGCCCAGGGTTGGATCCTTGGCTAGAATTACCTCTGGGCTCCCTCTAGGAACGTCAGCTGACTTAACGGCCGTGTGTGAATTAACGACAGAGAGGGATGTTTTGGTTTGAAAGCAGGCGAGCGGCGGGATCAGCGAAGGGGAAGCAAAAGGGCGACATGAATGAGAGGGAGGTGCCGCTTTTTAATGCAGTATTCCACTTTATTATTCAGCAGTACTCTAATATTTCATAAAAACATACAGTCGTCACAAAATGATCAATAAAAAGAAATGAAAACAAATGAAACAGTTTTTGCCAATCATTTTGTTTGTTTGTTTTAATTCAATGGATAAAATGCTGTTTCTTCTTGTGCGTACACCTTGGCCACCTGGGCACAGGAGTAACACAGACAAAACTGATACAGTGCACATGGAGCCGATTGCTAAAGCCATGACTATCGATGCTAACCACTAGCATGTAAAAGGCACTTGCCATATATGTTAGCATTAAGATAAATGGACTTCAAGGCAAAGTTTAAAATACACAAAGTGTAATGCTCTTTGTTTTGTATTTTGTTTGGAAATAAGCAGCTTGAATCTTCTTGAAGAATTTGTTTCAATCCTCCAAACTACAGCTTGTTGCAGCTATGCACCACGATCAACTGGCCGACTTGACCGTATCACAAGGCATCACTGCACACAGGGTGCGGTTTTAGCTCCTCTGTGTGTGCATACGAACACATATGGAGAGTTGACTGACATGCCTGGAGGGCACTCCCACCAGGAGCATGCACCCGTCACCTGCTGTCACCCATAGCACACACATAATGCTCATGCCACTTCAAGATGTTACAGAATTCCTCGCCGTGGGGCTGCTCAAAACACACACTTCACATTCCATTGTGTGTATTCTAGGGTCCCACTCCCTAATCCTCCAACATATGCAAGCGCATACATACACATAGTACATTTATATATATATATATATATATATATATATACACACATACACACACACACACACACACACACACACACACACACAAAAGGAAATACCAAATACCACACATCTCAGTACATCAGGAAACGGGACAAAAGTGGCAGCTTGAGACGATTTTCTAGGTGTTGTTGCGTTTCCACTTGCACCTTTTTCCTTCATGTGCGGTGAACCGTGCGCGGTGCAGTGTTGCCTGATGTTTGATGGTACCACAGGAGGCACCACCTCGTGAAAATGAGCTCTGTTTGTGAACATGGGCTCCTGTGTACAATAAAATGTGTGTGTGCGCATATGTCGTCCGAGCATAGGTAACAAGTGTCAGTTGTTTCACTCTCACTAATGACCTTTGAGATTGCCCATGTGTAACTTTGCTCACTTACTTGCTCAGCACTAAGAGTCTGTTTTTTGTGGCATGGATGTAAGGTACTGAGATGTTATTCGTGATGTGGAATTTCTTTCACAATGCTTTACAGTTTGGAATGGATCCAATTTCTCCCTCAGAGGAATCACAGATATTTGACAACTGGAGTAAGAGTATGCATGAGGTGTGTGTGGATCAAGTTGTATATGGTGAAGAGGGTGCAAATTGTGATTCTTCAGCAAGTGTATTGTATTTCTTGGTTGTCTGATTGGACGTCATGAATCTTTAATTCACTGCTAGCTTTTTTCAGACCCGCTTTTACCCTACCATGTGAAAATCCAAGACAAAAATATTTGGTCATTTGTCGTCATTCTTTTGGCTGGGTAAGCGCGTGTCCGAAACATCACCTGTGGTGTTACGCAGGGGTCATTCTTGGAACCCATACTGTTTATTTACATAAACGATGTATGTAAAATTTATGATTTAGTGAAATTTGTTCGTTTTGCAGATTGTTCGTTTTGCAGACATTCAGATATGTTATGCTCTGGGGAGGACTAGCGGCAGCTTTTGTATGAGTCTTTGTGTTTACCTTCATTGTATTTATTTTTTACTGTTCGAGATAAAGATTCAAAGTAAAATCAAATCAAATCTTTATCGATTAAGAGATCAGTCAATATGCCATCCATCCATTTCTATTACACTTATTCTCATGAGTCGGGATGCATCATTGCCGACATGCTACCCAAGTCAACTTTATCATTATAGGATTTTAAAACAACCATTGCTGCATACAAAGTGCTGTACATGGTGTCAACATCACAAAGAAAGTGAAATGCTCCCATACTCACATGCCAATACCAACCGCTAAATTCGATTTGTAAGCTGCACTTTTGGGAGAACATTTTTCATGAAGTCTTGCTCAAAAAGTCATGATTATTCCGGACAAGATGACATCACCATGCTGAGCCTTTTGACTTTTCCAAATCTAACTCAGCGAAGTGTGTTTTCACAACAACCAATTTCCCCATGAGCCCACTATCAACACAATAGATAACATCTGCAACAGGAGTGTTTGTGACCCTGCATCTCTAACACCGTCAACGGAGTGATGTTTGTCAATGAAATGTATGGTTAAAATAACAGTAACAGTACCAACCTACAGATCTTGGCTTTAATTACAACGCCGTGACTGTAATTAAACACCTGCTAAAAGTGAGTTGTGAAATTCCTTAGATGATGCCCCCTTCTGGTTATCCTGTGACTCATACACACACAAATAAATGACATCAGCTATGACACACACCTGGACCACATCACGATCTCCCAGTCTATATTTTAAATGGAATGCCATTACAAAGATTTATGGGACTTGCGTGTCGATGAGTGATGTCACCAGATTTCCAATGTGCGGTTATCATGAGGCGAAGTCACGCTGAGCGGACACACAGGGACTAAGTTGATGTTGGATCACTTTTCACTTCAGCTAATCATGTTGCTCAAATCTTGGTGTGATTGCTCAAAATCAATATTTAATGAGTGATTAAAAATGGGTGGAACCACCTTTTGACAGCCAGTCTGTTTAGGCACACACATCCAACTCAAACACCAAATTGGGGCACTGTCGGACTTGAAAGTGCTTGAAGCTCTGAATGTCATGTGTGTGTGTGCCGTACATGTTTCTAACGATCCAACGTAAGCGGTCTTCACAGCAATGAGATTACACAAAAGGATAAAGGATGCCAAAGGTCAGTTGCCCATTCTCACAAACGCAACGATCAATCGGTACTACATAGCATATCTTTGTGTTTCTGTCTAAGTAACGAGTAACATATACAAAATGGACAACTGCAGAGTCATCACACTGAGACTTATTTTCAATATTTTGGTTTCCTTCCTAACATGAGACGAATATATCAGAACCGGTACTCCATATGATGCAGTGCAGCTGCACACTGCCATCAACTGTCCATCCATCCATTTTGTATAGTGCTTATCCTCATATGGCTGTGGATAAACCTATCCCAGCTGACTTTCGGGTACACCCTGAGTGCAAACTGCAGGACACACCCAGTAGGTGTCAAATACAAGGCCAGGGTGACATATGCAGCCAGACTCACCATTTTATGTGGCCCACTAGTGCAAAAAAGTTAACTTCATGCTTTGGGCTGAATGGATTTGTTCTTTTCATTTTGTCAGAAAATATGTACCTTCTCTTCGAAATTTCAGTGAGGTACTTTAGTTTTCTCTAACTTGCTTCTGAATGTCATTAACTGTTGTGTTTTTAAATGCTTTTAGATACGACTTAGCTTGTGCAAAGTACATTGAGCTGGCTTGTATATAAAATGTGCTCCATAAAAAAAGCTGCCTGGCCATACCTTAAGAAAATGTAAACTTACCAATATTAAAAGTTATATTTACTTAACTGAAGACTTGAGTGACATACACATACATAAAATGTGGCTGTCCCTATTTTCCATTACTTCTGATGCAAACTCCACAGAGAACGCCGGAGCGGAGATTCGAACATCAAACCTTGCAAATGTGACTGACGTCTGATGCAGACAAACACTGTCCATCCCCACAGCTACGCCCACACTAATGAAATCTTTGCGCATTTTTTACATCATTTGGAAGCGATAAACCCTCAGTCACTAAGAGCTTCCTTGGGCCCACCTATCACGGTGCCAACTTCCAAAAAAAAAAAAAAAGGCATGCACGGCGTGGGCACTGGCCATGGAGATGGTGCGGAGGAGGCGGCACAGCACGCCGCCGTCGTAGGCGTCGTTCGAAATATAGGTCAGTCGTTCAAGTTGAAAACGGTTGGGTTGTGCAGGGGATCGATAGCAAAACTCACGCCTGCTGCTGACTCAAGCGCTAGTCATCGTCGAACTTGTATTAAAACAATGCAATAACCAGCCAGCATGCAGCGCGCACACTTGCAGATATCGCATTTTAGTCGATTAGGAGATAATTGTCAGCTGCAGAGAGCGAAGCACCGGCTCACCCCTTTAAAATGTGGCAGTCCTAATAGTAAAAAAAACAAACAAACATGAACATATATGATAATGATGTTAATAAAACCCTTTTGTGTTTCAAACCGGACAATGGAAAGCACCCAGCAGCGGGAGTTTTTACGCATTTACGCATGCACGGCCGGACTCTTTCTGCAGCAGTGGCAGGTTCATCGACTTGCACTTTAACGATTGAAAGATTAAAATCTGCCCTTGAATACAGCACCACAAAAATAATTAAAACAGCGCGGGGTGGTTCACATGCGTTACCTTGACAGAAAGTGCATTGTCCTCCCCCGGCGCTGCGGAGCCGGGAGCTGCAGCATTTTGCCGTTCACCACGCGGCCGCTCATCTTACAAAATTCCACGTTTGGAGGTTGCTTTGTTCCTCTCGGGCATGTCTAAAAAGTGTCAGGTAAGAAACGAGACAAAAGGGAGTAGGGAACCTGCGCGGTGCTTTCAAGGAGGGGTCCCGTCCACTCGTGGGAGCCGGCAGCGTTTAACTGACAGACCCACCACTCCTGCCGTAATCCCACTCTCCCTCTCTGGCGCACTCAGGGCGAGGGAGGAACGCGTAAAGCGAGAGAGGGAGGATAGGAAGGCAACACCCCGAATTCCTCCTCCTCCTCCTCCTCCTCCTCCGAGTTGATCGCAAGCAGCTGTCCCTTCAGCCAAAACACGCACCGAAGCTTCGACGCGCCACAGAAGAAAACCCACACAGGTATCACATCCTCAAAAGCGACGTGTCACTTTTTCACACCCGCCAGACTGCCCACGCACTTAATTCGAAGCACCATCGCGAGACAGGGTAATTGGAGATGAAATAAACATCCGTTTAGAGCAGGGCTGTCAAAGTTGTTGTCATCGTCACCAGCCACGTCTAGGTTATATGGGTGCCCTCTGGGGATTGGAACGGTGAATCCACATCACGGTTAAGTTTTACAAGAAGGGAACAAGATGCAAAACAATTAGCTTGTTTTCAGTGAAAAGGGGAACAGAGTCATTGACATTTAAAAGAAACAACAACATTATAAAACTTGTATTGAGTGCAACATCAATAGTGTAGTCTTTTTCGGAAATGAAAGATGCAGAAGTGGTAAAGTATGAAAAACACTGATACTGTACTGTGTTATGATTTGTTCTTGCTTCTTATGGTTCCCTTTGAAAAAGCTCCAGTGAGTGTGCAGGGCTTACCTTGATTTACTGAATATTAAATCAGCATTCCGCATTGAAATGAATTAGAATTCCTTTAATCCGTTCCAGCCCCCCAAAACCAACACCGTTTTTTTGTTACTTGTTTTTGATAAAGAAAAAAAACACGGAATTGTATACAGTAAACCCAGCACAGAATATATCGTAAAGAAATAAAGGGGTTTGACTGGGTGCAATTATACATTGGGAAAAACCCTTCTAACATGTTTTTTTTGTTGTTGTTGTTGTTGCCATTCCTAACTACTGTGCCGGCATGCATATTCAAGCACTTTGTCATTTTGTGAGTCTGTGTTAAGTGTTTTTTTTCTTTTTTTTTGACAGAGTGGTGTCGGTGTATGTAAGATTGTTCTTGGTTGTTGTTGAGTAAATGCACTTTTAAAGTCGTTACAAAAGGAAACTATTACATTGTAACAAGGCCACATCCATATCATTAACTTTTTATAAAACGTGTTCACATTTCGGCAATCAAAAGTTAGCAAAAGTTGATGATTAATAAAGGAAAAACCTTTCAGCATTTTAAAAAGCAAATCCCCTTGTAGTCATTGTATTTGTCTTGTATTTATTTCTTTGTTTTCATCGTCTAGTTCACCCTCCAATGAACCTTACGGGGTCCATAAATTCTGGGAAGGAGATGCAGAGCTCTTTATGTCCAGTCATTAACACCCAAACTGCAGACTTGTTGGCTTCTCTAAAATTAGGCCACGTTAACTGGGATGTGGATTTTATTTTGAAGTTCCTGCACAAGGAGCTACACCAAAACCCCACACACTCACTGAATCAGTTTTGTACAGCTGTCAATTGTGGTGGAGGGTGAAACAGATTTATATAATTGCACATTTTGGTGCAATGATACAGTAGCACGCTAGCAGCTATCATTGCATTCTCTGCATGGGGGAAAGCAGCTCACAATCTGCGCTTCCATATTGAACCACGGCAAACTGAAATGGGCATGGAGAGGTGGCTGAGAAAAATTTCCGACTCAATTTTGTTGAATATTTTCCCAACAGTCCCTTATCTTATACTGTTTGTCAGAAGTGCTGGCGAATAAGCAATGTGACGGGGACGTAAATAATCCCCATTCAGAATGTAATGAAGCACGCAGAGTTAATGACTTCCAGGAGTGTTTGTATTGTAAAAGCGTGCGGATTGGCGATCGGAGACGTGCGGTGGGTATTTTGTGTGCTGTCGCCCCCTCGCTCCCTGAGAGCACATGCCCACCCACCACCGTGCTTGGCTCCCCTCATGACATCCATTGTCGTTTAAACACTTCAAGCAAAGAGTGGACCCGAGTGAATAGATGGGTCTGTTCATTGGGGGGGAGACTGGGGGAGGTGATGGAGATCACTGACACTATCTATTCAGTAACCAAACAAAACGGTTTACAAGAAAAGTGGGAGAAATAAAGAGATTGGAGGACAGCCAGAGAGAAGATCATTAAGTCTTTTTAAATGCATGGCGAACAAAGACTTCTTCATGCCACAAGCCCACCCGTGCCATGAGGGACCAGGTGGGCGGAGGTGGTAGTAAAACGCTACATGTACTCTGTGATGTTTATTTGGGTAACTTTTTGGGAAAAATGCACTTGTCAATGTAGTTTTGATGAAACTCTTCTTAGTTATACTCAAGCT
>NW_017805983.1:4085911-4097555 GCF_001891065.2 Hippocampus comes
AACAGCAATAAAACGTTTCTGCACCAGCGCATGCAAACAAATACAATAAGAGGGTTGTCACTGAAAAGGGAGATGTCAGGAAAGGGGTGGAGGTGGGAGTAGGTCCCGCAGCCCCATATGCTACTTCTCTGTTAAATCCGTTCATGCGTTCTGCGTGTACTTGTGGGGGCGCTTCCTTTGTGCCACTTTAGCACACACTCAGATTAATGTCATTAGAGTTTGTCAGCGGCACCCCGCTGTTACAGATGGTGCCAGTTACAGGAAACGGGCAAAGAAGATAAACATGGTTCACGATTATTGAATCGCTTTACAACGCAAGCATAAGATTTGTACATGTTTTGTGGTTTTGATACTGTACTATTGTTCTCTCAGGTGTGGTGCTCCAAAAGTGGTGCCGCTACGTATATTAACACGGCAAGTCATTGATTACACGCCACACTGAGCAGACGGACTCCAAGGAGAAGTGCATGAAGCCATCAAGGCTCTCAGAGGTGGAGCGGGTCGGGACTGACGAGCGCAACACATGTGCTGAAACGTCCCAAACTGTCGCTGACATTTTTTTATGGAAATCACACGGCATATCGATTCAGTTTTCAATTCTTTCAGTTTTGTAGGGCACCAAAAACAACGAAAGAAGAGTTGATACCAGTTTGAGGTGCCTCTATATCAACACAAACAAGTTGAGAGTTTCCACTGAATTTCACAGTCATCATATTAAGTAGCTGATATGCTGTTAGAAATGCATATTGGTCAAGCTCGCGCACTTTTTGGAGGGAGTTAATTTAGTGCAAGCACGTACTGTACATGCAAACAGCATAAGTGAGCTTGCCAACAGTGTCATTGGAAGTGACAATTCCAAGGGCCAACCTGCTTGTCGGCAGTGCCGGACCACTTTGTCACATCACCTTTTCTTGCATTTTTAATTCCTGTAGTTGTGATGACCGGGTGTCTCAAATAACATTGTGGGATTTCTTTGTGTGTGTGGCACGAGCTGTATCACTGGCATTGTTTTTTTCCCCCCTTTCATTCACAGCATCTCATTTAGACATGATCATCACTCACACTGTGTGTGTATAGAGGGTGGGGCAGAGTTGCTGAGTTGCTTTTGGGGAGGAGGGGACTGAAGTGGCCAGTGACTCATTGCAGGAACTATCGTGTTCTCAAAAGGAGGGAATCCCTGTGTGTGTGTGTGTGTGTGTGTGTGTGTGTGTGTGTGTGTGTGTGTGTGTGTGTGTGTGTGTGTGTGTGTGTGTGTGTGTATATACGAGAAGGATTAGTTATTACTTGGCCAGCAGATGGGGATAGAGTACAGCTTTTCTTACCTGCTTATTTATATAAATATGCACTTACAAATACACACACGCGCACGCACACGCACCCACACAAAATTTGGAAGTAAACGACTTTTTGTCTCTTTCACTTCCCTGTACTATTAAACCTGGTAAAAGCAGAAGAGCCCACTTCTACTTTTGCACAACGACAACACAAACAAAGCAATGTAATTTAAACAAGTGCCCGCACAGTTCCAACACATGGGAGGAAGCTTCGGTGATATTTGGGCATCTGTACATCCTGCGCCACAGGAATACATTCATAATTCAGGATCTCAAGCGAAGCTGCTTGTGTCGCAGGGTAACCATGGAAACCGTGAGTACACTAATGGGAGATGGCTGAGGGTGAGAGCTCAACCAAGCCGAAACCAAATCGTCTGCGTCCAGCAGAGCAGAAAACAAGCGGCACGCTCATACAGTCGTGGGCACGCGCATGTGTGTGAATATATGAGTATGTGTGTGTGTGTGTGTGTGTGTGTGTGTGTGTGTGTGTGTGTGTGTGTGTGTGTGTGTGTGTGTGTGTGTGTGTGTGTGTGTGTGTGTGTGTGTTCAACCGGTTTGCTCATCTTTGTTGAAGGCTTGCACCTCTACTCTGACTGTAAACTGGATTATGGGGGCGAAAAGAATCTATGGCGAGCACCGAATCCCAACACTGGATGAGAGCGGCCTCCAAAGTTACACGCATGACAAACAATGTTTCAGCAAAGCCAAAACCTACTTTCGCAATCAATGATTTATGGAACATTTACACATGTCACAATTCCTCACGAGTCAACAGATTTCCCGGCCAGAATCCGCTACTTAACAATGGACCACGCCTCATTCGTGTTGCATATTAACTTTATGCAAACGTACACCCACGGGGATGACCTCCCTGTGATAACCCATCCTGCGTGTGAGAATGTGGGGGTGTGCGTGTCAGTGAGCGTGTGTGCCTGTCGGGGGTCGGCGGCGGTGCGGGGGCGGGGGACATAAGGGAGCGTTCTAGTTCCAGATGTGTGGAACTCACCAGACAGGCAGAGGCCCTGCACAGGAAATGGATAAGCGACTTGAGGGGTCCCTGACTAAGAGAGTGCAGACAGGTCATGGTACAGTCACCCTAAACAAACCAAGTATACAGGGTGATTCAGTGTCAGTCAGATCAGTCACTCTGAGACACACAATGACTCAAATGTTAGTTTACCGTATGTCTTTTATGAGGCCAAATAATAATCCCGTTTACCTACCTATCATTCATAATAAAGACCAGAGCAAAGAACATGTGTCATTGCGATGCATCATGTACAATATCTAAAGTCAAATTCAATGGGTTGTGGCCTCTGTGTGACCGGAGAGAGGCCTTTATGTATAATGGATGAATGTGCGTAATAAAACATGAGATGAAGAAGAAGAATCCAGGATGAAGCTGCTTTGTGTTGACAGCTTGGCCAGGATGAGAGAAGAAATAGAACGGCAACACTGCCCCCTGGTGGCAAAAGCATCCTTTTGTGATGAACTGAGCTTTCAGCTTTGTCGGATGTTTTGCATTTTTTGGGGGGTAGTTTCTGGTTAAATTACAAATGTGGCTTGCAGGGGTGATGTCTGCTCAACCTCAGTCCATTAATGAATGATGCAGCTCCAAAATCAATCCATGCAGCAGGGACCTGGACTGTGTCGCAACTGAATGGCTTTTAAGGGATGTATTTGTGCGGTTACCATGGAAATGTCAGTACACGGGCAGCTGTGGGATTTTTGTTGCAGGATCTCACACATAAACAACGCCCCAATCACAGTTGACAGTGAGCTTATGTGCACCAGTGCAAACACATTCAAACCTCTCACATTGAAGAGCTCCAAGTTCACCCCCCACACCCCCAAAAAAACCCTTCTCTATGCCAGACACCACACACAAGAAACCTTTTGTCAATGTTTGCAAACAATAGGCGCCAATATATTTCCAGGTGGAAGACAGTGATGGACTACAGCTGATGAGAATTGAAAATAATGCATGGCATTGTACAACTAGATTTATCCAAGAAGGTTCGGTGTTTTCATTTACAATGAACACCATCTAAATGAAATCAGGGAAAAGTGTGGCTGAGGACAATTAATCGAGAAGAACTTAGTAAATAGTTGTTCTGAGACGATCATAAGACTTCCCGAAGAGCATAGTAGACACCTTGAAAGGGACAAGCTGCATCATGGGGTTTGTGGAAAGCATTTTCTCACAGGCTAGCCTGAACGTTAACAATAGCTCGCGTTTAGGCAGTGTTAATGCATTCAATCCATTTTGCAGTCAAAGCATCTCGTCTGTGCCACTACTCTGGTCACCAGAAAAGTCAATTCATTATCCAGCGGCTCAGTGTCATTTGAATCGGAATTTCCACTGCGTCTATTTTTGTTTCAACTCACCTATAAAAACCTAAATTACAGCCAGCGTTCCATTTCCTTTGGAAGCAATTGACCTCATATAACATTTTCTTTCCAACTCACATTTCACACATTCAAACTATGAAGGTTGAGAAGAAGCCCCCCCCCCCCCCCCCAAAAAAAAAAAAAAATCATTCAACCCATTTCTCAATCTCTGCGCTTTGGTCAAATGACATTGAAGGGTTTACTTATATTTGTGGTGCAATTTTAGTTTTTGCCACCCGGAAGTGTGTCTGACGTCATGCCGAAAAGGTTTACAGCTTCCCATTATTACGGTAAATAGCGAGTAGTCACCTCAAGGGGATGTTGGTGTGCATGAGGACAGTCAGCTGAGTTATGCATCAAATTGCTTCCAATCCCACTGAATAAATTCCCAGTTCTCTAGCGACATCGTGATTACATTCGAGATGATGGCCCTCCGGCTTTGCTGCGGGCGTACAGCGCAAACAAATCATCTGATTGTGACATAATCTTCACGAGTTGGCCAGAGGGCCGCTTTCTGATGACAAGGCAGTAAGCAGCAGCACGGAAGCTGTAATTAACTCATGAACGGTCTTGTGATTCCCAGACAAACTCCCAAAATGCTAATTGGACACAGCAAGTCTTTACGCAACTATGACACAAGCAAATGCAACTTACCCATTCCCGAGATCATCGATATCCACATCATCATCATCATCATCATCCTCATTGGGACTTTTCCCACCAAGGTCACTGTCGCTCAGGTAATCTCGTTTCATCAGGGACGGATCCGTGTCATCCAGATCTTCGATGAGGTGGATGCCAGAAGTGTGGCTGATCCGGAGGGCAAGATCTGATTGGGTGTTGACCGTAGATGGGGCGTCGCCAGCCTGCAGACGCGGGCTTGCTTGACCGTGGTGCCATGACAGTGGAGAGGAGCGATTGGATAGACTGGAAATGGAAAATGCAGCAGCTTCATCACTGTCGTAGCACACGGTCCCCGCCAAACAGCTATAGAATGAGAAAGATGGTGTTTGAACTATGACGTTGATGATGGGGGAAAAAAATAAATAAATTGCCATTCTGGTCCTTCAATCAAAATTTTTAATACCACTGTTTGAGAGCTCAAACATATTTGTTTTTCTTTTCAGTTTGTGATCTGATTAGATTGTGAAGGTGGACTGTTATGGTAGCTGAGTGTACAACAGTGGTGGCCGACACACAATCAGAAACACTGAACTACATTGACGTGTTATAGCAAGCCAAGCAAGCTTTATTCTTAAAGCACAAACTAAGTCAATGTGCTTCACATAATTCAAAGTACAACATTCAAAAGCATTTACAAACACAAAAAGTAGATTATTAAAATAAAAAAGTTCTGTCTCAGGACAACATTTTGGAAAAAAACTTAAAATGGCAGCAATTTCAAATTGTGTTGGCTGAAAATTTTGAGTTCATCCAACTTTTCTTTCATGCCCTGGTTGGTTAGCGCAAGCCAAGTTCGACTTCAGCTGTGAGACGCACACATTAAATAAGCACCCCTGCTTGGTGAGTATGACTTATTTTGTGATGTTTTAAAAATATTGCTGTCAAGTGATTGAATACATATTGATTCTGAACTGCTCCAGACATGTCTAGCATAGTCATGTGCTGTCACATTGCATTTTTGCACAGTATTTATGGTATTTATAACTGCGACAGTGGCAGTGGTGGTATTCAGATGTGGGTTAACAGGTAAATGTTTTTTTATCCACCTATCAGAGAAAACATGACACATACATTTTCCCTGGACAATTTGGAGAATGTCTTGAGTAAGGCCAAAAAAGTGGTGTGCGGTTTTGACAGCACTGCCTAGTATGAAAAGCAAAGAAAATGTCTTCCATCAGGGAAGCATCTGCTGATTTGCTCTTCTTCATGTAGGGGAGCTCGACACTGAAGGGCAGACAGCGTGAGAGAGGATGCGTGACAGGTGAGGCATGCACCCAAGGATGAAAGATACACATGCGCTGACTTCCTAAACGCAAGCCAGTGGTTTAAAAAAAAAAAAAAGCAGAGAGCAAACGAAAGACATGCGCATAATCAAGAGCATTAGTGGTTGTCTTTTTGAGCCGTGTGAGCCTGCATGGGTGCCTTTGAAGGCAGCGTTAAGGTAATCCCACATCAATTCTGTTGAAATTGAACAGAGCAGACTAGGCACTAAATGACAAAATAAACGGGTTTCTTTTATTAAGAATTCGATCGGAGAGCTTGCAGGTAGTTAAAGGGGAAATCAAGCCAAAAATGTTTTTGACAATAATATATTCCATCCACCCGTACTAGTCTAAAGACGGTATTGTGATTAATACTGTATTTGTGGAATATGAATTAAGCAGCAAAATCCACCCGTTTATATCCATCTCATGGGGCGGCCATTTTGCGGCTTGCTGTCGATTCAAAATGGCATCACAGTGCCGAAGGGCTCAGGTAATGACCATCACGGTTCACCTGTTTTCTAGGATTGGACATTTCACGTTTGAAAACTGAGCCTTTAGGCACTATGAGATCATTTTCAGTCGACAGCAAGTGCTTTGTTAATCAGAATTTCCATATACAGGCTAGTGGGGGCGCATAGAATATATTATTATTTAAAAAAAAAAAAAAAAAAGACTCCAGCACGCCCGCGACCCTTGTGAGGCTCGGCGGATTAGAGAATGGATGGATGGATGGATGGATGGATGGATGGATGTTTATCTTCGCAATTCGCCGTATTTGCATGTCTGTATGCTTGCGTGCGCCTGTGTCTGACCTGTGGCTCAGCGGAACCCCTCTAAGGCTGGTCATTGTTTCCTCCAGGTTCTGTCGCAGGTCCAAGACATTTTGCACTGTCTTCTTCCTCTGGGATTCTGGGTCTGCAGCAGTGCACGCAAACAAATACAAAGGGATATTTTAAGACACTGCAGCATTTTTTTTAACACCGACAACATCCATCCAATCATTTTCTGGACTGCTTTTTCTCAACGAGAGTCACGGGATGGAGTTTAACTCAGTACACTTTGGACAAGAGGCAGGGTACCCGCTTGTTTGGTCACCAGCCAATCACAGGTCACATGTAGACCAATGTTAGAGGATAATTTCGGAGTCGTCAATTGACCTGACAGAAACATGTTTTGGAAAATGGAGGATGCCGGAGCACAACAGCAAAACTGTGAAGCAGATGTGCAAACCACTTGAGCACCGTATCATCAATGACATCATCGACATGTTAAATTCTAAGTGAAAGACACATGCAGATGTGGTTCACTGTTATTATTGTAGAATGTGAAGAAAAAAACAGAGAAAAAGCAAAAAAAAGAGGAAATGACATCACATACAGACTGCAGAAGTGTCCTATAAGCGAACTCTGACACATTGCCCGTCAGAAAATAAACCAAAAGCCTCTCACTGAGGTTCATAGTGGCATTTGTCTCAGTCCCAATTATTCTGTAATCTTCTTGGGTTGCAAAGATTCATGCTGAGCAGCTGTTTATCGAGTGTGTGTGTGTGTGTGTGTGTGTGTGTGTGTGTGTGTGTGTGTGTGTGTTTGTGTAGGGGGGGGGGGCAATTTGCCTCTTGAGGCCCTCCCCAGGGACTTTCCAGTAGAAGATGCAGTGAGGGACAGTAAAATCTAAATCAGCTTTAAAGCACATCCTTGCAGCTTAGCGACACGGACACCATGCCTGCATGTTTACAGAAAAGCTGCATCAACATTTTAACCTTGAAAGCATCATTTCTGCATGAATGAAGGGCAATTTTTATGAGTGGTGAGCAATGGGAAAATAACTTGTCTGTGACTGTTACGAGCGCTGAGGTTCATGGCTGGTCAGGCACTGATAGTACAGTGAGATTTAGAAATTTATTAGCCAAACTCGGTGCTGCATTTGCCACTAAATTAGTAGCCGGACCTCCAAAATTTTTTGAAAAATATATCTCGGCATTCACAGACAAAATAAATGGCTAGCGGTTCTAGCGGTTGAGAGAGACCTTATTATATAGTGCAATTTCTTATTTATTTAAAGGTTTACTCGTTGTATAACAAAGTGTCACGCAGAAAAATTAACTGGCTAATACAGTGGCACGGACGGAGGCTCCCTGCCGTAGTGGCGATGCAGAATCCTGTCTGCCTCACCTCACATTATATCTGCAGTTTTAATCAACCAGTCAAGCACAAATACAAAATACCGGTACATCAGAATGACTGGAAAATAGGAATGTACTGTATATTGCAAGTGTCTGAAAACAAAGTATTTGCCAAAAGCTTGCCAAAAGCCTCCTCTGCTGGAGTACACAAATATTTCCACTAGGTGGTTCTGTTGCGCTTTTCAACATCTGCTTTTCGCGAGAGATCACCAATTTGAGGTGAGGCTAGCTGCTCATGCCGTACTTCTCTTCTCACCAATGTCAGATATTTGAACAGGAAAAATATACATTTCAGCAATTTAATACCAAAACCATGGACATGGTTTCAAAAAGAAAATCAATACAAAACCAGAGAACTAAAATGGAGAATCATTTTACGCTTTTTTTTTTTTAACCACTCTGCATTCTGATTTGATCAACTAGATCAGTGGTTCTCAACATGGGTTCGATCGAACCTCAGGGGTTCGGTGAATGGGCTTCAGTGGTTCGACGGAGCCTCTGTCATGAAGGTTAAGACACACCCGACCCAAAACGTCAATTACTGTAGTTATGCACACCCACTTGGCCATCCCTGGCTGCAGATGATCACATTACATTGCTTGTCCAATCAGTGCTGCGGGAAATTTAGTTCGCTCAGTCGTCAACATGTGACTGTCGTGATCGTGCGTCGCGTGATTAGTTTTTTTAGAATTTTTTAAATACGTGCTTACTACGTCGAAAAAAAAAAAAAGGTCGGACAAATATTTACAACATGGATTCACATGCATCACTGAAAGTGATGGGACTCAGCGTCTTATCTGCATGATTTGCCATGCCAAGTTGAGCAACACAAAACTGAAAGAACACTTCTTGAATCATATTTTTATTTTTCCCTAATGAAGGGTTTGGTGAATGTGCATTTGAACTGGTTGGGTTTGGTACCTCCAACAAGGTTAAGAACCACTGAACTAGACCGTTGCAAAGGTGTACAAAACCGAAAAATACGTGTCAAATCACACACACACACACAATAAGCTAATCAAGCCACTATGACGTCTGCACCCTGTCTTCCTTGTGTGCATTCAAGAGTGTGAAAGGGGGTGGTGATAAAAGAGATGTAATGGTAAGATAAGGGACAGTCTGTTCACTCTCTTCAATAGCCAATTTCAACTGAGCAGCTGACCCCACGCAGAGTAAGATGAGTCAAACTAGAAGCAACGGGTGGGGAACAAAAAGAGAAATTTGTCATGACTATATCAGAGAGACCCCCGTGTGGCCGCCAGCTGGAGCGCTTGACTCAATTTCAAAAAGGGACATAATTCTTAATAAATTTCTGTCTCATTGCAAACATTACCACAAAAAAAAAAATAGCCAATTTCAACTGAGCAGCTGACCCCACGCAGAGTAAGATGAGTCAAACTAGAAGCAACGGGTGGGAAACAAAAAGAGAAATTTGTCATGACTATATCAGAGAGACCCCCGTGTGGCCGCCAGCTGGAGCGCTTGACTCAATTTCAAAAAGGGACATAATTCTTAATAAATTTCTGTCTCATTGCAAACATTACCACAAAAAAAAAGCTGAATCCGATCAAATATTTATAACAAAACAAGAAATGCCGATCAGTGAACTCCCTGCCTTAAACAAGCGAGTCCAGATGGCGAGTGAGGAGATGAAGTGGGGGAACAAGCCTGCTTGAATGAGAAGGCAAACTATGTGTTGATCGCAACAACAGCTGCAGACAGAACACCGCAAACATACAAGTGTGGTGTGTATACTCGGATGCGCGCGCACACGTCAACACACGCAGGAACACTTGGCTCATACCCCTCCAGGTCAAGGATTGAGTCCCCCAAAGGAAAAATGGCCACAGACAATTGAGCAGGCAGCCCCCAGAGACGGACAGCTCATTGAGGAAATGATGAGCTCCAACCGCCGGCCACTCACGCGATGTTAACAGAGAAACGTAAACTGGAGCACATCATTTCTTTCAGTGCTGTAGAACCGCTCTGTTTTATGAGGGAGAGTATAGAATAGACAAAAATAGCATTCGCCGCTCACAAACACATAAAAGAATCCGTCAGACAACGACAAAATAAAAACTGTGGCACACAATAAAAAACCTTCCATTCACTAAAACATCTCTCAGGCACACCAAAATAACTCACACTAACCACTGTCTCACACAACAATCAAAAAGGGCTCTAAAACGCAGAAAAGGAAATCTTACATGCACCAGTCGAAAAAAAAAAAAAGGTCGGACAAATATTTACAACATGGATTCACATGCATCACTGAAAGTGATGGGACTCAGCGTCTTATCTGCATGATTTGCCCTGCCAAGTTGAGCAACACAAAACTGAAAGAACACTTCTTGAATCATATTTTTATTTTTCCCTAATGAAGGGTTTGGTGAATGTGCATTTGAACTGGTTGGGTTTGGTACCTCCAACAAGGTTAAGAACCACTGAACTAGACCGTTGCAAAGGTGTACAAAACCGAAAAATACGTGTCAAATCACACACACACACACAATAAGCTAATCAAGCCACTATGACGTCTGCACCCTGTCTTCCTTGTGTGCATTCAAGAGTGTGAAAGGGGGTGGTGATAAAAGAGATGTAATGGTAAGATAAGGGACAGTCTGTTCACTCTCTTCAATAGCCAATTTCAACTGAGCAGCTGACCCCACGCAGAGTAAGATGAGTCAAACTAGAAGCAACGGGTGGGAAACAAAAAGAGAAATTTGTCATGACTATATCAGAGAGACCCCCGTGTGGCCGCCAGCTGGAGCGCTTGACTCAATTTCAAAAAGGGACATAATTCTTAATAAATTTCTGTCTCATTGCAAACATTACCACAAAAAAAAGCTGAATCCGATCAAATATTTATAACAAAACAAGAAATGCCGATCAGTGAACTCCCTGCCTTAAACAAGCGAGTCCAGATGGCGAGTGAGGAGATGAAGTGGGGGAACAAGCCTGCTTGAATGAGAAGGCAAACTATGTGTTGATCGCAACAACAGCTGCAGACAGAACACCGCAAACATACAAGTGTGGTGTGTATACTCGGATGCGCGCGCACACGTCAACACACGCAGGAACACTTGGCTCATACCCCTCCAGGTCAAGGATTGAGTCCCCCAAAGGAAAAATGGCCACAGACAATTGAGCAGGCAGCCCCCAGAGACGGACAGCTCATTGAGGAAATGATGAGCTCCAACCGCCGGCCACTCACGCGATGTTAACAGAGAAACGTAAACTGGAGCACATCATTTCTTTCAGTGCTGTAGAACCGCTCTGTTTTATGAGGGAGAGTATAGAATAGACAAAAATAGCATTCGCCGCTCACAAACACATAAAAGAATCCGTCAGACAACGACAAAATAAAAACTGTGGCACACAATAAAAAACCTTCCATTCACTAAAACATCTCTCAGGCACACCAAAATAACTCACACTAACCACTGTCTCACACAACAATCAAAAAGGGCTCTAAAACGCAGAAAAGGAAATCTTACATGCACCACAAAAAAAAAAAAAACTATAATGGAAAAACAAAATAGTCTCAAGCGCCAAAAAAATATTCTTTTTCACACGCACAAAAAATAAACTTTCATGCACCAAAAAGAGTTTCACATGCAGAAAACTCGCAACAAAAAGCTTCTTAGACACACAAAAACTCACACATAAACACAAAAGCATCTTTCACACTCATGCCTAAAAACTTTCACCGCAAAAAAAATCCTCTCTCTCTCTCTCTCTCTCTCTCTCTCTCTCTCTCTCTCTCTCTCTCTCTCTCTCTCTCTCTC
>NW_017805983.1:4097593-4118440 GCF_001891065.2 Hippocampus comes
ACACACACACACACACACACACACACACACACACACACACACACACAGATGTAGGCCTTAATTGAACACTTTTAATTACCCCTAAATGCGGGCTTTGCTTAACATTAACATCAAATTGATTGGATACAGTCTGGATGACTGTGCACGCGCTTGTTTAAGCGTGCACATCCGTAAAATGCTTACTGGCCAGCATCTGTTCTGGCCCCGGTGGTCCCAGCTGGGACATTTCGGATGGTGATGGTGATGGGGGATTTGAAATGCAAATATCCTTGTCAGAGCCGGCTGCTCCCCAGGGGTGCACATGAATCACACTGATCTCGTTTAAGCGCCTGTGTATGTGTTTTCAAGCTCGCGTGCATGCGGGCTCCATGTCTGTGTTACGAAGGGGGGGGAAAAAAAACATCCCACTGGCCTCAGTGTGTCATACTAGTCTTCATATATTTAACCTCGAAAAGTTAAATCGTAACAAGGTTGTGTGGTGAGACAGCGTTTCGGTTTGGTTGATATACAGTCAAGAAGTGAAATGAAAGACAAGAGGAAGTAAGAAGTAAGGAATAAAAAGAAAAAAAAAGTAGATGGCGTGCAGGGATTTTGCCAAGAAACTGCTGTGTACTTATTTTGTTCCCCTGGGTCGCTTGTCTCTTCTGTCCATTAGCCAGACAGAAACTCCCCAAAGGTAGACTAATGGTTTTGACCTTGTCGAGGTTTGAGTGTAGTAGTGCTGCGTCCTTTCCTGATTCTATTGAGTCATTCATCAGTGAGAGCACCAGTTTTGCCCAAAACGAGATTTGAGTAATGGCACCCCGCTTCGACTCTTTCCTCTTTCTTGTCTGATCCATGTACATGCGCATACGGTATATGTTACTGTCACGAGAAACTCCTCAGGCTATGCAGTGATGATGTAAAGAATATTTTGGGGTGGTTCAGCTTGGCTGAAGCTACAAAAAAAAAAAAAAAAACATTGGCATTTTTAAATTTTATTTTAGAAAGTAGGTGCACACTTCTCACGGTCACTTTAGTGCTGGTAAAAAGTCATGACAGCATTCTGTACTCTTGGCAAGTGACCGACAGGATTCAAACAAAGAGAAGTGTGTAAAGCCTCTGCGCCCAATTGTCGTTTACATCGCTGGTGTTCGGGTTTGCCCCCTCGCAATGAAGAATGTGGAGTGTTACAGACCATTAAAAAAAGAGCATTTATGCTCACAGCACACAGTGGTGTTTTGAGATACAAGTTTAATTTGTTCCGTGAAGAGTTGAACCTCAAATTAAAAACCCAATTCCAATGAGGTTGGGACATTGTGATAAACATAAATAAAAGCGGAATACAATGATTTGCCACCTGTCCCAGCTTGCTTGGCATGTGTCGCAGCCATAAAATTCAAAGTTAATCATTATTTGCTGAAAACTAAAGTTTATGTATTATGACTACCTGCTGCATGCAAACCTGCTCGGATGGAGCAGCCAATCACATTGCAACGAGTAGTGCCCTGCCTACAACTTGGTGCGATTCATAAAAATGCTTCAACTCCTCTCTCAGCTCAACAGTACAGCACTAATATTGGGCCGTTATACGCGGAGGGTGAAGAATATATGAATACAAGTACTGTTAGATTATTGATGTACATACTGCTGCACTCTTTGTTTTAAGTCAGTTGCTCTAATGGTTAAGGCACCGTGACATGGATGATAATTAGCGCTCGCATTAAGCTAGCGGACTGAAAGGTTAAATAAACTATGTGGTGTTTTACTGTAAATACCCAAGTGTCATTCTTCTTGTTTTGTGTTTACTTTTCAATCTTTATCCTGCTGAGCATGATTGGTCAGCATGATTCACCCTTCCCCATTTCAGTTCCCCATCTCATCATCATCATCATCATCATCCCGAACTTCTCACGTCACATCTCTCTCGTGACGTCAGTTTGCAAAACAGGAAGCACTACAACATGCTGGAATTTCTGCGCATCTGGACTCGGTGGATAAACATGCGCCCCCCCCCCCCCACACACACACACACACACGCACGCACGCACGCACGCACGCACGCACGCACGCACACACACACACACACACACACACACACCACCTGTGATAAGCAGGTATGTGATGATGGCACAATAGCGCCTCTCTGTACACACTGCGTGAATAGCGAACTTCCCATGACAAAACCATGACAATCTGTGCACATGGAGGAAAAAGTAATACAGTACTGAAAAGCACTCCTTTTTCAAAGAAGTCAAGTGATGGGCCTCTAAAAGTGGAGAAACGGTTATCTAATATGTGACGATTGGAAAGAAAAATGGAAGCTCTGTTTAGTTATAGCTTGACCTAAAGCAATGTAAGCATGCTTATCCAAGTTAGTATAGTCTGCTGCTTGACATTAGTGTCAACCAGTCTGCTGGTTGTGCAGTATACTGTATTGGTGCTGCAAAACCAAAGCAAAAGAATTGGACTGACAACAAATGTGGACCCGACCATTCCACTGACACATTCTAGGATTCCAATACTTTTCAAGAGGAATGAAAAAAGAATATTCAGACACATCTGCGACCATAGATATTTGAAATCATATCAACAATGCAAGGCAGCACACAACACCATACTGTACTTTTATTCCCAAAGAGCTCCTATAAGTACAACAAAGCAACGTGCCAACCAACCATTTGGCAAGAACACATATTGAGAGATGAAAAGCTTGAGGAGTTTAGCACAAAGATAAGACATTCATTCATCCCACTAGTCCAGGCCTGGCACTGAGTCCAGGCACTGAAAATTGGACCAAATGTAAACACAGGCACGTAAATGCCATCTTCTTAACCTCTGCCCTATATACTTAGAAAACAGTAATGCTGTCCTTCGTAGCGAGGAAAACAAATGACTTAATCCAATGCAACACTTGTCAGGTATGCCTGAGTTGTATTTATTCGTAATTTTTGTGTATGGTACAGTGCCCCTGCAGCAACAACAAAGATCCTGTCACAATGAGCACTTTTATCTGAGAGCCATCATAAGAGGAATACGCAAATAGAACAACGTGACAAGACTAATACTATTCATCACAAGGTGGCCCACATAACACTCTTTCATGCCTTCATCCCTCACACAATTCAGATCATACAAATGTGTTACATCAGCTGACATTAAAGTTCCGAAACTGCTCAGTATGAAAATGTATAGAGAGCAAAATACATTAGAAGGAGTCATGCTTTTCTATGTTGTGATAATATCTAACCAAAGTGGCTCTTGACTAATTTATTCTAGACAAATTTTCCAACATCCAATGTATCTATCGATCTTGCTAGTCTCCCTCTGAAACATATACACATAACGTACAGTATATAATACTCCATGTGTTGTGCAAGAGCTGATGAGACAAAAACAAGAAGCGCTGTAATAGAATTTGGGTGGAGGATGTCAGGAAGCAGACAGCACTAATGCAATGGCTCCGAGAATCACCACAACACATTGCAAAGAGCACACAAACGCACACATGTACAACCATTGGGAGTAATTGTACACGTAATGATGCATGTATTCATATTGCTCATGGTCACCATCGTCAACCACAATGGGTCAAGATGACACAATCCCTTTTAAAGTACAACTTGTGCTTTGTCGGTCACAAGTATCTGCTCTGCTGTCTGAGTGGCGACACAGTGCTGGGTCCCATCAACTATCATCGTAGTTGAGTGAATTGAAGAGGATGCAGGAGGACTGAAAGGACACTTCATGTCGCAAGCGTGTCTATTTGTTGTGTCGTTACCTCCTCAATGAGGCGCCGACTGCCTGGAATGTCGAACGCGGCAAAGAAAGACTCAGCGATATGAGTGCAATTAGGCAGGCCGAGTATGCATGAAAAGTAGCCAAAATGAATGAGCCTACAATAGAGACAGGGGAACATATGACAACACTATTAGTGGCACACGCGGAAGTCATTTCTTCGACTTTTTTTTTTTTTTAAATTTGCTCCTCTGAAGTAATCATTGTTCTCCAGACAGCTGCCAAGGATGCTGGAGAGACCTTCGCATGCACAAACACGCCCGCATACACACACTGTCGCATTGTGGAAGCACATTGGTATTCAAGGCGACCTTTAAGGACGCATGTGTCGCTCCATTGTCTTTTACTGTATCTGTGGTCAGTACGGGCGCCCTGGGCTCAGCCGACAGTGAAAATACACATGTAAAAACGACACTTGTGATCTTTAACCTAAATCTGCAGTATCTGCTCTTCATGAAGTAAAACTCCCCATCAAGCCAAATCTCGATCCAAACAGATGTCCTTTCGGCTTTGACTTGTAATGCCCTTTAAATTTGATGGTCTTTTCCAGGATCATAGATCTGTGATTAGTGCAATGGAGGCTGAATCTTTTCATTATCTTGATGCAAAGACTAATCTGAGCACTTGCTGAATCTTAGAACAGATCCTCTCATGCTGAGAAAGGCCCATGCTTGAGGGATTGCTCCCCCCCCCACCTCTCTCTCTCTCTCTCTCTCTCTCTCTCTCACACACACCACACACACACACACGCACACACACACCTCATTAAGGGTACTGGATGGAACCCGAAGGTGTCATTAAAAAAAAGACATCTGAGGTTCAAATGCAATTGAACCGAAGCAATCCAACAGCCTATGCAACATTCAAATCGAGGTGAGCTCCTGTAATGAATTTTATTAGCAAGGTTTATGAAACCGAACGGTTAAACCAATCAATTAGGCTCCGCTGGATGTATGTACGCATTATTTTGCGTTTCTGAAGATGAGTACTCCCAAGTCCACATGTGCTACTCATAGACCACAAATCAAATTCAGTAATTCTCTACATCCAATTAACAAAAATCTCTTAATCACTCATTGGTGGAACTGGCCAATTGTCCCTATTAGGGAAAAACTGACACTAATCTTCAATCTTTTCTCATGATGGATCAGGCCTAAATCAGCTGACTGGTTTTCGGCTTCAATTGAGAGCATGATGTTTCTTCCTATTTTGGTTCATATAGTGCGCATCATTTGAATGAAAGCCATTTTCTGCTGGCTTCCACTTTTGTTCTGGCGCATTGATTGGCTGAAGGTGACCGGATAATTGGAGTTTCACAACTGGCTGCGACCGCTAAGGGGCCCTAGCCCCCGCTTGCATTATTTTGCACTTATGAGAGATAAAGCTAATGCCACTGAGCACACAGCTGACCAGCGCACCACTGATGCTTGGCTTGTTAATGCTGAGTGGGATAAAAATGTGCAACATATGCATACACTCATTTAAAACAAGGATGCTATTACTCGATTATTTTATGTTATTACCAAATGGGGCTTTCATTTAGACGTTTACCTTTGTCGAGGGATACAGTGTTAGTGTATTCCGTCCTGAAATACTAACACCCCCATACTCATCTTGGGACTTTTCTCATAATAAGCATAATAAGACATTTGGTCAATTTAATTTGAAGTGGGTTACCACATTTCGATTGGACCTCAGTGGTGTCCTACATTATCTTTGCCTAGTGCTAAAGGCTCATCTGGAAAGGACATTGTCACATTGCATACTGCTAGCTGTCACAAAACAAGATGGAGCCCATTTCAATGCCAGAAGCAAACAGGACAAGGCTAAGAGGATGGGGGTCAAGTAAAAGATTTATCTTAATATAACACAGAACAGGACGCATCAATTTAAGAACGGGCAAATGAGATAGCGTACTGAGGAGAAACTGCATATAATGTATCTTCCTATATGACAGAGCGTGCAGAGCCGAAACCGATTAGCTTCACGTCCCAGTGGAAATGAGGATATGATAAAAGATGCGTTCACAGCCGCAAGCAACAGCGCACGTTACAATTAGCCTCTCCAAAGGCAGACGTCAAAACTCGAGCGCCTACGGGCACTTCGCCCACACACCTGCTGTGCTTTGTGTGACAAAAGACTGCAGAAAAAAAAAAAAGCATCAGTCTATTCCTGCACAACTTTGAGCCAGTGGCATTTATCATTATTTTTTGGCAATAATTCTATACAGGTATTCCTTCATGCACATGTTAATATATGGACATTCTCGCCTCCCCTTCATTCCCTCATCCTCGCCCTGCCTGGCTTTCAAGATTATAGGTGTGGCATCAAAACAAGGATTGTGACTACAAGCAAAGTCACTCCACAAACCATACTGTACCCCTTTACAGCAGGTATACACACACACACACACACACACACACACACACACACACACACACGCGCGCGCACACACACGCACACACGCACACACACTGCAAGGGTAAGGTGACACGGGCTGGGAATGTGGGGCTGTGCAGGACAAGAATTTGACAATATCAAACAGATTTCTTTGAATGATATTAAATCTGAAGAGTTTTAAAAACTGACATTTCTACCACTGTTGGCAAAATGAGTAAGTACATGACTAATTTCTTCTCCTAAACGTTGCCCGCGGTAACAGGGGGAGGAGGAGGCGGTAGGTAGGTAGATGGTGACCATCTGTCCATAGCCTGGAGATCAATGGACATAAAAGGGGAGGTTGGAGGTCAGACATGAGGGCGGAGTGGGAGTGGTACGAGGCTAAATACGTAGCCCACTGTGACTGGAGCCTGACTCAATAAGCTGACGCTCTGTTGACCAACTGACAACGCTCGCGTTAACCATGAATGCAGACAAGGTAAACATACTTAAACATGAATATATGCTCAGATGCTATTTGGTAGGTCAATACAATACAATACAATACAATACAATACATATTATTTATACAGCGCTTTCACGACAGCTTCAGCTGTAACGAAGCGATTTACAGAACAGTTAACATAAAATAACAAAATACTATAACACAACACATAAGACACAGACAGTCATGCAATCTTAACCACTTTTCCTGCATACTTTGTTGTTTGGAGCAGGTCAGAACCACTCGCTTCAATGCCAGCTCATGAATCAACAAAAAAAAAGCAATGATAATCATTTGAAACGGCTTATGTCATCTGGGCCAAACAAGAAGGCATTGACATAACTAGCCATGCAACATTTCACCGTTTTACAGTTAAAGCCAATATGGACAGCATGGTGAGATTATTTACCATCGAGCAGTCAACCCCAACAGTACTTTAGAACAAAAATCAATAAGAAAATAAAAGATATTTATGGACTACAAATAGAGACATTTCCGAAGTGATGTTGGTCTCATGCTTGACCCAAAGCATAGCAGGCCTAGAAGAGAGTGCACTCACCAAGCATTTGGCTGAACAGCAGCTGCTCCAGGTCCCCCAGAACTGTCACCACTAACTCTGGGTCGACCTTCAAAAAGGTGTTATCATCTTGCCCTTCTGCCACCTCATTCTCTTTCTTGTCCTCATTGACAAGGGCACCAGATCTTCCCTTGTCCCCAACTTTTGTGCCATTATTGCCTGTACCACCGGCTCCATTAGCCTTAACTGGGTTCTCAACAAGTTCTGGTCCTGGACTATGGACTGCCTCACAGGTTTTGCTAATGGGCTTCACCTCGGCGTAAGGTCCCCGTGGTTTTCCAGGGGCTGGGATTCGGCTCGCCTTGCCCAAACTTGATGTCACTGCTTGGGAGTTGAATGGTTTGGGCTTCCCTTGGAAGAGGGACTGCTCTGACGTTGAAAGTGTTCTGGATAATGAGGCTTTGCCACTCACGGGCCGACCTGCCGTAGTCTTCCCTTCTTTGTTGGTGCCGGAGCCGGGGGGGGTTGAGTCATCGTTCCACCTGGGACTCTGGTACAGGTGGAGCTTTTTCTCAGCGTCAGTGAACACAGCCAAGTTGCTCAGTGATCGCTGCTTGCGTAGCTTGGATGGATTTGAGACCGGAACGGGGATCGCTCCAGCAGCTGGGCGGTAGACCTTCAGCTCTGACCTGGAGGGACGTGGGGGTCCCTGGGGTAGAGCAGATGGTTTTGCTGGGGGCTTCCTTGAGGCCATGGAATGGGCTGAAGAATCCTGGCTGGAAACCGCAGAAGTCCTGAAGTCCAGCTGCCTGGGCTTGGCTGTCATGCTAATGTTAGCCACGCTAGCCTCCAGCATCCCTCCTGTAGAGAGCCAAAGGACAGGGGCATGCTCTGATATACACAAAAGCAGACTAGAATAAATGGTGAGAAGGATGGGAGACGAAGAGCTAAAAACACCAGGGTCGTCTTGATTTGCTGCCTCTGTGGAAGCACACCGGACATGCCAGATTCCCTGGTGTGCAAGAACTCTCACTTAAAAACGGCCAATGCATCAGTGCAGATTGGCAGCAGCAGTTTCCTTTACTCACATTTTACAATCCATGGATCTGCAGATTGGCGTCCATAGTGTAAACACACCTCCTCATAGAGCACCTCACAGATGACAATGGAAGCGCTGAAACAAAACGCAGCGCTCACTGGCCGCCCTCTGTCTGCACTCCGCTTGGTTCCTGCTCTGCATCCCCTCCTGCTTGTGAGGCGGGCAGCGGCCAACTGACAGGAGAAGCAGTCGCAACAGCAGCAACACCCGCCTCTTCACCGTCTCTCCTCCCTCTGCTTGTGCCTCGCTTGCTGGTTTGTTAAAACTAACCCCCCCTGGCTCATTCACCCGCCTTCTACTTTGTCCTCTGCGAGCCTTCCTTCTATCTTGTTGTCTCTGGCTCGCCCTCCTCCTACTGGCTGATTCATCCATCCCTCCCTTCCCCTCTTGGTTTTTTCCCCTTCTTACATGAATTAAAGTCACCTGATTTACAAATGTCATCCGAAAAAGCATTGTCAACTAAATGTAGAAAATCTCTCACACTCACCGCAGATGCTGTGCAGTGCGGTCCAAACAAGGGTTTGGCAATAAATTACCTGCATTGAAATTAAACTCTTTGGTGCCTGTATGAAAAAAAAAAAACTTTTTTCACATCCTCCTTTAAAATGTTGTTTGCGCTCATTAGAAACCTGTAACCTGTTATATTTTTTCATCCTTTAATATTCACAAGCAGTTCAATCATCTGAGCAATGTGACTGCACTGATGCTCAATGTCAAATACTGCCGCCAGAATAATCACATTTGCTGCTCCATTCATCCCTTCACATTCAGACTTGGTTAAGTGTGTTAACCACAGGAAGCCCACCCGTGATTCTCTTAAATTATCATAGGACTGCAGGTTTAACGGGACATTAAGCAAACCCCAAATGCAGAAGAATGGCCAGGCTTACAGGCTTTCGCTTTAATCAGTAACCCAACAGCCCTGAAATAATCAGCACAAACTCCACCTGCATTACATCAACTATCCACTCATCTCCATTTCCTTCCTCCCACTCCATCCTTCGTCCAAAGCCACACCACAACACCCATTCTCGATGCACGAGCCATTAAACTATGGCTGCACAATTTCATCCATTTCCCGGCCATTGTGATAACACGTCAGTTTAAAACAAGCACAAGTGCATGCGTGGGTGCTGGCGTAGATATTTCGGTCTGTGCTTCTCGTGAATGTGCATGTAATGTGTGTGCTCTGTGTGCGTGGGTCTGTCTTTCCCCATGTGTCACATTGGTGAGACAAGGCCAAAGAAGCCCCCATCTAGGGATTCAGTAATACTCCGGCATGTTCAACTCCAACACTTCATTCCACTGGACATCCCAGCTCGAGAAACTTGGTTTCAGATGTGAAAAATCTATTCTTGAGTCATCTTCTGCTGTTGGATAAATTGAGAGCTGATTGTACAGAGTGCCATAAACATATAAACAGCATCTATTCCATTAGGGCTAGTAATGATGGCAAAGCATAATCCCTTATGGTGCAAAGAAATCAATAAAAGTGTTTACAGGAAACAATCTGCATGCAGTCTCCTTATAGGTCAGGGCTTTTATTTGAATTGTGTTAGGAACCTGGTCATCGTCCTATTGGAGGAAATCTATGCGCCAATGAACGAACTATCGGCTGTTAGGCAACTATATTTGCTTGTTTACTGGTCACTCGAGACTTCAATCAGCTCTTCGCTCTCACCTCTAACCTGCGTTGAAGGTGTGAGGTCAGAAGACACTGATGAGACTCAAATAATCTCTCCTCTCACTCATTTAACGCCTGTTGTGATTGAGGCAAGGATTGACAAGTTTTTCTTCCACACTAGACTCATCGAAGCATGCCTACTGTTGACTTTGCTTTGGGGCAATTGGGCACAGTCACGCTCATGTTCCCAGACTTTTACCACATCAAACTGGAAGCATAAAATTAGGAAAAAACAATGTCTTGCATGACAAATAACGATTCAAAGGGACACTAAAACTTTGAGACTAATTAATTCAAGCCAAACACTGTCCAAAAGCTCCGATTGGTACTGGTTGTCAAGAGCATTATAAAGAACACACATTAATAGTTAATGAAGATTGATAAAGGTTCATTTAGCGATCATGCAAAACATACTGAACATTGGCTGTTGTCTGCTTAAACCCATTAGCTAGAGTCAGCAAACTTTATTCAAAGGGGCAATGTTGAAGCCTGCACACTGAGGTCAAAGCTGTGTGCAGTGACAGTTTGGGGGGGCTGGTGCCTGTGGCAGAAAAGTTTGTGGATGAAGGGTGCAATTTCAGGTTAATAGGTGCTGTACATCTGCGCTTATACCTCCCAGACGGGTTACGGTTTGTGAAATGAGAGCGGTCGCAAACAAGGCAGGACTGTGTAGCACAGGGGGGGAACACGCACGCACTCACTGGTGCTTTAAAAGCACACACACCGTGTTCAGGGTGTGTTTACAGCACACAGCTACTTATTTGTTGCAGTGCTCTCTTAAACTCTGCTGACTAATCATTTTAATATACAGCGGACATAAACATACTTTCTTTATACTCACACACGTTGATACACACAGCACACGGCTTGTCGGGAGTGTGCAAGTTACCTGAGCAATCTGGCCCGAGATCAGAGAAGCTGGCAGCTTGAGTGCGCGACAGATGCCAGCACTTGGTATTTAACTTTGCAATGTATCACTTATCGCACACACATTCGGCATGTTCGATATTTGTGTTTGTGTGGAATGGGCTGGCCACTGGCTAAAACCTTGGGAAATTGGCTCAGACCTGGGGAAAATGCTTACACGCACGCATGCACGCACGCACGCACACACACACACACACACACACACACACACACACACACACGTGGAGCAAGCAGCAGAGACACGCAATTGCGCAGAAGGAAGGAAGGAAAGTGTCTCAGAATAGTTTTAAACAGATTCACTAGTCTATCTCGACAGTGGGGGGGGCAAACAATTAAAGACTTTCTGAAGTCGACTGTAATGTGATGACATTCAAGTCCAAGTTGATAAATCCATGACATTATTTGTATTTGTCGGCACAGTAGAGCGTTTTTTTCCAAACAAAACATTAAAAACAAGCTATGAAAAATAAGACTTACATTACACTGAAGAAAGTTATTGGTAGGAGCCTTGCGCATGTTTTTTTCTTCGAACCTGCCGTTCTTATCTTGTGTTTTGTTGCATAGCATGTTGTAAGACACGACATCCTAGTACAGCTCAAAGAAACTTGGCACATTTTTTCTTTCATTGTTCCTATTTTAGGTATGCTTTTATTGTATTTGAACTCAGGTTTGCATATTTTGCAAGTGACTGAGCTATTGCTCTCAATTTTGGTAACATGTTCCCTCAAGTTTGTGGGATTGTCTGTCCACATGCTGCACTGTGACATAAGTTACCGTGCTGGTAAAAAATAGTTGGCCCCTTCCTGATTTCTGTGTTCTTTGCATATTTATCACACACAATGGTTTCAGTTCAACAAACCAATTTTAATATCACACAGAGACTACCCGAGGAAATAGAAAATGCAGTTTCGAAATGCAGAGATGACTGTGACAGTCAGTTACATAACAAAGTACCTACGGACATCCATTTCACTAACGATCAATCCAGCCGCTGCCCGGCCACCAAGAGTTGTATCCCCCCACCCCCCGTTTGAGGCACGGATATCCAAAAGTAAAGTTTTTATCATTGTTACGATTATTTTTTTAGCATAGTCGCGATTTTTGTGTTGTGAATTACAAATGTTGGGTTACTTATCACTAAAACATAACAAATATAAAGAAACAGTGATGTCATTTTTGTTTGATTGATGGCCAGTCTTATCTGCAACAGCCGATCACGGCGTTACTGAAAATAAGGTTGCATACGCAGGCGCATAAGCGAGAAATATGTCATTCCATTTCTTTTTGAGTGTGAATATGGGGACTGGGGTGGGGGTGTGACAAGCTTGAAGCGAGGGTGTAGTCCTGAGAAGAAAGGGATGATGACTACAAGTGTGAGTGAAGATGCACAGCAAGAACGCAGAGCGTGCTCTCAAAACAAATGAGATTGGACTGAATAAACTCATCGGAGGAGGAAGACAAGGAATATGAGGCCAGGGTGAGGAAGGATCTTATGTGTGTGAGCCAGAGAAGCAGAGGAAGCATATAAGACAGAGAGGGGATATCCTGCCTCACGGCTTTGCCTCCTGCTTGGCTTGCTTATGTCTGCTGCACGCTAATGCTCGGGGGTCCACCGGACATCGCAATGAATACTCGGCTTTGACGCATAGCTACACTCACACTTAACATGACTATTAGGGTCCACTTTGTAGGCCAAATACTGAGAAAACAAACATTCGGGATGCACTGACTCATGAATGAGGATAGTGAGAATATACAGCATGACTCAATGGCTGAAGCATTCGGGGAATTCAGGCACTTAAAGGCAGCCTATCCGTGACAATAGCGCAACTGTATCTGGGAGGCATAAAATGTGAACCTAACAAAAACAGCATGATGAATGTCACACACACACACACACATTATGAATCATGCAAAGCTCCACAACAACTGGCATCTTGGGAAAAAAGACAAAATGTTTGTTTTTGACTGTTTTCAATTGTACTCTTGCGGTTGGCTTCGTGTTGACGTTCTCATTGCACTCCCCGGGGGTGTCCCACCAATGCTACAATGCCTGTGCTGGTTGCTTGGTTACAGCAGGGCGCGTATGACGGTGGATTTGTCACATGATGGACTCTGCCATAACTTGACTCCCCGCGTTGGGAGTGACCCCTGAGGTCGAAAGGGATTTGGAGTATCAGCAGTCATTCAAGCCACCTTTCTCCTCTTCCACCTCACATTCAAACTAATGCATCCATTACTGTGTCCCGATTAAGAGCACACAATGTTAATGTTTGATGTTGACAATTCAAGCCGATATAAAAATAAAAAGAGCAATTTCATCATTCATAGTACTGATTCCCATGATCTGAGGTGCAAATGATGCCGCCGATTATAACCAGGTATGTAGGTGTGTGTGTCTGAGTGTGTGTGTAGGTGTGGGTGTGGGTGTGTTTTTTTATATAAGTCAGTTTTCTGTGCATATGTTATATACCCTTAAAAAAAGAGTATTCTGGGACCAGAAATAAATTATAACTTGGGTGTGTGTGCATGCAAGAAAGACAGAGATATGGAAAGACAATTCCCTTTCTGGAAAAAGTTCTGATCTACCAAACATTCAAACTTGCAAAACATCATCTGTGGATGGTCAGACATCCATCCATCCATCTCACTTACTCACACATCACAGAGATACACACACACACACACACACACACACACACACACACACACACAAACACACACACGCACACACATGCACACGCGCACACACACACGCACACGAACTCTAGAGAGTGGCAAGGTCAGTAAGACTCAGGTCAAATTGACCCACCATATGGTGCTACAGACACATTTAATGTCCATGTCTTTATCAGGGTCAGAAAATGATAAAGGTTGTTTTTATTTTAATATGAGCAGATATAGAACTCATTTGTAGTGATTGACTCGGTTGCCATGACGTGCTCTTCCTCTCTCTTCCTTACAGTGTTATTTTTTTCCCATCCCACCATGTGCAAAATTTGCCTTGTGACTGCTCTAAGACACATTGGATGCCCTTCAAACCCCGGTGAAAGATCAATTTCCAAGATCATGATCAAATCCATCATGCAAAGACAGCAAGAGGCCTTGTATGCTCCATCACGAGTTCCCACCACCAATCAACAGAAGAGTTTTAAAAAGGCTACAAAAGAACACCTCAACCCAACATCATCAAATGTGTGGTTTAACATACAGGAATACTGATGCAATAAAAGACTATTTTTGACATTTCTATCATGCGACACTGCCACATATTGTGGTGTCCACACTTATGTTTGGTTAATATGTCCCTTGTCCAACAGAGCAGTAACCAGGGTGCCGTGGCACACTGCTGTGCCCTAAGAGACCATCAGGGTTGCCACGGGAAATTATCCAATTCCACTTAATTTCTCCAAAAATGTGTATTTTTCATTACCAATATATCTTTGTCGATCTATCTATGCCAGTCATGTATATTGACAGGCAGAAAAATTAAAGGCTGTTCCGCGAGATGGTCAAAGAGGACAAGAAAGTTTTTTTTTCTCCATCTGGTTAGTTTGGTCATGGTTTTCTGTACATATATCAGCCTCCATATAGGTACATGAACATAATATATTTAAGGCCAAATTTAATGGTATACATGCATGTAGAAGTAAATTTTGAAGTAATTAACATGACTTAATGCTGTATACTAATAAATTTAAATATGTATAAGTTAGGTGAGTTTATGAGTAACAAAATACAGTAAACATATTTTTAAAAAAAAAAGTTTTTATAAAATTTTTTATTTTGAGTCCGCAAAAAGTCCGCAAACGGTCCGGGAGAAGCTGCGAAAGTCAGCAAAACAACAGAGAGTCACATAGAGCAACATATACAGTACAGTACTGTACTACATGTATATGAAAAAAAAAAATATATATATATATATTTTTTTTTAATGAATATGTTTGAAAAAATCCGCGATGCACTGAAGCCGTGATAAACGAACCGCGAAATAGCGAGGGATCACTGTAGTCCTATTTTTTGTGACATTTTTGTTCGGTGGTGTTCCGTAACATTTTTCTAATGTAAATAGGTGCCTTGAAACAATAAATGATGAAAAACTTGACATTTTGAGGTGAATATCATCCATCCATTCTCCAATCCACTTATAGTCACACGCGTCGTAGGGAAGCTGGAGCCGATCCCAGCCGTCTTCGGGCAGTAGGCCTGGTACACCCTGTACTGGTTGCCAACCAATCGCAGGGTACACATAGAAAAACAACCATCCGCGCTTACACTCACACCTAGGGACAATTTAGAGTGTTCCATTAACCTGCCGTGCATGTTTTTGGTATGCGGGAGGAAACCGGGATACCCGGAGAAAACCCGCACAGGCCTGGAGAGAACATGCAAACTCCACACAGGGAGGCCGGAGCTGGAATTGAAACCGGTACCTATGCACTGTGAGGTCGACGCGCTAACCACTGGGCCACCGGGCCGCCTGGTGAACATTATATACACAATACATGTAGACAGAAGACGGTAAGAGAGGAGGATGGGTTCAAAAGTTGAAACCAATGTGCCAGTAACGCTGCCTCGCAGTGAGTGCACCCTTTTCATCACATTACTGACCCACATCACCACTGTCATCTTCCAAGCACTCTACTTTCCATCGCTTCATCTTGACCCAGTGCAGTCAGCATAGCTGCGGGCTGAGGCACACATTCCAAATTGTGCCACCTTACGACAGACATGGCGGCCAAAGCATGATGAGAAAGGGACATTTATTTGGACTGAGGCTGCTCAACCCTTCGCATATTCAGGTCCAACAATGCGAGTCTTATATCAGCGTTTGGCAAGACGTGTATGACTGTCACAATAAATGTGTCTTGCTGCTAAAATGTAGCACTCAGACATGACAGAAATCCATCTCTTAGCCATTTAGTGCGCTCAACTCGACTGGGCAGATAGAATTAAACTGCTAGGCTAGTTCATACAATTGTATTTGAAGAGTGAATTTGTCTAACCTGGTGTCAGGTCATCGCAGCAGATCTCTATGGATCCAGATGAACAGTCACTCAGTTCATCCAGTGAGAAATCACCATCCTGCACCTGCAGCCTGTCAACATAACACACGGAACACATCTGTCATTGTACTGACATCTTACAATCAGCAAGCAGCATTTATATTATTTTCTTCATTTGGTTATCTTGAGGGAGTACGAAAACCTGCCTTAAAGGCTTTCTTGTGGACACCGAGTGTGTTCATGGTTGCGTGTATGATTTGTTGTAGAATACATGTACATAAGAATCAGACTGGAATCCCACAAGCCTCTGGGACTCCTGTTCATTACACTGAGTGGGTATTAGGTGGTCTGTACAATGGGAGGTCATGCGGAGAAATATAAAATATGTCTGTAGCTCGAAATATAAGTAACAATGGGTCACAGCTGATGGCTTGGTGACTGTGTGTGAATGAGTACCGCCAACCTGAAGCTGAAAGGCGCAACTGCCGCCATGTTGACTCGCGGAGCTTGCGTTTCGGAGGTAGCGGACTCTTTTTGCGTCTCTAAAGATCGCTTGCATGTCGCAGGCATGGCAGGCATGCCTGGTGGAAGCAGCGGAAGACTGGAAGAGGAAGCTGGACTTGAATCCTCCGGCGTCCCCATCTCCTCATCCGATTGGGCAGCGCAGTCACCGACACCGCTGACACTGACACCGTTGACGCTGTCCTGATGGATAGTTTGAGCGGGAGGTTGGTAGTTGTTGCCATTGTCGGAGATACATGACTGGGCTGGGTCCAATTTTGGAGCCTCTTCCCCACTTCCTGGCACGGCATTATTAATCACCCTGGAAGTGGAATGCTCTCCTCTGCTGAACTGGAGCGGAGGACGTCGGCTGGTGGGACCCCATGTTTGGTTTTGATTTGTGCATAGATTTCTATTACAATTCCCATCAAGTGAAAAATCCGTCTGAATCTGTGTGGGCTTTCCAAGATCCAGACTGTCTTTGGAGTGTGGCAGAGGCACACGGCGCTGAGTCAGTGGACTATTGTAGGCTAAGGAAGAAGTCTGGCAAGCATGTTGACCACCTGGTTGATGGACGAGTGGAGGCTTCAGGCCAACATTTGTCGGAATGTCCCTGCCGGATGACTTAGGTAACCTGGAGCTCCGAGGGCAAAGTAATGGAGATTGAGTGGGTGTGTGTGAGGGTGTACGTCTCGAGGTGGGCGTCAAGGCCCTGGGAAGCTCGCTGATCCTTTGGTGCCTGTCCGTTTTGTGGGAGACGGGTAAAGACGCGCGTGGGAGCGGGATTCCCGATGGGGTAGGGGGCTGAAGGGTGGACCTGACGTTGACGCCCCCGCTCATAATGACCTAATGGGGAAGTCACAAAAGCCAAGGAGAAACCAGATGCGTTACTCAGGATGTTTTGTACAAAAATTGAATCATCAATTCCTGACACAGGGTGAAACTTCTGCATGTGAAGCAAGCACATATGAGAAACAGAATCATTAAGGCAGCCACAAGTTAAGCCTGTTTTTAGCACAACTTTAGAGCAAGCGCGCAATCAATTTTGCCTGCTTGCTCTTCTGCAAACAAAGCAGCAAACAGCAATCCAAGTCCAGTGTATAGGCAGATACTCATGGCAACAGCTAAAAAGTACTCAGATAGCTGATTGTTTCAACATAATCAAATGAAAAGCACACACTGCTCTCTTTCTGCACGTTCCAGTCTACCCGATTTTCATTCCAGTCCTGCTATTCACTGGGTTTAATGCTCCTCATTGTCCCGTTCGGAAATACCAAAAGCTCTCAAGAACTGTAAGAGCCAATAGAAGCAGTGTGTATCTTACTCAAGTAAAAGCTTTCAACGTAATAGAGTATCATTCGCATCCTTGTAGGAGAAAAGGGAGCTGGGAGGCGGAGAGATGAGAAATGAGAAAAAAGAAGGAAACAGAAAACTGATGACGGATCACAACATCTGGGAGAGAAAGCGATTGCAAAATGATTTGATCTGCCTCATAAAATTTATTACCAGGAGACTTGGGGGGCGGGGTTAGCATAAGCGTTTCAGCATGTAAAATATGATGTCACTGGAACCGGAGAAAGATTTTGTGTTAGCAGCCATCAGAAATGTTTTTAAAAGCTGCATTTAAGGCCAGAAAAACAATATGAAAATATGAGGAAAATAATATTGCATTAAAAACGAGAACATTTATTTGTTATTCTTAATTTGTTTTACGTTGATCTAATTCATTCACTCACAAGTGGATAGATTTGTGACACGTTGTTTTGGTTGAAGTTTTCTCTTTGTGACTCATACTAGTGCAGCCACAAAGTATATAAAAGGTATACAGCTATTGGTGGAGCATCCAAAAGATGCCAAAAAATAAAAATAAAAAATCATACACTTTTCCCACTACAAAACAAAAAGGCAACTTCAAATTCAAGGTCAAACTAATTTGGCAATGAGGAAATTGGCTACAACTGTTAAGTCACAGTTATATAAGTACGTTCCAACTACATGTCTTTGATGCTTTGTAGACAAATACTCTGCAGGCATAAAAGTACTTGTGGTGTTCCCGGCTATAAAAAGCACAGTGAACAAAGGCGTTGCAAAATTTTTTTCTATTTGACTCGAGATTATATTTCCAACCAAATTTTTAAAAAGAAGTCCAAGTGAGAGCGGAACGCTGGTCAACTGATTAGCACGCCGGCCTCACAGTGCAGAGGTGCAGGGTTTGATTCCGGCTCCGGTCTTCCTTCGTGGAGTTTGCATGTTCTCCTCGTGCCAGTGTGTGGGTTTTCCCCGGGTACTCCGGTTTCCTCCCACATTCCTAAAACATGCATGGACACTCCAAATTGTCCAAAGTGTGATTGTGAGCACGAATGGTTGTTTGTCTATGTGTGCCCGGTGAGGTGTACCCCACCTGCTGCCTAAAGACAGCTGGGATAGGCTCCAGCAAGCTCGCGACCCTTGTGAGGATGAGCAGATTAGAAAATGGATGGATGGAAGTACAAGTGATATGTCGTATTTTTGTATTTCCCATGACTTTCATGTACTTGTGGCACAAATCTCCCGCCATGATCATAAATCCGTGAGTATGATACTGACATCTGCTGGACATTATGTCAACAGCAATAGCTTTTGCTACGGTATTCCTGAAACAATTTGGGCCTGTTATAAATAAAGCATTGCATGAGAAGATAACAAAATGAATTAATTTACAAACAAGGTCTCACTGAAATTGTGGCTCACAGAATCACAAGCCCCCCCCTCCTGCCCCCCCCCCACACACACACACACAGACAACCTTGTGATGAACACTGACTCATCACACAGTTAACACATGAGCCAGTACCACATGCCTCAGTCTGTGAACTGAAGGACATCAGTTGATATCAGGTTGAGTGCTGGATATCTGTCACTGTGTAGTTTTTTTTCTACAATATGATGGTAATTACATCCCTATGACGAATCACAACAACACCGTCACAATTGGCCTTCCTTAATTAGTAACTTGCTCGTTTTGTGACACAAGTGGAACACTGTGTTCCTGGATGTGACAACATGTTAATAAAGACATGAGATGAGACATAGGAGAGCCGTTGATGATATTAAAAAAAAAAAAAAAAAAAAAAAAAAAAAAAAACACGCCAAACCCCGTGACCCAAAAGATTGTCCTACCTGCCAGCAGGGTCCTATGTCTTTGGCGGAGGGCAGGGAGGGAGGTCACACTTGTCTGACGTCCCAGGAACAATGGGCTGTTTTTTCCTGGATCACTGCTGCATCCGCGCAGCTGCCCAGTCATTGGCTTGCAGAATCTAACCATTCACCAAGACAGGAAGCTGTGACAAACAGAAACAACCCTATGAGCCAATCACAGAGAAGCCCGCACTAAAGTGACTCATTCAAGTCACTTTCCTGTGCAAAGCCAGTCTTCTGCTCATTTAGCAGTAAAATCATGTCTCACACACAAAAATAGCTTCAACTGACAACTATACAATGACCTTCGATGACACGTGTCAGTTTCAGAATTGTTGGAGCACTTTTTCAGAACTCAACCACAGGAATTCCTGAGATGGTTCTTGAGACTTGGGATGCAGTGAAATGGCAAAACAATCAATTCAGTTTTCACAGACACCAAAAATGAGTCAGCTAAATTTTCAGGACCAGCAACCCCACACTGATCAGTGTACTCACGCTAACAAGACCAAAGTGAGACTCTGACTTGATCGAGATCGATCTGATTTGTCACAGATGGACACAATGTGTCACACTGACTCATAAGGCAGTCAATATGAAGCTGACTCAGGCCGATGGCATCATGTCTTGCCCACCCTCCTCTTTTCATCTCTGTTCAATGTCATTGTTTTTCAAATCACCTCTCCCTAAATCAACCACAAACACTTTGGCAAATTTGAGCGTGAAGTACGACTGGTAAAGAAATACTATAACGACTATAAGTTAGTACATTTGAAAGAAGATGCTGAACAACATCTAATGTAAAACAAGCACAAGGCAACACTCACCTGATGTAAGCATCAGGACTCGAAGTAGCAAGTGAGTTTGCCTCCAATCTGCATGCTGCTGAGTGAGTCTGCCTCAAACGCTGTCTCTGCTACTCTTCAGTCTACCTCTTGCACACGGTCCACTGAGATGCAACCGTGTGTGTGTGTGTGTGTGTGTGTGTGTCTCCATATGTGACAACTTACTCCACTACCACGTCATGCCGCTCTGCTGCTGCCGCAGTACGCCTGCAGCCGTGGAAAAAAAAAAAAAAAAAAAACAGCCTGCAGCCGTGTCCCTGCCCCTTTCTTCTTCTTCCAATCACAATCACTATCTCCCCGCCAGTAATGGACCTGTTGGCCCCTGTCTGGGATGAAATATAAATCCGGCTACAGCACATGCGCCCAGTCCATTAGCTGGATGATTGTGGTTTGGCTGTGTGTGTGTGTGTGTGTGTGTGTGTGGGGGGGG
>NW_017805983.1:4118476-4120017 GCF_001891065.2 Hippocampus comes
CACACACACACACACACACACACACACACACACACGCACACACGCACACACGCACACAAGTTTAAGGATTGCCAAATAAATAAGCAACTCGAATGAGTGGCGTATCGATCATTCAATTTGGTCCATATCTTCAATGTGAGAGAGAGCATGAGACGGATCCAGAGCTCTGTGCACTGTATAACTGTACAAGCCTCAATGGCTGCGAAGCAGTGGGTCACGGTCGATGGATGAATAATTGACCCCCCAAATGTTATCTTGCTACAGTCTTACACAGGCCTTGTAGGTGCTGTACATTTCAGACTTGACCTTAAGGAAAGCTCAAACGACAAACAGCAGTGTTTCTCAAAGTGGAGTTTGAGCACCACCAGTTGTATGCGGGTTCTCCCTAGTTGTAAATGAAAGAATCACATCAATATGATGATATACAAACATAAACATATAGCTTGTAGCTATGCCTACAGCTCATTTAAACTTTATTTTTACTGTATTGTTTTTCTTTAAGTACAGTACATTCTTTAAGTTCAGTTATGTTATATTTAAATTTATTATATTTGCATTTAATTGTCAGATGTTTTTTCTTATAGTTATACATTCAATTTTTAATGTGTATGTGCAAGAGATTTTAAATTTAATTGGGTATTTTTTTCTGAATTTCCTGTATTTAAAAGAGAAGCCAAGTAAAAAAATGTTCTTGACAATAATGTATTCTATGTGGCCCACTAGTGAAAACACGGCCTTTAGGGAATATAAATTAAACAGTAAATCCAGCCTTTTTTTTTAATCCATTTCAGGCCCTTTTGCCGCTTGCTGTCGACTGAAAATGACATCACAGTTTTGCTCAAGGCTCAGGTAATGACCAATCTTAGCTCAGCTTGCAAACGTCACCAAACATGACCAAACTCAGAAAACATGTGAGCCGGAGTATGCTGAAAAAACCCACACAGGAATGGAGAGAACATGGGGTTAGGGTTAGGGTTAGGATAAGGTTTAGGGTTAGGGGGTGAGGGTTAGGTTTAGGCTTAGTGGGTTAGAGGGTTAGGGTCAAGGTTAGGGTTAGAGGTTACTGTTAGGGTAAGGGTCAGAGGTTAGGGTAAGGGGTTAGAGTTGGGGTTAGGTTTGGGAGTTAGGGTTGGAGGTTAGGGTTGGGGATTAGGGGTTGGGGTTAGGGTTGGGATTGGGGTTGCGGGTTAGGTTTGGGGGTTAGCGGAGACGGTTAGGATTAGGGGTTAAGGGTTAGTGGTGAGGGGTGAGGGTTTGGGTGAGGGTTAGGGGTTAAAGTTTTGGTTAGGTTTAGGGTTGGGGTTAGGGTTAGGGTTGGGGATTGGGGTTGGGGGTTAGGTTTGTGGGGTAAGGGTTAGGGTTGGGGTTAGGTGTTGGGGTTCGGGGTGGGGCTCGGCTTGGGGGTTAGGGGTTAGGGTTGGGGGTTAGGTTTGTAGTTAGGTTTAGGGGTGGGGCTAGGCTTGGGGTTTAGGGTTGGGGGTTAGAGTTGGGGGTTACGGTTGGGGGGTAGAGGTTTGGGTTGGAGTTAGGTTTGGGAGTTG
>NW_017805983.1:4120089-4162589 GCF_001891065.2 Hippocampus comes
GGAGGTTAGGGGTTAGGGTTGTGGGTTAGGGTTGGGGGTTAGGTTTGGGGGTTAGGGTAAGGTTTGTAGTTAGGGTTAGGGGTGGGGCTAGGCTTGGAGTTTAGGATTGGGGGTTAGGAGTTAGAGCTAGGGGTTAGGGTTGGGGTTGGGGTTAGGGTTAGGTTTGGGGGTTGGTGTTAGGGTTGGGGTTAGTATTGGGGGCACGGGTTAGGGTGAGGGGTTAGCTGGAATCAAACCCTGCACCTCTGCACTGGGAGGCTGGCATGCTAACCAGTCGCCCACTGTGCCACCAGACACTCTTTCTCTATAGATAAAAGCAGGTTATCTTGAGAAGTGAACAAAAACAGCAGAGGTCTCGGAAGTGAAATGAATCACTGATATCTCATTAACAAACAACCAAACTTGACCATCAGAATTCATATATATATATATATATATATATATATATATATATATATATATAAACTGCTTCAGACAACAAAGTGTATGCAGGAAAGTGGTGAAGATTGCACGATTGTGTGTGTCTCATGTGTTGTCTTGTATTATTTTGTCATTTTTTGTTAACTTTTCTTTTGATGGCGGCGCGGACACCCGCAGCGGCTCCTCTCGTTTTATGTTGAGAGGGAAGAAATTTCATCTGTGCTGTATGTTACACATACGTACAGCACATTTGACAATAAAGTTGTATTCAATTCAATATATCCAGTTCCTATTTGTAACGTTATCGGACATTTCCGCTGCAATGCAGTTTTTACAAACTGACATAGCAACATTGATTACAATGGTGAATATTTATTTTCTTTCAATGAACACGTGGTTACATTTCAAGTTTTGATTGGCCGAAACATCGCTTAAATTGGTCAATACAGCTCTAGCATGGTCTTTTACCTTGCATGCCAGTCAAGAGATGAACATGTGACCACGCTGTAAACACAAGTACCCATCTCCCTCATGCAAATACAGCATCCTGTACAACGCATGCTCGAATCAATACATTTACTAAGCTCCAAATACTGTACTCACAATAATGCAGCATCGCCGTTTTTTTTTTGCTCAGCTTGTTTGAAAGACACGCTCAAGTCAGACGCTCGCAAACACACTCACATGATGTGTTGCTTTGTTTCCCTGCCTCACAAAACGGGAAGTGGTTTATGACTGAGGGATTATGGGTAGAAGAGTGCAAAATGTGTCAAGTGTGTGTGTGTGTGTGTGTGTGTGTGTGTGTGTGTGTGTGTGTGTGTGTGTGTGTGTGTGTGCGTGTGTGCGTGCGCGTGCGTAAGGGAGGTCATGTCATAGCTAATCTTCTAATGGCCTATGAGGCATAACACCCCCCACCCCCAACCCGATTCAGTGGCAGACCCTGACAGACGCTGTTGTGACAATGGGACACTTGTGTTACTGTAACCCGAGGGACATCTGGAAGGGTGTGTGTTGCAGAGTCATACTTTGATGTTGCAACGGAGCAACAAAGACAACTGTTCCAATGAATTACAACAACATAAGTGTTTATATTTATCGCATTGTTTTTTAATCATTTTTATTCACTTTTCACTCTGCTGTACTTTTATATTTTTCATGCATCACGCCACACAAAGAACTGTCTGGCGTAATGTCATCAAAATGAATGGGAAAATCTCTGAATTGTTTTACTGCATAATGTCAAATAAATAAATAAATGGATAAATAAATGCACCATGCCCATCTGTGAGCCACGGTTGAAATAACTGAATGGGCTCACCAATCTTCATTGATTAACAAGATGATGGCTCCGGGCCGGCACACTGAAACCAGAAGTCTACAAGAAACATCTTGTCTGCCAGTTCCAAGAAAGATGCAACTGGGCTGATGAGTAAATCCTTCTTCATGCAGCAACCTGCCAAAACAACAAAGGAATTCATCAGGGAAAAAGGTGGTGATTGTTGTAGATTGGCAAAGTCGATATCCAGGTTTTAACCACTGCAGAGCCTGCATTTTACCTGCCAAGAAGGTTTTAAAAAAACAACAACTTAAAGAGGCTGCGGTGAAAGCTTCACAAAAGAAAAATGCAAAAATACAACAGTTTGCTGACGGACGGTAAATGGATCAGAAGCGTCATGCAGTTCTTGCAACTTAATATCAAGCCTTATTCGCTTCACTCAAATTGAAGTCTACCTGTTCCAAAACTTTTGCGCACCTAACAATTTAGTGTATTACTGTATTACAAATATTCTAAATTGTGTAGCCAATCCAGTAAAATTCTGTAAACGAAGAACCAATCAAATGAATAACCAACTACTGACCTCTTATCCATATTCATCTGTTGATGTCAAAGCCAAATGTTTTCACTCTATTGAAAAAAATGTCTCAATGTAACCGTACTTTTGGACTGGAGTGTTTAGAAGCATGTACATATCATTGGGCCATTAAGGCCTCTGGTTTATGAGGTGAGAAAAATATGCGCCCCCTCCCACTCGCCTAAAAACACTCCTCAGTATTAAAGTTGTCTCAATCAGGCTGAGATGAATCCTCTTTTTAGTCGGACGTTAACTCAAAATGTGCTGTCCCATTTGGATGAGCAGGCAGTCAAATGGTTAAATGTGATGTAGCCCGAGGGAACACGTGTAGAACAGTTAAAGTTGCCTTAGCAATACCTGCACTGACAAGTTCAACCAGCTTAGTCACTTGGGGGCTAGAATTTCATCAACCCCAAAAGGCTCAATGCACAGAAAAGCGGCAATATAGAGCGGATCACCGCGTGCACAGGTAAGCGCACACAGTCGTGTCTTCAAATATTACGTTGTACAGTATCTACTTTTTTTTTAATAATGCGCTCACTCTCCCGTCAAGCATCAGCTTCATTGTTTACGTTTCGAAGAAATTCTGTTCAAAGTAGCGGTTCAAATATTGAATGGGACACAGCACTTTACTCAGTTGCTGCTTCCTCCATCATTTTAAGTCTCGTGTTTATTAAGTACATACTTCCGCAGTGGACATTGATGAAAATGCACAAAAAAAACAAAACCCTGACTCAATCAAACTGCAAAGACAGTGAATTACATATGTCAATGCGTCGCTTATTAAACAAGTGAGAGTTTACTTCCAAACAGTTCCGTTTTTCTCAAATAATGCTCACGTTGTTGATAGATTATGATCTTGATAAGGACTCGACCTGCCATCTTTGCTCACTTTTAATGTTGAACAATGTGATAACATTAGTCGGACTATTTTCTTGATGCACTCAGTAAATTCATTTCCACATTTGGAAAACGGAGCCTTCAGAAATTCAAACAGATCAGAAGTTGACACGTTGCCTTTTGCCCGAGGGTAACTCCAAAGCTACATACATACCGCACAACCGTCTCATTAAGTGCAGTGTCTCCGCTGAGGACGTTACGTGCGTAAGTCATTGCCTGAAGTTTCTTAATTTTAATTGATAAAGTTTAAGGATTAATGCTTAGCTTTGACTCCATCGACAGCTAACTAATGTTAGCACGCTGCCGTGTGTTGAACACTACTAGCTGTTAGCTTATATCACAGAAGCGCAACTGATGAGTTGAATTCACACAAAGAGTTGACATTAACAATCAAATGTTACACACTGCTGTTTTAAAGCTCCAATTTTTGCTTGGCAGTTTTTAGGAATATAAAGAAGCTTAAAGTTAATGGCATGTACTGTCATTTGGATGTCATAGTCAAATTTTCACTGCAACTCTGAAAGGATGTAGATTGTTTTGTGTCAGTTTTCTTCAGCACAGCCAGATCAGTGTCTACAGCTATGGAACAAGCCAAAGAAATTACTGCAACAAATGGTATGTATTTCTAGTATTTATCTATTGTAAGACATCTTACAATGAACCAATTTAACACTGACTATTAAGAAATGAACAGCATTTTTTCTTTTCTTTTTCCTCATCCTATTTTTGCTTAGACTGGAAAACAGAATCCGACCCAAGACAAGCCGGTTGGCTATTTGTACAAGAACTTCTACAAAATAACAAAGATTCAAAAACACTTTGTCTGACCTTGGACATCAGGGACGACAAAGAATCGCAAGACCGGGCTTTAGTCTCCTTTTACAGGAGAGACTACATTCAGTGGGCTTCTCCCCTTGAATGCAAACTTCAAGGTAGTACCCAACGACTGGACGTAATATAATCTGCCCCGGTTGGATGGGAGTTTAAAATGTTTGGATATTATTTCTTATGGGCGTGGGAGAATCCCTGTGGGAATATTCTGAACTCTCCTTTCGATGCCAGTGTTGTATCGTGAAGATGAACCCGACGAGTTTAGACCAGTGTTTCCTTTCTTAGTTTATTTTTATGCTCATCCCTAGTCAGCACTGACGTCCTCTTTCATTTCAGATTTTAAAATAATGTGTGTTTCTTTTTCAGGTGACATTGCAACCGGAAGTGGAGTTCAGCGCCACCTGATGTCGATGGTCATTTTCAGGCTTACCAGTGGATTCCATGTGAATTTAGGTTGCACACAGCCATAAAAGCACACAGAACACTGCCATAAATGTAACATACGTAGCTGAAGCTCTTGTTACTTTGTTCTAGTTCATATTTATAAAAGGTGCTTTATTTAGGTGTTTGATTTTACTCAGTGGTTTACACAAGCGAAAAACTTTCCAAGGCTCACAATGGCTTTAAATTACAATTAAAATATTTTGTCATTTTGGAGGCAGAAATTCGGGGCAAGGGACACCATTTCACCTTTAGAGATGGGTGAAGTTAAATAAATAAATAACCCTGTTATTTTAATCAAACTAATCGCGATTATGTGGCATAGCTGTTTTGTTTTTTTTACTGCAGTGCTAAACTGCAGCATTTTTTTCCCTCCGCTTTTGCAGGAAGTGCAGCCATTACCAAGCTCTTTGAAGGTGAGCCTGATCATCTCATCCCCTCCATATCAGATGGACTTCTGGACAACAACATGTTCGCTATGGCAGGGCGTATTATTGGCCACTCGTTTTTGCATCACGGGCCAAGTTTTCCAGGACTTAGCCAAGCCATTATTCACACCCTCTTTGGGGGTTCTTTGGAGACAACTCCGATAACAGTGCAGGATTGCCCAGATCTTGATGTTCGTGACATAGTGACAATGGTGAGATGCACCGTGACATGAACTAGTGGCCTTCCTTGAGTTATTGCTTGATTTGTTTTTAGACCTTAGAGCTAGTGCGATCATTTTAACTCGATATCCAGAACAATAACAATCATGATCAATTAAAATTATCGTGCATACACACGCTTGTAAAAAACACATGCTGGTCGTTTTGTTTTTTTCTAGCTCAGTGAAGATGACGAAATAAACAACCTCGACACCATCAATCAGCTCTGCGTGCAATGGAATCTCCCCACACCTAATGATGCCAACAGGAAGTGGCTCTCTGACAAGCTTCTTTTCCATGCGGTGAAATAAATGTGCCACTTTGGTTTCTCATTTCCGACGATAGTCGAACACACATTAAGTAGACTTGCGCCTCTGTGTTCACGTTGATGATGAATTAGGGTCCTTAAGTCCTTTGACAAGTGCAAAATAAATCTAAGCTTGTTATTATTATTACTATCATTACTACTAGTAGGAGTATAAGCATATTGAACTCCTGCACATGAGGTATGGACTTAATTGTCAACCTGGAAGACATACAGCCTCAAACTTTTTATGCCGGCTGCCTCACATTGCAAACAACAGCACATGTTAAATCTCAGAGCTTGATGTGACCACTTAAACCACACCATCTTCATACTGTGTTGCAGAGAAGAGAGTCTCAGGCCACCAAACCCGACATTCTGTACGCACCGACTGCAGAAATCTTGCACCATAAACATTGTGGGCAGGGCACTGTTCCCCTTCCTTCCCCCCAACCGTGCTCAAAGACTAGTAAATACAAATCTGTATTACCATTTTTTATATCCACACACACACACAGATATATATACATAAAAAATACAAAATTGGGTATTTGAGAAGTATTTCACACGTCAGCAATTTCCACCACAATTCACTTGCTTTCTCTGGGCTGTACAGCTACCTTGCTGTGAACATGATGTCATGTCTTTGAACTGCAGGTGATTGAGCGAACAAGAGATCAAATCAATCAGTTCCAAAGAGGCCTGCAAGACACAGGACTGTGGCCGCTTCTAATTCACCGACGCGAGATCATCCCTATCCTGTTTCCCAGGGAGGCAGAGACCCAAGTCACATCTCAGGTTGGGAAGGAAAGATGTTTCATTTTTGTGCACATGAAGCATCGGAATGGGATGGGGTGCAACCCAGCCAAATACGAAGATGAGCATGCCCTGAGAACAAATTAGTAACTCATTCCAGATGCTCTTGGATTGCATCACATGGCCTTGTTCCACAACCGTCATCTTTGAGGAATATGAGGCGGTCCACTTTGATGAGCGTGATCTTGAGGACACATCGAGAGTGTCCAGCTTTTTGAAAAACTTCATTGAAACCGGTGTGTATCGCTCCAGCAAGTGAACATCTGAAGCGACCTTCCAAGTGGTTTGAAAAGATTGTTATTTATTTTGAATGCAGAATCTTCAGATGAGTTAAAGAGTCTCATTAGGTTCTGGATCGGATGGGAGGTGCCAGCTGCAGAAATGAAGGTGGAAATAGTAGAAGGTGTGCTTCCCACAGCTGTAACATGTTTTGAGAAGCTGAGGCTGCCGAGGCACTACACAGAGTACAGCAAATTCCGACTGGATCTGCGCGCATGTATATCCAGCAGTTGGAGTGGCTTTGGCTGCACCTAAATTAACGTGTACAGAGAAGGGTGGAAACCAGAAGTGACGACATGCGTGAAAACGCCATCGGTCCATTTCCCGTGTGATATTTGATTTTCAGAGATACGGCGCCAGGCTGGAACCTATGACGACTGATTTACAGCAGACAATATTTTATGTGGGACATTCAACGGCCCCAGTGAACCATAACCTTACCAAAACTTGTTTCTGGTGTAATTCAATTTTACTGTACTGTATTTGAAAATATGACATATCAACCCATTTTAGAAGTAATGAACTGTAGAATGAATTTGGTCTTCAGATTTTGAAGAGGTTTAAGAATATTAATTTTTAACTGGTGCCGAGCACTAAAAAGGTTTGCGTTCACTTTCAATGTCTGTTCATGTTAAAAGCGGGTAGACTGATTCTATGGTCTCTGTAAATACATAATAATTGTACAATATGTATGTAAACAAATTATTTATTAATGTATTCCTTCTTATTTCTCCTTTTCGACTGATAAATTTGATATGTGTTAATCCAGACCTTTGGGGTGATTATGTCATTTTTGTGGTGAATGACTTGTGAGCAGGGAGATCTGTTCCACGGACACTCAACACAATGAGTTGCTTCTCCATATGTGCAAAGCAACGCTTCGTAGCACATACAGGTAAGGAAGGATTTGCCAAAGGAAATACTATAACGGGTTTAACATTTACGATTGACAATCCAGTGATTTTTTTTTTCTAATGGGAAAAATCACTCTTGACAAGCTAATCGCTCAGGATTATCTTTCAGAGACATCCGATCTTTGGACCTCTGCTGACTTTGAGTGAAAGTGAGGTAGAATGCATAAATTAGGCCCAATTGTGTGTGCACAAGTTGTCTTGAATCTACATGTATTACCACAAATGACCACTCGAGGGTAGCAAACTCCCTCCACTACCAATTACTCCAGCAAACAGTTTTACATTCAGTCTGACTGACCTTTTACGGCAAAGACCTTTTGAAATTGTGTAATAAAACACCGAGGTTGGAATTGATCTGTTGCTTTCAAGAGTCTTACAGTTTGTCGAAATTAATTATGTGTTAAAGGTCATCTTATCGAAAGAGGAAATAGAACTAACTGCCACATTTCATAAAGGACAGTATACATGCAGTTTTTAGTAGGGTATACCGTCCCTGTGCAAAATCCTTCCAATACAGTTTTCACAAGCAAACCTACAAAGAGAAAGAAATTTTTTTTTTGGTCTACCCCGTGTCGTTGTGGCATCTAGGCATTTTGAGCAAAAAAAAAAACCAACCCAATAACAATTTTCTATCTTCACACGGAGGGAAAAAAACCCGACACAGGTTTCCTCCTCATTGCCGTGCTCCTCCCTCAGCGACCGAGTCAGAAATTCATTTTTCCTGCACTCGGGTGACTGGCTTTGAAGCGGCAACAGAAGGCAGGCACCTCCCTCTCATCAGAGGAAGTGCAGCAGCAGAGCTCCTTATCGCGTGTCAGACTTTCACCTGTCCTTCACCACTGCTGACTGACAGAAACTTAAGGTACGTAACACTTGAAATCCAAAAGCCTCCTCCTGTCATTCTATTTGCTTGCCAATGCATGATGGGTAAACGCCCTCTGCGGTTGGAGTCGGGCCAGCCGCCAGGCAAAACTACCGGGTTTTGAGTATGCAAAGACGGAAGAGACGTTGTCGGTGCTCGACCGCCTTAAAAAGCGCGCAGTTAAAAAGCAAAAACACAGGAGTGCTGAAGTAAAGAACCCACTTCCGTCAGAGGCTACCACAACTATCGCATGTGTGGGGCTAATCGCTCAGGATTATCTTTCAGAGACATCCGATCTTTGGACCTCTGCTGACTTTGAGTGAAAGTGAGGTAGAATGCATAAATTAGGCCCAATTGTGTGTGCACAAGTTGTCTTGAATCTACATGTATTACCACAAATGACCACTCGAGGGTAGCAAACTCCCTCCACTACCAATTACTCCAGCAAACAGTTTTACATTCAGTCTGACTGACCTTTTACGGCAAAGACCTTTTGAAATTGTGTAATAAAACACCGAGGTTGGAATTGATCTGTTGCTTTCAAGAGTCTTACAGTTTGTCGAAATTAATTATGTGTTAAAGGTCATCTTATCGAAAGAGGAAATAGAACTAACTGCCACATTTCATAAAGGACAGTATACATGCAGTTTTTAGTAGGGTATACCGTCCCTGTGCAAAATCCTTCCAATACAGTTTTCACAAGCAAACCTACAAAGAGAAAGAAATTTTTTTTTTGGTCTACCCCGTGTCGTTGTGGCATCTAGGCATTTTGAGCAAAAAAAAAAACCAACCCAATAACAATTTTCTATCTTCACACGGAGGGAAAAAAACCCGACACAGGTTTCCTCCTCATTGCCGTGCTCCTCCCTCAGCGACCGAGTCAGAAATTCATTTTTCCTGCACTCGGGTGACTGGCTTTGAAGCGGCAACAGAAGGCAGGCACCTCCCTCTCATCAGAGGAAGTGCAGCAGCAGAGCTCCTTATCGCGTGTCAGACTTTCACCTGTCCTTCACCACTGCTGACTGACAGAAACTTAAGGTACGTAACACTTGAAATCCAAAAGCCTCCTCCTGTCATTCTATTTGCTTGCCAATGCATGATGGGTAAACGCCCTCTGCGGTTGGAGTCGGGCCAGCCGCCAGGCAAAACTACCGGGTTTTGAGTATGCAAAGACGGAAGAGACGTTGTCGGTGCTCGACCGCCTTAAAAAGCGCGCAGTTAAAAAGCAAAAACACAGGAGTGCTGAAGTAAAGAACCCACTTCCGTCAGAGGCTACCACAACTATCGCATGTGTGGGAGAGAGGACGGCTCATCTTTGTGCTGACTTTACATTTCTACCTGTTTTCGACTCCCATGAAACGCTCATGCTCCTACTTGTTTCTCATCTCCCAGCCCATTTCGAGAAAAACAATGTCAGTCACGTCTCCGATGACGTGTTTCAATACCTCCAGGAAGGGCTTTGAACAGTCATTCCCCCACGTTCACTTTGAGCAGTCAAACAAAAATTAGCAGGCCAGTTTTTAGGACGTTTCGTGGAGGAGGGAAGTAGGAAAAACATCAGATGCTAAAAGAACCAAGTGTATTTCTGTCATAGGAAAGAACTTTTTACAGGAAACCTTTCGCATTTTGTTCCAATTCATTTTGTTTCCAGTTAAAATACATCAAAGACCAAAATGGTACAGGAAGTGTTTGGTTTGGCCTTTAATATTTACAAATTTCCAATCACATTGAGTCACAAGAAGTGACTTTGAAATGAAGCCAACAACATACAATACTATTGATGCCAAGCTTGTATTGTTGTATATTTTTATTCAACGCAAACACAGGAGTATGTTTAATATTACATTCATATTTAGAGGTTACATATATAAGATACAGTCCCAAACAGCAGGAATACAAGACAGCCTCCAAGTTGTGCCAGTCCTGAAGTAGAATACCACCCCCCCCCTCCCCAAGACCTCACCAAAAAATTCATACAACATATTTCCTGTGCGGCAAAACATTGGCATCAGCCATAATGACATCAGACAGAATGGAAGTGATGCAGGGCAAAACAGTGAGTTGATGAGGCTGGTTATCTTTCATTGCGAGGAATGTGGGATTGGAAAGATGAGAATTGACTGTTGAAGTCATTGTGGCTTGAGAGCAAAATACAGGCAGGATGCCAGCATACTTCACATCACATCAAACTATTCCAAAATGTTTTTTCCACACAACCGCAAGCAACTTGATTGCAGTCCTTAGTGGAACTCTTTTGCCTTGTCGATTGGCAGCAGTAAAATGACGGCATCTGGACTCAGCCAGACAAAGCAGAAAACACAGAAAAATAATTCCACTTATTAAAGTAAGTTTCTTTCTTAACCTGAAGAAAGTCCCGCATTTGTTTTTGTACTTATTATCCACACAGTCTACCGGCATTTGTGCACAGTTTCCTAAGTAATCTGTACTCATTTAAATAACACTAATTATAAGATGTTTCTGTGTCCGTGCATGTATTCTTTGGCGAAGGATGAATTTAGGAGGAGGAAACCAGTGTGGCCGTTGTAAGAAGACTGTTTACTTTGCAGAGGAGGTACTCTGCGACAGTCGGAGATTCCACAAGTCCTGCTTTTTGTGCTGTGAGTTAACTCTTTACTATCTAACTAACCGACTGCTTACCCCTCCTGACGTGGGAAGGAATATTTGAGGACATGTACACGGTTGCATGGACACAGCTTGTAAAATGATGACTTGCCATTTGCATGCTAAAGTGGAAACATGATATAGGATGTGACCATTGGCGTAAAAATGATAATCGGTCAAGTCAACACTTAGGCTATGTTGCCAGGAGAGCACGTTTGTCCAGAACAGTGCTGATGTACTGTCAGGTGGAGTTATGTTCGCCTTGTTTTAGTAATGCTGACTTGGTTTCGTGTTCACGCTGGGACTGCCATGACAAATGCTCTAGCACGTTCTAAATCTCACCGGGCATTCTTGGCAACCACAGCCATGTCAATTCCACCAAACTACTTTCTATCCCACTTGTCCCGTTTAGGGTCACAAGCAAGATGAAGCCTATCCCATTAGACAAAACCCAGACAAGACCTTGAGCTGGTCGTCAGTCATGACACCACGGCAGTTGCATGAAAACACCTTCACTGGGCCCCCTCTAGTCTGGTTCACTCATATCGTACCAAAGGCTGAATCCCCAGTTGCAAGTGAAAGAATTTGTTGGGTGAGGTTCACCCAGACAGAATTGTGATGATGTTATTTGTGTTTCCTTGTCGCAATGACACATTCCTTCAATGGAATTCACATGAAAACAAATGACTGCTCCATGAAAGGACTTGCAAAATCCACAGCAAAAAGCTGAAAGATGATGACTGGCAAAAGAATACGGGGTGTATGATTTTTATGTTGCATCTGTTCAGTGGCGTGTGGGAAGTGTTTAGACAGTACAACGGTTGCTGTTCATCTGGATGAAATCTACTGCAAGTCATGCTACAGGAAGAATTACGGGCCAAAGGGTTACGGTTTTGGTGTTGGAGCAGGGACTCTGAACATGGACAAGGGCCAGGGTCAGGGTATCACCCATGAAGAGTGAGTACTACCAATTTAAAAAAAAGCATAATTCTCATCTGTTTTCAAGATTTTCAGTCACATTGCACCTTATTCCCCGTTTAGACCTGCTCCTCATCGCCCTACCACCAACCCTAACCCTTCGAAGTTGGCTCGCAAGTTTGGCGGGTGTGAGAAGTGCCCTCGTTGCGGCAAGGCTGTCTATGCTGCAGAGAAAGTGATCGGCGCAGGCAGCGTAAGAAAGAATACACGTAGGCAGGCATGCAAAACGATAAATGGCAATAATTCACGTTCTATTTAATTGCAGTCATGGCACAAGACTGGCTGTTTCCGTTGCGCCACGTGCGGTAAGGGCCTCGAGTCAACCACAGTTGCCGATAAGGATGGAGAAATCTACTGCAAAGGTATAACAAAGATCATATTCTGTCATCCAAACAACTACGTATGACACGGTCAAATCGTTTTTGTATCTCAGAGTATTTAAACTCTCAAATTGCACGCCCGTTCAAAGTGATTGACAAGCAGAGCTGTCATGAACACAAGACGACAGCAGAGGGCGCCGTACTACTCACACACGTCAATAACAGGGCGACTGAGTAAGGGACATCAAATGAAAGTTAGTTAGCTTTGTGAACCACTGCACTATCAATGGCGCACGAACACTGCTGAAAAGATGTTTTGGTAAAATTTAAAAAGCAATATTAACCCCCCAAAACGAACATGATCCACTTACTACTGGCACCAAGTGAATATACAAACATGCAATTGGTCAATAGTATTTAAAGGCAGGTTTTTGTTGTTTGTATTAGCCAAGCAGCATCTGTGACCTTTGAACTAAACCTAATTTGAAAAGCCAAATGTCCTCATTTCTCCTACGGTTGCAGAAAAGGGTACGTGAGGTTTTACTGTTCAAACAACATGCTTAGCTTTTCGATATGTAGGTAGGTAGGTATTACAAATACAGCATATAGACTCACTGTTCATAATCCAAACCGAAGAAAACGACGACGTATTTGTAAAGCAAGCCGTAAATGAGAGGCACAAACAGGGATTATGGATGTATTTCTGACACCATCGTTTTGCCCTACAGGTTGTTACGCAAAAGACTTTGGCCCAAAGGGTTATGGATATGGAGGTGGGGCCGGAGCCCTGCCACTCACTCAGTAGGTGGAACCAGCGGAAGAAAAATGGCATCAGAGTGATTTTACAGCCACTTGACACATACACCCAACCAGCCACAACATTCGGTCCACCTGCACTAACCAATCTAATGTGATTGTATGCAAGAACTCTATTAAAACGAGACCTCTGTGCAGCTGTTTCAGTATGGGGTCATGCATTTTTTCATAATGCTAAAGACACTGTCAAGTGGATACATCTCTGAGAGAAAAACAAAGAGCCAAATTTTGTAGGTCTTGCATCGAATCTTGCTTGATGCTGCAGGTGTACCAAATATTGGGTTGAATGGATCTGGATTTGGTGAAAGGCCACATCATGCTGTTTGGTTGTCATATATAATTCAAGGATTCAAGGAAATTGATTGTAATACGAGCACACATTTCCCCACGAGATGGCAAGAAATGCTATCCCCGTGAAGATCATCTTTTTTGCAATATCAAAACCGATTGCACAATATACTTCATGTGTGACATTTGGACAATTATTGCTAAAGGTGAATAAAGCTAAGGATTAAAAAGTACCTCTCTTTTTTTCCCGAATAAAAAAAGACATTTCTCATGAATGCATTTTTTTTTTATATATAAACAATTGCCTGTCACTGGAGATTGTGACAAGCAGTACCAATGGATTTTAACTGTAGGTGTATATATCAATATAGTACAGGTGACCAACAACTGCAGCCGTAACAATACAATATCCATCCATCCATTTTCCGATCCGCTTTATCCTCACAAGGGTCACGGAGCCTATCATAGCCGTCTTCAGACAGGAGGCGGGGGAACACCCTGAACCAGGGCACACATAGACAAACAACCATCCACGCTCACACTCACACCTAGGGACAATTTAGAGTGTTCAGTCAGCCTGCCATGCATGTTTTTGGAATGTGGGAGGAAACCGGAGTACCCGGAGGAAAACCACGCAGGCCCGGGGAGAACGTGCAAACTCCACACAGGAAGGCCAGAGCCGGTATCGAACCCACGACCTCTGCACTGTGAGGTTGACGTGCTAACCACTGGTCACCGGGCCGCCCCACAATACAATATAATAATCGATTTTTATTGTCATACTATATAATAGATTCCATTTTAGTGAGTCGATGGTGCAAACGTGTATAAAGAAAACATACTGAAACACTGATACCGGAGATACTAGATCTTTATGCTCTAAAATGGATTCTCAACTCAAAACACTTTTTAAATTCAGTCATGTGATTATTAATGAGCAATATCATTAACCGGGACACCGTGGAAAGTCACTGAACTATTGAGTAATTTAGTCTCAGTCGGAAGCCGTATAGTGGCATTATTGAGAAGTGCAAGAAGTCATATGTGTATGCAGCTAATTCAGCTCCAAAGAGCCAAGGCGAAGATTGAAAAAACAGGAAGGAGTTGTGGCAACACAACAAACTACCAGGTTAAACCAGGACACAGAATACACCGCGAGGCATTTTCAAAGAGGCATGCAGAAGTGGACAGCAGTGTGTGGGGTTCCTTGTGAAAGCAGGCAGGCACTAACTACCCAGGTACAGATGGAGACAATGTAGCCCCCGCTATTTGAGTTGTTCAAATAATAAATGTGGTTATGAAGTCATGAAAAAAAAATACGTGCTTCAAATACAGTAGCTGCATGATTTTTTTTTTTCCGTCTTGGAGTGACAATGTGTGTTTCACTAAAATAATCTCACAGACAAAACAACATAAATTCAGGCCAAGTTTTTGTTGACCATTTGAAGTGGATGACAGCATTGCTGTCCTGAGAAAAGGTGTATATCCATGATTGTCTTTTTTCATTTATTCAGTATTTTTTTTATCTTTACACTAATGGGGTGTCGTCAATGTGATTTTTCTTTTTTTAAATTAGAAAAATGGACCTATGTGTTTTTCACAGGACAGTGACGATAGACTAGGTGTTGTAAAATTATATACATACAGTCATTGCGATAGAACAGTCACCGTGAACTTAGGGAAAAAAAATCTATACTAGGAAAGGTACAGATGAAAAATAACATTTTACCTATAAAATAGAGTAATTATCATTTGATACCAATCTCATTTGTTTTCCCTTTTCAATTACTGTAACATGTATTGGAAAACTTTCATTTGTTTGATTCCATTTGTCCTGTCAAATTCAATTTGATTCGCCTAGCATTGTAAAACAAAGTGTCTGACTACTATGTCATTGTATGAAATCTTCTTCTTCTCCTTCTCCTTTCGGCACGTCCCTATCCAGGGGTCGCCACAGCGAGTCAGTAATTTCCATCCGCCCCTGTAAACCGTCCTACCAACTCGCATGGTCGTCTTGGCAAAAGTTTTACGCCGGATGCCATTCCTGACGCAACCCTCCCCATTTCTCCGGGCTTGGGACCGGCACTGGGGAACAGTGCACCCCCAAGGGAGGGCACTGCCCCCCAGCGGCTGGGTTGTGTCATTGTATGAAATAAATACTGTATATACACAATTACTCTGAGGTCTCAGATTTTTTTATGGAGGTGTGAATGAATACATTATTTCTTTTTTCAGATTTGCCAAACACACGAGGTGGAGTATTTGCGCCCAGTATTGGAAACGGATCAGTTTCGGCGATACCAGCTCTATTCAGTATTAATCAGAAGGGAAACCGTTGGTATCAAACATCAAGTATTATGCTGCACAGGAGAATTAAAAGTGAAAGAGTGACATAGATTCAAGTTGCCAGACATGACACCTATTCATAGTAAACATTCCTTTCATAACATAGCTCTAACACGTTGCTGGCATGACCGAATTAAGTCATCGAAAGTCATGAGTATCATCCACCCATGAAGCGCATTGTGGAACCGGCCCGAAAGGCATGTCAAGGATGTGAGACATGCGAGGAAGTTCCCTATCTGCCACTATTCCTATTCCATCATGGAACATTTCCTCCACTAAAGAGGTGATTCTTATTTTTTTTGTCTTGTAAGCTTCTATGGAAAACTCGTGTTTCCTTCTGTTTTTGTTGAGCAGGTGGCACAAGGCAAAAGTGCCATCATAGGGCGGAATTAGAATTCATCCCTCTCGACAATGCTCGGGGGGTCTACCAGTGGGTTTTTTGTTTTTGATGAATAACATTTGTTGTGGTGAGAGTTAGTGAGAAGAATAATGCAAAAACTGGCTAACCTGATGAACTGATCATTTGAATCAGGTTTGTTGGAGGAAGGAAACATCTCAAACATCCCGCACAGTGACCCTTGAGGGTAGTTTGACACTTGTGACTTACACCAATAAAGATATGAAGTTCAGACATTTGACTGTTTTACAATATGTCCTTTAGTATTTGTTTAACTTTACAACAGACAGAAAAATCGGTAAAAATGGACCAATTCCACTCGTAATGTGTGCGTGCGTGTGTGTGTGTGTGTGTGTGTGTGTGTGTGTGTGTGTGTGTGTGTGTTTTGGGGGCAGGGGGCGGGGTAGTTGAGCGTCATTGAATGTATGTACAAAGATAAGTAAATAAAATCAGCTGATTTTTTTGTTACTATTTTAAAAGAGCGAATATAAACGCACTCACAAATACGTTCAAATGTACTTGTAGCCTCACGGCTAGAACAGAAGCAGTTTCCCATAAAGCCACAGGGTATTATTGACTTGGGCGAGTAAAAAAACAAAAATTGGTAGCATTTGGCGTCCATTATACCAGTCCGTTCAAAAAGTAAATAACTAAACATTGTTCATTCGTAACTGTTTTATTACGTCTGCATTGCACGATTTAGGTTCACAGCATTTTTTCCGTAATGCATGGGCTGGTCAATACCACGTTGCGTTATGGGAAAACGTTACGTTTATAGGTTTCAGCCTACAAATATGTTCGAACGTACAGTACCGTGAAAAAGTATTTGCCACCTTTCTGATTTCTGTGTTCTTTGCATTTTTATCGCACACAACGATTTCAGTTCGTCAAAACAATTTTAAACTTCTCCTCGATCAATTGCGTTGAGTGTCAGTCACGATCACAGCACGTGACGTACCAACTCTTTGATGTTAATCAGCGGCGGCGGCAAACACGTTAGATGGTCCGGAAAAAGGAGCGAGGGTGTGTCCGTGTGCAGTCCGTGAACAGGTGCGCTGAGGTGGGCGGGGGTGTTCCGCTTTTCCACGCCGGGCATGTTCCAACATATCCACAGACTACACGTTAAGCAGCAGCGGCAGCGGCGGCAGTAGCAGCAGTCGCAGTGGCGATGTAATCCCACCACGCGAGATGTGGATTTGACCGTCTTTCTGGTGTCAGAGCGCTCCGGCGATGTCTCCTCCAGCCAAAGTGACGCGAGACGGACTGCTGGAGAAGCGCAGCGGTGGTCTCCTGCAAATTTGGAAGAAGAAGCGCTGCGTGCTGACCGACGAGGGGCTCCGGTTGCGCGGCTGCATGGGTCAGTCGGCCGCAGGTCACGCACCCTGCGCGGCGTGGAGCTCGGGCTCCAGAGCCAAAGAGCTGCTCTTCGAACACATGGTGACGGTGGACTGCGTGGAGTACAAGCGAGGACTGGTGTACTTCACCGTGGTCATGAACACCGGCAAGGAGATCGACTTCCGCTGTCCGCAGGACGGTACGGCGTGGAACGCGGAGATCGCCTTGGCTCTGGTCCGTTACAAGAACCTCCAAGCCGTGCAGACTGGGAGGAAGAGACTCATTTCCACCGCTCATCTGAGCGGCACCGAGGAGGATGACGAGAAGTGACAATTTAAGTGGAAGAATACGTACTTGTGTGAAAGAAAAATACAGGTAAACGCACAAGTATTGATTCAACCCCTTTAAGTAAAGGTTTAAAAAGCACAGACTCTGAAATGTAGTTGTAAGCCGTTCAACCAAAAGAGACACTAAAAATGAAGTTAAATTCTTATACAGGGATTTGTACAGGTATAGGCTAAAATACTCTTTGATAATGTTGTGACCTCACTCACAAAACACATTCTTCCAAATTGCTGCTTTCCCTGCTTTTTAAGTCCCCTGAATTTCAATCAATTAATCGGTCAATCAAAATCTGAACTGTGGTTGACCAACAATCTCTATTCACGTCACCCATGGTTGAGGGAAAAAGTAACAAGCCTATTTTATATGAAACACCACCCAAAAAAATAAAAATAAGTAAGTGTTACAAAAAGTGTAGTGTGAATGCCCCAAAAATGTTTGTCATGGTTTGGAATTTAAAAAAACTTCATAATTCCTATCCTCTATTATTGGCTGAAAAAAATGTACCACCTACACGTTTTGGTGCCATCTTATGGTGTGTTGGTGCCTTGAAACTATGTTGAAGTGAGTTAAAGCACTTAATGTAGTACATTGTCTCATTTTGTGGCATGTCAATTCACAGATTTTTGCTATTTGCGACAGGGCTGATTGGCACCATCTCCCACTAGTACACAGTACAGTATACTAAAATATTTACTGACAAATGTACTCACTCAGTATCAAATTCTGGCCTATTTCGTTGAACATAAAGGCATTATTGTGTTGCATGACCGGCAACAAGTGGACAAAGATTTGCCATCAAGTCAATGCACTTTTGATTATTCTGACAGTCACCATACAACACCGGCATTAATACTGTAGATGAAGAAAGATATATTATTGATGACAAATGACTTTCAGACCAGTGGAGTGGACACTTTCTGCAGCACATCTGATGATCTCTCACAGGTCTTTGTGGGTAGGAGGGCAAAATACTAGAAATGTTTCAGGATATGATCCAACATCGATAAGAAACCAAACGTTGTGTTGGCGTACAAGCTCTTGTATTGCGTCATTAGATTTGGTGGATCTAATTTTGTAGACGCTCAGAGTAACTTGAGAAAAAATGTGAACGATAAGCATGAATACACTTGGTGAGGTGAGCGTGCCTTCGAGCATGTCAAATTGACAACAGTCACCCAAAGCACTGTGGAGTCTGTACACATTGGATGAATACACGTCCTCAAAGACGTTCGGCCTATTAACAGGCTTATCTCCTTGTTGTATCAGGTGCCAATTCTCACTTAAAAGAATGGAATGAAAACATTCATGTCATCGTTGAGGATGAGTTAGTGCAAAAGACTGATGTTTTTGAAACGTGGCCTCTCCCTGTCGGGAGCCGCGACGATGACGCAGTCTTGCCAGCACACACATAAAAGCAAAAGTCGCACTCAAAGCCATTATTAAGTCGCAAATTGAGCCTGCGCAACAACGTGGGACAACCTCTCCCTCAGTTGGCAGCCAAGTATTTTTAGTCACACACACTTGGTCGCTGAGCACATTGTTTTGACACATTAACATTTTGTCGGGAAGTGTGCGAGACTGTCATTAATTTTAACCTCATCTAAAGGTCAACTGTGACGTAGTTTTAGAAAGTCCCAAATGAAAAATTTTTATGTCACAAGTAATTAAACAAAATAAAATACATAAAGCATGAAAAGATCATTTCTATTTCTTAAATTTGACAACGTAATCATTTTCCCGGAGTGCAATCTTGTCGAGCGACAAACCCGGAAGTGTAACGTCACTTTAAGACCACAATAACTGCTCTCTCAAGAAAGTGCACAAAGACGGTCAGAAATTGATTTTGAAAGAGTTGTTTTAAACTTATCTGAGGGGATCCCGCTGTTTGAAGAGTTGAAAAAAGAGGAGGTTGTTGGCAAGATGTATTTTGGACCATACAGATAGTCAGGATGCGGAAAATGTGCCTGAATACCTGGACATGGAGTGGAGACCCATCGAGTTTGGAAGAAACTTAAGCTACTTCGACTGCGGTTACTAACCTAGCGTTATTGTTTGCAATTTGATGCTGTGCCGTGCTGTAAATTGCGCACGGTGGGATTACCTACTTGGTCCATGTATTCCTGCTAGCACTGAGAGCATGCGTTATAGTGTGTTAGTGTCCTACATTGTCATTGCTAAGGTGCTTATGTTGAGTTGTTGGCCACTCCGAAACATTATATCGGCAGCATTGTTAGTTGCAAACCATCAAAGATGATTTCATCCATGCACTGATATAGTTTGAAATATTGGAATCAAATGTTTTCATAACCAACAGCCAGAGTTATTCATTGATTCTCACCACCTTTTTTGCAAATTCAGTTGAGAAAACAGAGGTCTTCAATGCTTGTAACAAGAACGCCCGTTGACACCGGCGTGAAATTCATTCACTTTGCGAGAACGAAACTGTATCGTTCCAATTTTCTGGTCCATTTACGTCTCCTATTCCTTTGGCCACTCAAACTAAGTGTCGGCCTGAATGTGAACAGTGCATCGCCACACAGCGCTGAGACATTTCGCCGAATAACTCTAACAATGGCAAAGAGCAGTTAATGGGACAATCAACAATGCAGTACTATGGCTGACTGGCACTCAGCATTCTGTAAATGGCGTCCAACGATGGAGATTGCCGAACAAAAGCACTTTCATTGTTAAGTGCGTTGCTGTGGGTCTAACCTTGAATCTGGGTGGATTGCATTGAAAAAAAATTACAGAAGCGTGCTTGAAATAGTTTTAGCTCTAAGTATGACTCTAAAGATGGTTAGCCAGGTTTACTTCACTCTTGACACTTAAAGCACGTCTGTTGCTTGGAGTTGCCAGAGCCAAACTACATTACAACTTCCCAGGACAGACAATTGTAGATATACAGTCCAATATATACACCGGTTGATGAAACTATTCAAATTCCAAGGTGAACCAAGACAACGCCCTTGTTACGTACTCAAAACGCTCACATGTCCATGACGTGCATGAATTAAGTCTGAACTATGTGCTCAGAGGCCAGGAATCTGCAGCGACGCTTCCTCAAGTGAGCCCAGTTGCCCAGTTCCCAAATTAACTTAGTCGCCATGGCAACAGTGTTGTGTAACTGCTGTTACATGTCATATTTACAATGATAGACAAGCATGTGTTCTGTTTTGTTTTGTTTTCCAGCATTTCGACACCCTTGGCGTGAAGCAATAAGAAGGGCTCCCGGGTCTTTTCCAAACGACGGGAAGAAGCAGTTGATGCGTTACATGAACGTTTTCAGACAGAGGTCCTTTTCTGTTATTTCCGACGTGGATAACCATGTGCTATGAAGTCATTGACACTTGGATTCTTTCACCGTGTGTGTGTCTTGATATTTCGCAAACCTCTTCTACCAGACATTTTGTCTCTGCTTTTGATGGGAAAAAAATACTGTTTGACTGACTTATAAACTACCGCAATACAGACTGATAATATTAGCACGCTTGTCCGAGGATTGTCATGAAGAATAACAATTTTTGCTCTCATTCCTGGTACAATTTTTGTTTCATAAAATGTCATGCGGTATAAATAAAACATTACTAATCCTATTAGTGAGCTCCAATTTTCATAACCAACCACATGAATGATAAAGTACATGAATCCCTGCTGTACTCAAGACAGTAAAGGTCAAATGAGAAGCCCGGAGAGCTGAATAACCTGAACGCGTGAAGCTCAGCAATGTCTCCTCATCAGCTGGCTCTTATTAGCCAGCTCGAGCAGATGATGTTCATGCTGCATGTTGCATGTTTTGCATGTCACCAAAACAACAGGCTGAGTGTTAGCTGTAATGCCCAGTCCAAGTCAGAATGGGAGGGGGGGCGAGAAAAGGGTTTATTGTGTCCTGGATGTCTTTCATTACACTGTGGAAAACCCCAACTGCTGTTGCCACACCTCATGAGTCAGCAGGGAAGAAACGGTAAGACAAGAGAGACATCATGCACGTTCTCTCTCTGGATAAATAACTTGGGCCTCAGGTAAAAAATGACTCAATTTTTGTTCAATGTAACCACTGCCAATATGTGAGCCATGTAAACATATATATCATTACTCATCGCAAAGGGGTGAATTTTGCAGCTAACACACGTACTTGTAAGCAATACTATGGAAAACTGTCACCTGATGAGTGATGATCAAAGCTAGAGCATCAAACATTAATGTGAACTGGAATCAAATTGTTTTGGGAGTCAGTCATTCTTATTGCAACCACTAGAGGGTATCCTCCCCATGTTTCCAGTTCTGTGTGTGTGCTTTTTATATTTTTAGTTCCCACGAAGTGGCAGGGGCACACCGGATTCGTCCTTGGACCACAACAACTTCATGCTGTGTTTGATTCAAGACGCAACGGACCAAATGTCACCTATCTGCCACAAATAATGTGCAGTATCTTTGTTATTCTAGCTATGCTAGCGATGTACAGTTAGCTTTTTTTATCGTTGATGTTGTATTCTGCACAACCTCCTGCAAAAGATGAAATCCACAAATTAGTAACCAAATGTTGTATTTATAGAATACACTCATCACCACCTCACAATACAGTTACGTGCATGTGATGTGCAGTTATTAATTTTATCCAATTTGAGTCACCAGCCACATATTCCACATTGGAAGAATTAGAACTATAAATGTGTGTGCAAAGGTCTACCTAGTTGAGTCGCATGAAAGTGGATGTCTGAGAAGTGATGGGGAAGCAAACTTAAAAAGGTACGATTGGTTTGCCATTTCATTCACCAGTGTGGTGTGCAGTGTTTTTGCTTAAGCGGGTGGTTCTCAGAAAGTGGAAGCCACGAGTTTGATACGAGAGCGCAAAAATAAGCGTGTTCAAAACCAGGCTAAAATGGTATGCTTCCAATCCAACCTTCCTGTAATGTGCTCTGAATAATGAAAGAGTTCACCCAACCCGTTGTTTGCAAGAGATTGTTGAATGTTGTGGTCTCCTCCATTTTGTTTGACATTTTTACTTTTGTGAAGGTAAAGGATAAGCGGTTGAATCTGTGTTTTTGTGGCATGAACTTTTTGTGACAATGTTTTTTTTTTTCTCTCTGTAGACGAGTAAGCGACGTTGTTAGTCCGTAATTGAGAATTGAAGCCACCGACGGCAGTCCTGCATTGCCATGCGCTAAGCGTACCTAACCTGAATACCGTACATTGATTTCTCCGCGCCATTTTCATATTTTCTGTCAGTGCGGTGAAAACGCCACAGTGTCTGATGGCATCTGATCACCAGTGACAGTGAGTTGACTGTTTACTACAAAGTTAGCCTAGCATTTGGCACCTCTTACAGCAATATATGAGAATTCTTTCTCACTTTGAGAAATGCGGTTTTAGACCATCGGAACGCAACGCTCCATAAAATAAAAGGCCCAATTGGTTCGGCTGGTGTGTGAGGGACAGTCGCAATGAGGACCCACCTCACATTTTCGGCCAAACCTTCTCCACAAAGTTTGAAGTCCCTTTTTAACAATCTCATCAGTAAAAATCATGAGCTGGCAGCATGACTGTGGGATGTCAGAACCAGATCTTAACCCTGAGAAAAGTGCGGGCCTGAGGGGAAGCGGGGAGGGTGGGAGGCGGGGGGCGGGGGGTTCGATGAAGATTAGGCAGTGAGAAAAATAGGGGTGACTAATAATAGCCTCCACTAACAAAAGAGAACGAGAGAGGATGAGATGATGGGAGGTGCTGTTAAATAGAGGGGAACCCAAATTGCTCTTCGCATCTCTGATTGTGTCCATCGTTTAGTGATCACATCTTCTTTGCCTCTTCTGTCACTGGTAAGTTCCATGTACACGATGTGATCCGTATACAATAACGAGATTGTGTAGCAGTACCACTAAGTTGTTTTTTACTACTACGACTGCTACCAATAATATCGATAAAGTTGCATGCAATGTTTTCCATTGTTACCGACCGAGATGTCAACCAGATATTCTAAATCCATTTAACATTTACCAACAAGCTATGCCGTCACAATATTATTAGTTGTGTCAATCAAGTAAATCTGTCACTCTACATGAATATATTTGATCAATTATATGTTTGACAAACAATTTGCTGAGCAAAATCTGCAGACTGACATGATCTGTCCGTGCACTGAATTTTGGGGCGGATTATTATTATTTTCTTTGTACTGCATTGCAAAGTTGGCTTCACCACAAAGGTTTCCAAGCATCTTATGAGTTATTGTCGGTAAATCCCTGGACAAGCCCAAGCGGCCTCCACAGCTGTCTATCAGATGTCCCCCACGTCTATTTGGGGAGACAGGCCATCCAGATTCCTCTGGCAAGATAATCCCATGGAGAAAGACAGGGACAGGGGGCAGAACTGGACGAGGCACAGCTATCTGTTTGGAATCTTCCTAATCCACTGGAGCAGTCCTTGCATGTGCGTCGGGCTGCGGTGCGCATCGGCGATGTGACCCTCGGTGGAGTGTGAGGGATGGAGAAGGGGTGAAATAACGTGAGACCAAGTCATCTAAGTGTCAAAGACCAGTCCGGGGTGAGAGAGGTTGGATTGAAGATCAGGTCAAAACAAGTAACAAGTGCGCTCAAGTTTGCACAAACACGTGTGTACTCACACTTAGAATGTGACGAGATCCAAGACCGCAAGTCAGTGTCTGGAGGATTCTGTTTTTCTTTTTGTGCTTGTGGCTTGCAGTGGTGTCCCTTAAATGCACCACGATAAACCACAAACTAAATTACCCAAATATTTTCTTGTGCATATATAAAGAGTGATACTGCGAATCCATTTGGTGACGGAGCATTTATTTACCCAAACCTTTTACAGAAATTTTACAAACAAGCATTTTATCCCGTTATCAAAAACTAACTGGCTGAGTTTGACCAAAGTAGTCTGTACACAATGAAACAGCAAGATTGTTTCGTTAAGGTTGGTGTTTTCGGAACGGTTTCTCTTTAAAGAGCATTATTTAAGCCTCTCTGGCAGTGTTCAGTATTATCATCTAAGTAAAATTATCAAATTACATTAGTCCGTACACATACACGTGATAACTAGATATTCATGTACTCTATTGTATTCTGTGAAAATATATTTATTGATTCTCATGGCAAGAAACAAGTTCACTGTTGACATTCTGGACTGCCCGTCGAGAATGTTAATGAGCAAGGTGGTGAAATTCGGCGTAATTGGCCTGCTGACGGATGCATTTTGAGCGAGCGCTGCTCGAGGTGCATTGGAAAAATGATGTGGCACAACAACTGCCAGTGACTGCTAAAGTGAAACGTCCAATCTCTTTCATCTCTCCTCCAGGGGGATTCCATCACCAGGATGCCGGAGCATTTGTGAGTGATGATGTGTTCTTATAATAGATTATTCAGTCACTCACACACACACACACACACACACACACACACACACACACACACACACACACACACACACACACACACACACACACACACACACACACAGCTAAACCCAAAATGATTAATACCCGCTTAGGGTAAATTTTCTGTGAAGTTCTCCACAAGGTGCAAATACTTGTCATTAGTATGTTTGGGTTTTTTTTCATATTCCTGATTTTATAACTTTTGCACCCTACTAAAATGTAATGTCTCGCATAATGTGCAGCATTATAATCAATAACACATTTCAATGTTTGGATGCAACTGTACTATAAAATAAGATACGATAAGAAAACTTTTATTTGTCTCACTATGGAGAGATTCTCAATTTACAGCAGCAAGTAATTGTGAAAAATTACCACAATAATCGTGAATATCAGAATTTTGTTTACCTCTATTTTTTTTTTAATATGTCGAAGACGTTTTCGAAAATCTCGCGTCATACATTACTTGTGCAGTGGACCCCCAAATACAGTGAGTTCGGCAGCGAGGATTTGCACATTGGCGCATTGAAAAAACGTTTTCAATTTTTTACCGGTCCACTGCAACTCACTAACTCAACATTTGGCCAAGGTATGAATAACAACAAAAACAAATGAAACATTTCACAGCTTCAAAAGTCTTGATATCAAATGGTTTCTCCTCTTGCCTGCGTGTGTCTCTTACAGGCCAGAGGTAAGAGCTGACTTACAGGAACACCAATTCCGAAAGTACAACTCTCAACTTAATCAACAAGACTACTTCAGCAGTTACATGATGTCATTTTCCTCATCCAGAGAAAACCAAAGATTTCAGCTTCACGGAAGCTAATGCTCAAGGTGAGAGGAACTACGAAACACTGTTTTGGCCACAGGTGGGCAGCAGATATGTTCTGCAGTCACTGTGTTATATCTTTTTGTCTTTTCCAGAGTCTGATGGTGGCCAAGGCCAAGGAGGAACTCGAGCAAGAGATTCTTGATAAAGAGCGGGAGAAACATAGATACCTGGCTGAAAGAGCTCCATCCCTCAACATCAGCCACATGAGCGTGGCCCAGTTACAGGTGCTTGGACAATGTCTGAAATTTTCCGGTGGGGTGGAGAGGGTGAATCCACCTAAGTGAGTGGGTTTCATTAAATAATATTCACACGTCCAGAGCAATGCCCATTACACTAATAGTAATGCAGGAACAAAAGTTTAAAGCAACATTTTGCTGGGCTTAATTTATTAGAAAATGGCATTTTCTTCATTCATTCTAAACATTGCATTTTACTTATGTTTGTTCCTGCTTGCTTCTGGGTCTAAGATTGGTATATGTGTGCGCATTTTATTTCATGAAACCACGACTGCCGATGGTATGATGATGACTTTTTGACCTTCTTGTTGGCTTGCTTTGGTGTGAAAGTAATGATTTCAATTGCCATTGACTGTGAAAATTGTGGTTTATTTTTTACACATAAAACAGATTATTTAAGAGTTCGCATTCAGTCTTTAAATATACAGTTAGTGAATTAAAAACTTGTGGCAGAGTATCAAGGAGTCTTACAACACTGTATCTATGGGAAAATGGCAGAAAAATCACACATCCAAATTTTCCACGAGGTATGAGGGTGGCCACAGACTGACAAGGGGTGTCCTTGGCCAACCCTGCTCACCGTGTAGCTTCGCCCCTGGCTTGGACCTGCAGAACACAAATGACTCCTCAGTCATTCAAAATGAGAACAATGACGATTATTTTCCTACAGGCAACTTTTAAGCATCCTAAATATGATTTACTTATCTTGTGTGTGTGTGTGTGTGTGTGTGTGTGTGTGTGTCTTCGACATGTAGGATCTGTGCAGACAGCTCCATGCCAAAATTGACGAGGTAGATGAGGAGCGATATGATATCGAGGCCAAAGTGATGCTCAACACACGAGAGGTACATCACCTGCTCCATACACGGCCATTTGCTTCAAATAATAAAATGTTTGTTCCCATTTCGGACATGAAGTATCTCCCTCCCTGCTCCAGATTCAAGACTTGGGCATCAAAGTGTTGGACCTGAGGGGGAAATTCAAGAGACCCACCCTACGGCGCGTTCGCGTGTCTGCTGACGCAATCCTGCGCTCGCTGCTGGGCTCGAAGCACAAAGTTTCGATGGACCTCCGAGCCAACCTCAAGTCTGTCAAGAAAGAGGACACGGAAAAGGTGTGTGTGTACTGCGCGGTGCAAAACAAAGGTCCTACGTGCTGAATAAAAAGTGTGTGGATGTGTGTGACAAAAGTGTAATCAGGATGCAGAGTTGTGAATCGCTGTGTTGCTCTGGCTTTGTGTATAAGGGGAGGAACCAAATCCAAGACAATGATGCCATTGTACACAGAAGGGAAGCCTTTGTGTACAATTGTGCTTGCTGTTCAGTGCGTGTGTGTGTGTGTGTGTGTGTGTGTGTGTGTGTGTGTGTGTGTGTGTGTGTGTGTGTGCGCGCGCTCAGCCAAAGCATGTACTGTAAACTCCAGCCCTGTAAACCCTATTAAGTTGTTATTATAAGGCATACAGTCAAAAAGAAATGTATCACTTTTCTTTACCACAGAAGAGGCCAGTGGAGGACAGTGACTGGAGGAAAAATGTGGAGGCCATGTCAGGCATGGAGGGAAGAAAGAAGATGTTTGACGCTGCCAAGGGTTCAGCTCAGTGAACCCGCAACACAGGCTCCTCCCGCGGCCCGTGGTGGCTTTCTCACAATGCAGCTCAGCTTCTTCACTTCACACAAGACAATGTCCAAAACCGCACAGCTGGATTTGCTTTAACCTCGTGACATGACTGTCTATAGCAGGGGTGTCAAACTCATTTTTGTCACTTCCCTCTTTGGAGTTACGTCTTCCCTCGGAGGGTCACTACGACAGTGAAACTGAATACATCGTATTATTACTTGTACACAAAAAAAATTAGATTGATGGATTACTAGTTTTGAAATCAGTCAACTGTCTTTTTGATGTTTGTGCAATTATTGTCCAAGTGAGTGTAAACAGGGTCAAAAAATGTATTACAAAGTCTCAACGTTATTTATTACACGTGACAATTGGACATTTCTGTCCAGATTTGAGCAATGATCATCGATGTTTGACACGCATGATTTGCTTTCGCGGGCCACATAAAATGACGTAGTGGGCCGGATCTGGCCCCCGGGCCTTGAGTTTGACACTATGGTCTATAGGCTTTATGACTACTTTCATCCTCATATTTGAAAACTTTGGAGTCGTGATAGACATTAAGAAAACTTGCATCCTAATAAAATCAATCAGGTTTCTTTGTGATGTTTTGTGTTACCTCCAAATAACAGCCCCAAGTGGACAGTATTCAGACGGCCTTAATGGTTTAAAATGGTGGGGTCTCAAGTTGCATTTGGCACACAAATTTACAATAGTTTATATACAATAGACACTTAACTTTTCTCTTTCAAATTCAATTCGATTCCATTAGTTTTTAGAGCGGGTGTACGAATATTTTAACGTTTGTTTTTATTATTTGCGGTGGGATGCTTTGTTTTGGTTTTGGTCTTTAGTATGGAAGAAGGATTTGTCAAGTAATATATATTAAAAAAAAAAATCAACAAGACACACTAGAAGTGCTGGGCATGATACGCCTTGTAATGTTGGATTTCCGCTAAAAATCCCACTATCCACGATACTCGACATAATAGCATACAATAAAACTATTCATGAGACACTATGTACTTGTTTCTGTATGTTTAACTTGCACAGCTGTCTGTCCAACATTCTAAACAAATACAAATTTAAATCCTTTCATGCTGAAAAAATGATGCGTCCTCAATGCAACTTTGAGAGCGTCGGAATGGTTTTCTTTGCCTGTGCTGTCTGGCTTAGACTGAACTTCATTTTCGGAGATGGGTGCACTTATCGTGTCTAGGTTAGCCTTCAATGGCCTTTCAGGTTTCTGGGTTGGTCAGATGGATTCCACACGTCATCAATTTCACAACAAGGCACTTGCTTTTATCTGTGACAGACATCCTCAAGGAAATCCCTCTACCTCACATATCTCCAAGTACTGGGATTTCACAACATTGTTTTTTTTTTGGGGGGGGGGTTGTTTGTTTGTTTGTTTCTTTTTTTAATTGAAAGTTATCCAGTGTGCCTGTACATCACTTATTTGTTCCAAGCCCAAACTATACAACTTATACTTATCCACATGAGTGAGGAAATGTAATAATGACTTGCCAGGCAATGTTGTGCGACTGCAATCTTGTTGGTGATGGTCATTGCAATTCAGCAAACTTTTTTCATTGCAGCCCCATCTGCTGGCTCTGTTTGGCTTGAGTCCAAAGTAAATTCTTTCAATCTTACTTCTCAGGAACTAAACAAAAAAAAGTTGATTCTTGCTTGTCCCATCTGCCCGCACCTCTCAACAGGAGTTTGCGCTAAGACGTCTTTATACATTTGCATAATCCTCCTAATGGATGCTTCAATCAACAAATGGGCTATTGCTTTTGGGAAACTCACTGAATGAATGAGAGCTCGATTTTTGTCACCGGCGTAAATCTGTCGTGTCATCTGGCGTAATCCTGTAGAGGCGAGTAAATTCATAGATGAGTGGAGGCCGGTGGATCTGCGAGAGGCAGTGCTGCGCTGCTGTGGGCATGGTCACATGCAACTTCACCAATGGCCTATTAAAGCAGCTCTAGTCACACACGAGAGTCTTTATCGGGCAGAAACACTTTTGCATCGAAAAGTGGGCATGTGAAGACCACCCTTCACACCTCAATCGTTCATGTGCCCACCCAGTGGAATAACTTAAAAAATAAAATATAATGATTCAAAATGTTTCATGTCCGAATTTAACATTTTTAATCAAGTACGGCCACCGCATAACCTCTGAAGTTGTCTGCAAGTGCTCTGATCAAATTTACTAAGATTTACTTCGAAGCTTTGCATGGGCTATGAAAATAGAGCCCTAAATGTCTTTCAGCGCTTGTTCCGAGTTCAAATTTTAGGTTTTGGTTCATCTGCCATCCCTATATTGTGGGCATGTCAGTGCAGAACTGCACGTGGAAGTATCATAATTACTGTTATTGTAGGACAGAACAACACTTCATATTCTAACATAAAGCTGAACAAGGTGAGGCAGTGTGCACAAGTAGGACAAATCCCGGGTCAGAGTCCAAATTAAATTAACAGGGCTTCAAGAAAGGGCGAAACCTTCTACAGAAGAGCAAACAAAACAAGAACTCACACACCCAACTGGACACACATATTGTGAGGTTGCTTTTTATCTCCATTTGTAGACAGTATCATATGGGGACAAATAACGTTTTTTTGTTTCATCAGCAGTATTCAGTGTGTGATTAGGAGCGGCTGAATTTGGCTCAAAAGAATATATATAGTAGGATTTGGTGTGAAATAACTGCCTGATAGGTCGTGGGGAATTGCCATGTAAGAGTTACTTGGCAAGCCAGAGTGTATACATTGCAGCAGGGAATCGCACGATGAGACACAGAAACATTTTTGTGAGGAAAAAAGAGAGCTCAGAGAGAACTGTTGTCCTATTTACATGTTGGACACCAGGGGGCATCACTAAATTCGTTGCACTGAAGCCCATGATGACTGCTGCAATTCTGATACGAGGACACGTTATGGTCTTAGTTCTACTCTTTAATACCAATACCAATATGACACATGGGTTAAGCGAAGGATAGAAAAGGTGAATAATGCAAGTTTTACACTAGATGGGGACTGTAAGGCACAAAAATTGCAGAAAACTAGCATGGTCGAGGTAGCTCAAAGAGCTGCATGGGATATTTCTAACTCAAAGCCTCCCTTGATACATCCCCTTAATTTGCCAGCTACCCTGAACTGAAGAGCTGGTATTGAAACTAGCTGGAATGCAAAATTGTGCTAATAGTCGCAACGTATAACAGAACCACCACCATCTCCTGATCATCATTTGGCTCCAGTTATTGTTTAATTCTGTTAGCTGAAAATGAAAGGGTCTGTTCAATGTCTCGCCATGTCTCCCTCAGGTGGGTGGCTCACCTTTGTGGTTATGTGACACCTCAGTGAACAGGGTAAAGGTGGATTGTTTAGTGCTGCGAACTGGCCACCGCCCTCCAAGTGCCTGTCAGTTGCATTTCAGTCGGAATCAAGTACGCCGGGACGCATTATTCATCCAGAATGTCCGTCAGCCGGAGAAACTGGTCCACTTTGTCCAGGTGAGTGTCACTTCAGTTGAAAAGAGCTTTTTCTGAAGACACGTATGATACGGAATGTGACAGGCTGCGGAGGCAAACACTTCTATTCACCTCACTCAGATTATTTGCAGGTTACTAATGTTTTTAAAACCGAGACCTCGAGGTACTGATTGGAGTGACGGGTTTGATACACACTCGTAAAATCAATGTGCTCAAATGACATTTATTTGGTCTTATTAACAACAAATCATTTTGATATGTGAAGCTACTTTGTACTAATCATGTTGATGATTACTCACACTTACAACCAAGGTCTTAACAAAGTTGGAAACAGATAAATATCAATACGCAACACCTTATCTCAACATTTGCAATCATCACTTTGGCAACATTCCTAGGAAATCACGATGCCCCCATCACTGACCACCGTGATTTGAAATGGAGTCCCATTGAAAGCACTTTATGATGCTCGATGTTCTCTGCTCAATCTAATGGCTTGTGGTCACTAGTCATAACATACCAACTAACTAAACATGGCACACTTATGCTGGAATGTTTGTCTTTCTTACAGTTCAAACAGCTCGTTCCAAGCAGTGTTTTTTTTTTTTTTTTGAATGGTCATACGAGTAATAATGAGCATAGTAAGAGTCACTTGTAAAAGGCTGCAGGCTTTACGTTGCTAACATTTGATATAAAGCAGCCCAGCCCTTGAAGAGCAAATAAAGCAGGTTTGGACGAGCAGTTATTCAAACCGTAATCTATTTTCAACTGCTGTGACACATTCATCGCCTTATAGCAGTTGCCGTGACGTTGTGCTTGATATTAGATGAGCCGTTTCCATTTTACGACCTTACATGTGCACTGTGTCCTTAGTTTGGCGCGCCAGTGGACAATGGAGGATGAGGAGGAGGTGGAGAGGGAGAGGAGGAGGAGGGTGAAGAGCTCAAGCGGCGCCTGTGACTCCGAGGGCGACTTTAGCGCGGAACCCGTTGACACGCCCACAAGCAACCAGGTGTCCGACCCCCCACCTGAAACCACGCCGGGCTCTAGCAGGTTTAGTTCATATAATAATTCCTTCTTCAATATTTTTTTACAAGTGTGTGCTCCACTTTTGCATCGTTCCATCTTTTAGTTTTGCTTTCATTTTTTCTTCAACTGGCATCCAAGGTGCCATGGTGAGACTTCCACTGCTTTTATGGTGGCTGGTTGGCTTCCCAGAGACAATAGCGAAGAAGGCATTTGACACCTTTGCCTCACGGGAATGTGTCATCGGTATACATTTCAAGCGGACGCCGTGCATGGAAATGTGGAATTTGTCAAAAGCAGTGACTCTGGTTATCAAAGGAGTTTTCTGGGAAACTGAACCATGCTTGACAATGTTTGTGGGTGGTTTCTCGAGGACAGCCATCATACATTTCATTCACAAATGTGTCGTTTATTTTCAGTGCGGAGCAGATGCAGCTGGACTTTATGGAGATACTGCGTGTCCGGGATGAGAAGCGAAGGTTGAGGCACATGGAGTCACTGAGGCGCCAGAAGGTGGTGAGAGAGGATGTCGAAGAGTCTGGCGGAGAAGGAGGATTGAGGGAGGAGCTAACCGTGCAGCAGCACAAACTCATAAGCAAATCACAGCAGCCACAAAAAGTGACACCTTGCCCTCCCAAGGACATCAACATCCACACAAACGGACAGGTAAGACACGTTTTATATTACTACGCCTCGACATTAGGAATGCATCTCTCCAATAAAAGACAATTCGATACATCTCTCAAAATATGGGCTGCGATATGATTCAAGGAAGGTTTAAAAAATTTGAAAAAAGTAAAACTTTTTTTTAGTTGCCCATCCTTGATTTAATGTATTGAGAGAATTAGAAGCGCGTTGGTTGAGACAAAAATATTGTACATGCATTTTTTGTCAAACTTTCTCCTTAAATTGTGCTATTCATTCTGGAGGCCGTATAAGACAACCTTATCGAATGGACTGAATGCTCAGCTCCTCTCTCGGCTTCTCACTACATCAGTAATATTAGTTACAAGGGATACAGATTAAATGCCTGTGAGTATTGTTATAGTGTCTGCATGTGTTGCAGCCCCATTTCTGTTCAGATACTTAAATGGTAACAACACCTCCACATAGATGCTAATTATTAGCCCATGTATCTATGGAGTTTCCCATTGTATGTTAGCATCAATTGAGCAGAGGCCATGTAATTTTTCTAAATATACAATGTGTAATTCTCTTGGTTTGAAGTTTAGTTTGACAGTAACCTTTAGTTGAGAGTGGCAATAAACAGCTTGGAACATTTTTTTTTCAAACAGTATTTACTTATCGTATCTGCCAAACTGCCACTCGTTGTAAAGTGAGTTATCTTCCACCACACAGTGCTTGTATCTCAAGTTTGCGCCCACAAGTCAAAACAAGGAATTGGCAAATCTCCAAAAATTCATAATTCCAGTCACTCAACTGATCATTTTAGTTTGGAAATACTGTAGTTGTTGAAGAAGAAATGGTACTACTCGGCGGAGGGGTGATTACATTTGTGCAGAGATGAGCACCAAGGGGGTTGAGTTGGAGAAATGCCACACAGTGCCGGCAGTCTGCTGTTGCCCCACACAGAGTCATGTTAATCATCATCTACGTTTGGGAACAACAACTCAGTCATGGGAGCACACAAGGAATATAGAAAGGCAAAAATATAAGGGGGGTGGGGGGACAACAATTTCCGCTTCTCCAAGCTTCAGGGAAGACTGGCCAGCACGTGGCAGTTTGCATGTGGGGTTGTTTTCTAGATTTAACTCACCCTTTGCTTAAATCATTAAGAATTATATTTGTTTGTCGTATTTCAACCGACAAAAACAATCCTTGCATTGTAGTACACTCCCTTTGATCTTTCGCACACAATCTGTTTTATAAGCGGTATCATTCTCCTCGATCACCCCGTGGCCGTTATGAGAATAAGCGGATCAGAAAATGAAAATTCCCCTTTATCAGTCTTTGGTGACTCAAGTGACCATCGAGATTTATAGAAGGAACTTTTTATAACACAAGACTCAATGAGGGAGGGCCTTGCCCCAAGGATGTTATGTAATGCGAGGTGTGTATCAGGTGACTTTGCACAAAAGCGTCATACTTGTGTTGATGCCATCTGCTGTTTGTCTTTATTAGCAAGAAAATGGAGTATCGTCAGAGAAAGACCCCGTTTCCAGGCAACCATCCAACCCAACACACAAGTTTGTCAGGTTAACAAGCATTATTTTTCATCTCTTTTAGTGTCAATATAGATTCAAAGAAAATATACAATGACAAAAAGCTGAATAGCAATATTCACAAAAGGCGCTTGAGCCACAAATTGACCGCTACAATACGCTATTTCAAAGTCCTCTTCATCATGCTGTTCACATTCTGACCATCATGAGACAACCATCACTTCCATCATTATTTAAACAGGATGTTCACAAGGGAAGTGAACACTGAGCTTACATTGACAGCAGGTTGCAGCAGAGGAACTGGAAGAGTGACAGAAAGGCATAGAAATTGACTTCGATGCTGTAAAATTTGCTATTCAGTTCCTTGTCAGAGAGCACGAAACAATCTTGACTTGGACATGTGACATAACACCATTTGAAATTGCGTATATATTTTGCTGAGAAGGAAGCCGTTGCTCCATCACGCTTTCTTGTGTTTATGTTGTTGTAGTTCTGTCTCTATCTCTCTCAACAAGAGCCCCTCTGCTAGCGGGCACACAACTCCCGTGAGCCCCCTCTCGCCAATGACCCCCAGGTCACCTCAAGAACAATGGCCCTCACCTTGCAGTAGCCCCTCCCCTCGAGGGCCAAGAAGCCCCATTCCCAATGGACACGCGCCACAGGTAAATGCACACGCGCACAACGCAAGAGTAATCTGGTGACTCGATGGCTCTGCTCAATGTCAAAAAATGGCAACAGCTCTCTCTAGTGCAGAGATTAAAGTGGACTTTTCTGAAAATTCCGGGGGAAAAAAATAAATAAATAAATATATAAGTGTGTGTGTGTGTGTGTGTGTGTGTGCGCGCGCGCGCGCGCGCACACACACACACACACACACACACACTTATATATTTATTTATTTATTTTTTTCCCCCGGAATTTTCAGAAAAGTCCACTTTAATCTCTGCACTAGAGAGAGCTGTTGCCATTTTTTGACATTGAGCAGAGCCATACAGTCACAAGCCAAGCGCGTCTTTTGATTTCAACCAATCAGCGCCGACGCAAATGATGTCACACACGACAACAGCTAAGCTAAGTTAGCCGAGACGACACTCGAAGTCGGACGGACACGATTTTCTGCCAATCTGTGTTTTTCCCTTTTTGGCCAAATATATTTTTTTACGACAACTGTCTTGTCCACAGCGTCTTTTATTCGTTCCACTGGGGTTTAGCAAGTGTGTTTATAAAGAGACGAAAATTGTTTGGGGACTATACCCCCACATTCTAGTTGAGATGGTATAACCCAAGTGGCAAAATGACGCTTGCTACTGTTGTTGCGAGTTGCCATTCGTTCTACTAAACCATTAGTCAAACGCCATCATGTCTTCGGTCGTTATTACACAAACAAAAATCTCTTTACTGTTACTAGTGTTAGTGCCTCAATCTGGCTACGCTCGTGAAAGCAATACAACGAACTCAAACGCGTCTTCGTCCAATGTTGTCAACTAATATCCGGATTAATTTTATTTTCCTCAATTCTCCGGAGAAATTTTCATAAAAATTTGAAAAACCCGGAATTCCGGGAAAATCCGGAGGACTTTCATCTCTGCTAGTGTCAAGAGTTGTCATGGCAGACTCGCCTCGATTGAAATTGCTCGACTTGAATGCAGTTTCCTTACCTTTCTGAGTCAAGGCGCATTTTTTTTTAAACAAACAAGCAATACACAAATCTATATGACAATAAGCTACCAGATACATTATACAGAAATGTTTTGGTTTTCTAGGCTAGTCTTATAAATAAATGGGGCAAATGAACCATGAATTAAAATAATAGACAGTTTGTCTAATTTCATAGTGTTGTCAATTTACTAAGTAAACACTTTGACATGCTTTTTTTTTTTAAACATTCCCTTCCAACAACCTCACACAATCCAACCAAACAAGAGTGCCGAAAAGAACTCAGGAAGAGATAAATCAAATGACAACAATAATGCAAACAAATCTGTGGATTTATCCCTTTAACTTTTTCTTGAAACAATGACATGTAAACATGTGGACTGCACCTCTTAAGGACTGAATTTATGTATAAAGGCACAATATAAACATATCAAAAATAACACACACACACACACACACACACACACACACGATTGTTTAATTGTCACTGGAATGGACAGATGAACAGATACGTTATTTTGTAGTAATTTAATGATCATTTTCACACCAGTTATGTGAAATTAGACAACTTCACTGACGATCTCTCGCGTGGCACCACGGGTGAAAATTACAATTTTGGTGAATGTGACCAATCTGCTCTGAAATTCTTTTGCTGTACAATATCTCAGACCGTCGTGATGTGCTCTTCGACCAACAACAACCCAGAGGAGCCGAGTAAACCTATTTTCATCAGAAAGAGCTCCCGGACAATTTCTTTTCGGGTAAATGCATAACACATCACTGCAACACTCATTGTCTTAGCACCCTAACAACAATAATACATGACACAGTTACATGCACACTGCACCAGGCAAATGCCAACATTGGTGTTAAGACACACAACATATGCTTGGTCTACAGATGATGAGGAAGAAAGAGGAAGAGAGTTCGCCATTGCAAAGGAGGTGCGATGATCAGATTTTGGGCTTGTGTGAATTGTTGATTTCCGACTGTTTACTATTTTTTTCCTCTATTTTAGTGCAAGCGTCAGGGTGGCCTCCAAAAAGTTTGAATCCAACAAGGTAAAAGTCAGTGTACGCTAACTTGAAAGTACACAATGAGAACAAAGGTATTGACACATCCTTGATTCCGTCGGATTTGCTCCTTCCAAATATTTATTCATGATCTTACTCAGACAATCTGGACAGATCTAGACTTCCAACAGTGGGACCAGTTTTGGAAAGGCCAATGTTGTCCCACTATTGATTGATGGAATGATTTATTTCAAGGGGGGTCGATGCATACGCACGCACTTCCACACGCATGATGAGCAATAACAATAAGGAACGAAACAGAAAAATAAAGTAGACACACAAGTTTGGGAGTTTGTTAAAAGGAAATCACTGCCTACCTTAGTAGTACTGACCTGACGCGGAAGCATGGGACGCACTTTTGCAGCGTGTTCACGATCGGAGCTCACGTGTACCGTTTTAAAATGCTTCTCCCGGCACTCCAGATTTCCATTCTTTGCCAGTGCCCTCGGTGAATTGTAGATGAAACAAACTTTGAATGACAAGAATAAAAACAATAAAATATATTGCGCGACAGCTCTGATCGCAAGCTGCAATTGCAGATTGCTAACCGCTAACAACTTCCGGTGAAGCAGGTCACGCGCCGCCGTAGGTTAAAGGAGACCTGCTTTTTTATTTTATTTTATTTTATTTTATTATTGAAATTTGTTTTGTAAAAGCGAGACTGACAAGATGCTAAGGGTGCAGTGTGCACTAACACAAAATCGCAATCGACCTATTGATCATCCCTGATTTCTTCGATCAGATTCAGTCCACCTCCAAATACACTAATACGTACAAAGTTTTGTTGGAAAACTTGCCAACTGAAAAGGTGTAGCGTGAAACCACAGTTAATCAAGCCTATGCCCCTCTATTTTTTTTTAATAAAACAAACAGATTTCAACAAAGAAACTACGTAATTGAAACACAAAATTCATCACTTCACGGGGTGAAATGAAATCATGATAACAAAACCAAAACGTATCTCACGAAACAAACTTGTGACATGAAAAATTTCCACTTGGTCAAGCCAACAAAAAATATTTCCAGATCATCATTGTGATTATTCCACAAATGTATACCTTTAACAGAGACATATCTTTGCTTTGTAAGCCCTTGTCTTGTGTTTTTTGAAGAACACCAGCTCCCCTCAAATCATAACAAGTCCCTGTTTTCAGTTTATGAACCGCGTGACACAGCAAATTATGTACATTGTACATTATTTGCACAGTATGGAATTTGACTAAATCATCAGCAAGTAAAACGTATTTAAATAGTTTTAAAAGATTGCATACATCATTAATATATACAGTAATATGAATAATTTGTGGCCGATTTCAGACCCTTGAGGTACCCCATAGGTCACCTTCAATAGCTTATTAATTTTGACTGCTAAGTTTAAAAGAATGCATTCTTGGATGAGTTCAGTTCTGGAAGAACAAGCCCATCAAACACTTTTGGGATGAACGAGAACCCAGATTGTAAGATTGGCCTTCTTGCAGGTTCAACATCAGCAACCTTTGACATCACCAATGCCCTTCTGGAAGAATGGACAAAAAACTCCATCAGATGCCATTCTGGAGGAAGACAATCCCTAGAGTCACTTTATAATCGCTGCCGGCAAAATGAACAGATGTCTCAATACCTTTGTCCGCACAGTGTCACTTGCTTGGGTCACAGATTAAGTAGTGTGTTAATTATATTAACTGTCCTTTGGTTTGGATCAGAATGAAGCCCTCAACGAGGACAAAGCAGCACCTTTCCAGAGGAAGTGAGTGTTATTTTTAACTTGTCTATTTGAAGACCTTTAAATTCCCTGCTTGGCTCACCACAATGGAACTTTTGTGTAGTTCCGTGCAACGAGTCTCATCTCGATCCATCCAGGAGAAGATGGAAAGACTTGCCCAGGCTGCTCAAGTCGGTATCGTCGGATCTTCAGAATGATCAAGCACATATCAGTCGGATTTATTTCATTTGGCATTTGCACAGAAATCGGAAACGGGTCGATCTCCCGACGTGAGCCAGCGTGCCTTGTACCTGCTCGACGAGGTGTCCAGGAAGAGGGGCCTATTTGAGAAGGAGCCGCAAGCAGCCAGCCAAATAAGGCCTTCCAAGCATGTAAGGACGCAGCCCATAACTTTCCCCTTTTTTTTTTTTGTCAGGGTAGAATTAAAACAACACTTTTTACACCATCACGACCAATATTAAAGCACATCATCAAACACAAAACAGGATTTTATTCCTAAAAGTTATTATTCCAAGCCACTGTAATATTATGCAATTGCACAATTGCACTTAAAGGAATTAAAAAAAACGACTTCGCGATTCAGATAGCATTAACTTATAAATTAATCTAAATAAAAGCTTAAAAAACGGTACTTCAAAATAAACATGACTGAACTGTGAACAGAGATTATTCTCTGAATGAGTAAACACAAGAGTTGTACAGTACTTCAAAAATAAACATGACTGAACTGTGAACAGAGATTATTTCTTTTACCGCTAGATGGAGCCTATTCACTGCAGCTCAATTTCAGAACACAGTAATTGGATACAGTATTTAGTTCTTTCTGATCGCCTTTTCAAGTGGATGTCCTTTTAAATGCGTGCGATTTTCAACCACTCCTCTCCTTTCAAATACTTTTTAAAGACAAACACTGCGTATTTTCCTGTTCAAATGCCAGCAACAATCTTCCAATGTTGTGTTGCAGGACTTCAAACATGTGGACATCAACAGCAAGAGGAGTTTGTTTGAGAAGCCATGAAAATGTCACAAACGTCAAACGAGGAAGAATCTACAAGTGAAAGATTATTTCGTCATATTAATTTGACCTTGTTGAATCTTTGTAAATATGGGAAATTTAATCATTTGAATTATTTTGTATTTGTCTTGCTTGAGCTTATCTGTTTTCTCGTTCCTGTTTAGCTTTCTGGAGGAAAAAAAGTAAAACAATACAAGTTGTAGTTTTGCAAAAGACTGAAAACGATGGTGTTTCTTGCTCATTTCGGATTGGTTATGCACCCAATTGTTTAGTGATCCACTTATCCTCACGAGGGTCGCGGGGGTGGGGGGGGGGGGGCTGGAGCCTATCCTAGCCGTCTTCGGGCAGTAAGCAGGGTACACCCCTGAACTGGTTGCCAGCCAATCACAGAACAGACATAGACGAACAAACGTTCGCGCTCACAATCACACCAGGGGAACAAATTGGAGTGCCCAATCAAACCGCCATGCATGTTTTTGCAATGTGGGAGGAAACCGGAGTACCCGGAGAAAACCCACCTAGTCTCGGGGAGAACATGCAAACTCCACACAGGAAGGCCACAGCCACAAATGAACCCTGCATCTCTGCACTGTGAGGCAGAAGGGCTAACCAATGGCTCACCGTGCCTCCCATGAACGGTTATTTCATGTTAAAAGTACAAATGCATTTTTTTCAGTATTTAAGTACTGTGCGTTGAACAGGTGAAGGTTTGATGAAGTTCATTCACCAATCTAAAAGTGAAATATTTTGTTGTGAATGAGAAAGAAATAAAATATTTTAAGATTTAATCTGTCTTTTTTCAAGTCTGAACACTGATAATACACACATACAAACACAGGTACGTTCGTATATATGCATACATACATACATAGTATGTATGTATGCATGTAATGCATGTAATAATTACATACATACATACATACATTCATATTATTGAACTGCACAAAACGCATATTTTTAGGGGTAGCTGAACTCAGTGGAAAGCCAAGGACACGTCTAAAACATTTTAAATATATAGATTTATTTTTTAGTTTCGAAAGGAAATAATTATAATTCATGGCATAGTCTAACATGTTTATTTTCCAGTGTTCAAGGAAGTTCAAACGAACCTTTTGTCACACTTTGCTGAATAGAAACATGTATTTTACAGTTACAGTTAGCACCGCATGGCTGCATATATATATATATATATTCTCCAATTTCATTGGAAGCACTGTTTGGAGTAAAAGCAAAATGATAACAAATGCCTCGCAACTCTCAATAGACTTTATAATTGAACAGTCTAACTTTAGACATAACCATCCTCTTATCTCTGCAGATTAGAGTTCCGTGTCTGTGTTTTGTCAGCGGGATGGTTGCCATAGAAGGACGTGTGTTTGTGTGTGTTTGCATTTACACTCTACCTTATTTGGTTCTGCTGATAACGCCAAACGGGGGCTATCTTCAAAGTTATTAATAACCCAACAAAAGCTGGTGCAGCCTTTAAGCTTTCCACTTTGATTCTTTTTACACTCGTCCCGACGCTTCCCCCATAGGACCTTTGTTGTGCTGCATCACCGTTTCGCAGGTTTGCTTCACACAACACAAGAAGGGAAAACCACGATTACACGACATAACTCACAGATAGATGCCCTGTAAATTAGGATTAAATTGAGGATTTCTGGATAAATTGAGGGTGTGTGTGTTGAAGGTCACCGCTGGTCATGTCGGACAACGAGGAGGTGGCGGAGGAGGAGTACGAAGAGTAAGTACAGTTTTTTTCATCATAGATTTACAACCGCAGAGCAATACACGTTTGGATGAGCATCATAACATGTGATAAATGTGTTTGATTTTTCACAGGGAGGTGGAAGGTAAGAAAAGTCATCATTACTTAGGAAGAGATGATGTGCTGGCAAAACAAAAGATGTGCAGTTCAAACAAATGCTTACTCCAAAACATGACGGCCTAACACGGTAACGGGACACCCACGGTGCACACAACAATGCACGAGCTCGTCACTATTCAAAGGACTGCATGACAGTGATCGGTCACATTGCCAAATGAGCACGGATCGTTTATTCCCCAATTCCCGAAATTAGAATGCTAAATGTCGCGAAAACAAAGCATGCGGTAAATCACAACTCCTCATTTGAAATGCAACTGGGCAGAACGTTGAAAATGAGACATTTTTCGAGAGAATAGGAAAAATACCGCAGGCTCACTTTTAATTTGATGGCAAAATGTGTCCAGGAAATCAAGCATTTCTCTACTAAAAGTCTTCTCAAATTTGTGAAAAGAGGTAAAAGGAGTGTTTCCGAAGTTCTCCATTTTTTTACTGAAAAAAGTTTTTGTTGAATTTGCTTAATTTTATTTTGTTAGTTGGCTGCACAAAATAAAATCATCTGTATCCAGATACCTTTTGAAAGTAGACGAGACTACTTAAAAAAAAAAAAAATCTGCATCCAGATACATTTTTAAAGCAATTTGTAAAACTACTTAAAATGTATCTGGATCCAGATTATTTTATTTTGTGCAACCAACTAACAAAATAAAATTAAGTATATT
>NW_017805983.1:4167589-4186285 GCF_001891065.2 Hippocampus comes
CTATTCTCTAAAAAGTACAAACACACCTTTCCTTTGTTTGCTTTGCTGACTCACAGAGCGAAAGCGAAGGAGCTCTGGGAGTGGATGAAAGAGCTGGAAGCTGAGAAGTTTGAGCTGCAATACCAGATCACCAGCAAAAAATATGAGGTACGTGTACATCTGTATTTTGTGAGCGGGTGACCTTGTTAACAATGCAAAAATTGGGAGCTCGACAGAAGTGGCAAAAGTACTCCCTCCAGGTAGATATAAACATACTTGTATAAAAATGACTGATAAAAGTACAAGTACATATTTAACACCTACGCTTAAGCAAAAGCATATAAGCAGACCCAGATATGTATATTAGTACTTAAGAAAAAAGTATAGTATAATTCCTGTTTTGATAACTTCTCTGCTTACAAAATAGTTTTTTTTTTTTTATTGTTACTTTTCATGGTGGTCACAGGACATATTGACAAAAAAAATATATTTTTTTCTGAGTTATATTGACAAAGTATGTGGTAACAATGTTTTGAGTATGTGTTGTGATGCTGATCTCATCATTATTTGATATTATTTGATGACATGTTGTCTAAGAGCTAGCTAGCATTGGCAGGATCACCTCTCAAAATGTCTTCCCATTGCTTTTCTAAGGTTCCGAACTGAGTGACTAAAATGCTAAATGAGCTAATGTTACACCTTGTGTATTTTTTCCAGACTTGATGGGAAAAATGTAAACATCAGAAGCTTTGGTGGGGCAGAAAGTACAGATAACAGTTTTCAAATGTAGAGAATGGGAATAAAAATCATTAGAAAAATAAATACTCACATAAATGTACAGATACTGTACCTGCAAAATCTAGTTAAGTACAGTGCAGTACAAGTGCAGTTACAAACATTGTAGCCTCTGAGGGAAGCAAAAAAAAAAAAGTCAGGAAAAGCCTACTAGAACATTTTTAAATTGTTTGGCATTAATCAGAGGCAGGTTAGATGGCGGCAGGTGTGTACTGACTTCCATTTAACATGTGTTTGATTGTGAATGGTTAATTGCGAACACAGCCACACCGCCAGTTACAAGTGGATGTGCCCACTTGTGTCACCACATAATCGCAACTTTTGTTTTTCTTTCCTCAAAGAGATTTTGAAAAATTAAATTGTGTTGCACAGGAATGGTGGAGAAAAAAAAGCTGTGTGGACTTTTGTGTGTCGCCTTTTTTTCGATCCACTGTTAATGTCACTCTACAATGCAGGTGTACCTGATGTGAATACATAACATGCCGAAGTCAAACTTTGATCTTTTCTTCTTTGCAGATCAACGTACTCCGGAACCGTGTCAGTGACCACCAGAAAACGTATAAACACTCAAAATTTCATTTCATGCAGCTCCTGCCTGCAGCCTGCATGTCATCTTTCTTCAAAATGAACATTCATATTAAGTGTTGTTTTGTTTTTTTGATTAAGTGGAATAGCAACCATTGAACTAGTATCTTTTTGAGCAGAACCCATAACATTTCACGTTAATTTCCAAAAGGAGCTCGTCCACTGAATTGTGCACGTCTCTGCTGAGTAAACTCCCGCTTTGATGATGCTGCAATATGACTAAAAAGGGAGTAATGGGGAGCATTCCTGTTCTGATTGTTCTAACTGGATGAGCTGGCTGCATGGTTGGGTGCGGCGCAGCTGTCAAGAGTCCACACCTCCGGCACAGAATGTTTCACACAACGTACTGCTAACTGACGTGTTATTTTTGGAACGGCAGGATGATGAGAATGAGAGCAAGAAAGGCTGTTTGCGAATGCGCTCTGTGTTTTCCACAGATCCAAGAGGACCAAGAGAGGCCTGAGGAAATAAATGAAGCTGGAATAAGATGGAGGTTGAAATCAAGCAAGCTCAAACCAATCCTCACTCGCAACTCTTTCCAAATAACAGCCATCACGTATACACAGGCTGCATCATGACTTACCATTACTGTATTTATGGATGTTGAATAAATCATTTCATTTTTTTTTTCTCTTGACTTTGTGAACAGTCAATCTGGGCAAGTTCACCTCTTGACACAGCACCGTCGGAATGAAAAGCCCAAAAAGCCGAAAGCAAAGAAAAAATGAGACGGGTTCCTTATGAGAGACAGGCACTGACTTGACTGGGACTGTTGAAATGATCCCAAGGTCACAAAACTGACACATAGCTGAGGTTCAAGAAAATGCTGGAAGTCTTCATTCAATGATCAATAAAAACCATGAACAAGAAACAGGGAACTTGAGGTGTAAAGACATGCAAAGGGGGAAATACATTAAAAAAAAAAAAAAAAAAGATTTGGATTTCAACGAGTTTGTACCTTGTACCAGGTTTGTAGTGAGAAATGTGACGGTGTATCATTACATCGTTTGTTGTGCAAAAATATGACTAGATTACCATTGCAGATTTGGTGTACAGAAAAAAAGCAGTTCTTCCGTGACTGAGTGACAGTAAATGCTGGTAAGTATATGCCTCTTATACATTTCAACAAAACTTTAACTGCATCGGCGTGTCCTAATTTCAAAGCAGTCAAATTAAATCTACTCATGAAAAGAGAGAACGATAATTGTCAACCATCTCCATTTTGTTATCGCAATAGCATAAATGCATACAACATTATTGGAAAAATACCAATGTGTTGTTCAAAACTTTTTTTTTTTTTTAATCCTTTGTATAGATTCACAGTCACCCAGGTTCATGATAACCCGCAAAAGATGACTCGAGGAAACTGAACTCACCCTTTGTGTTGTTTTGTCTTGTTTTCCAAGAATGACTTGAGCAATAGAGTAACGATTTGCGACGTCTTTGTTCCATTTGTTTGCTTAAGTTTATTCATTAGACTATGGAATGGTTGGGCATGATAAAAAGAATTCCCAAATACCAATTCTGTGTTTTGAATTCCTCATTTTATTCATAAAACAGAAAAAACATGTTAAAAAATAAGCAAGGTGGAACATGAAATATAAATCAATTAATTTGCCTGCTTATAACATTAACAGAAAAGGAACATTCAGAGTTAATTGTACACATCGTTAAACATACTGTCGCGGTGAGTTTAATGAGTTGCCAGTAGCGGGTTAATATAGCAAACGCAATGTAACCGTGTCACATGTTTCCACAGTGTAACATAGTTTGTCCTATTTTCATGTTTCAAAATATACCAATGAGTAAGAACATTTTAAGTCGTGATCATTTGAGGAGATCCTAACGTCTCCTCCTGATTTAAAGGCTAATGCTAACTTATACCAAGCCAGGCTAGGCCAACTGTCTTACATGGGATAGATTTCTCCTTTAATATCATTCTGGTAAACTAAAACAATTTCCCCGTAACTCAGTGTTTAGCAAGAAATTAAATTAACAAAGCACACGTTCCCATTTTTCTTTCATTCATAATCATCATCATCTCCTGAGTCCTCAAGGTCACAAGAAAGATGTGATTAGAAGTGATATATTTAACCTTTTTCACGACATACACATACTACTCAACAGAAGCCATAAAAAAACCTCACACGCAAGTTAACCAAGCAAAAAACAAAAACTAAACACACTTGCCCATTTCTATACACAGATGCAAACCAATCCAAATTAAATACATACAACACCGCAGGATTAATAATGACGTTTCAAAGGGTTTTTTTTTCTTCCAACATAATATGTAGAGCAATGATAAGATTCAGAATTGCTCAAGCCCTTTTAGTGCGCCGGTTGTGAAGGCGATAATTTTACCCTCCATGTCGCAAGGGTGTGGCCTCAACAGTGTCTTAACATGCTGATTTCCATCTAGACGCACACACAAAGATCCATGAAAAGAGGCAGAGGTAAAATGAAAGGAGGAATTAATCCCACTGCTGTGCATTTACCAACCCTCAATTGTGAACACACAGGCATTCCAATAGTATACCTCTGGGCAAACGTGGCGTCGCTCCCCAGCTTCCACATCACTCGATAATCTGCACGGACCTGTACGCCGCCGTTGTGCTGTCGTTGACGAATAATGACTTGCTCATTCCTATCTGTGGATCAGACAGTTCAAAAACATGAGCAGTTAGAGGAAGTCCACCTTGACAAGACTCATTTAGCGGTTGTGAACATTCTCAAGTGCAAATGTTTACAACAAACAACCTCCAAAACAATAAGCTATGCTAGCAACAACATCGTGATTCATGACTAAAACTGAAGACCTTGTGAAGTGAAAACAAAAACGTCTTATAAAATTGGCACGCCATAGAGAAGAGTTTTGCTAAGAAGCCTGTCAAATCTGAATGGATTGAACAGGATATAAAATTGAGACATTCTCTTGGCTATGTGAACAAGTCTGCAGAAAACGCTGAAAACACTCCACGCTCAGCTTTCATTTGTCAATCAAATACATAATGAATGTACAGTACTGTATTTGTCTTTCGTCTTTCTTATGCCTGCACATCATGACATGTTTGAGCCATAAAAATATAGACGTTTAAAGCCGGTGACAAACAAAATGCTGGCGTTGAAACATTGAGCGCTAGCCACCAGCTAGCTAGGGGGCTAACAGGCTTCCGGATGCCTCGACCCAGCAGCAGGATCGTTCAATATTAAGTCCGCATAACAGGGACACTTTCGGGAAAGTTAACCGCTTTTCAAGACGGTGGCAATGTTATTCAACCTGTGGCTCACACCACAACAGACTTTAGAGCACATGCTTCCTGCTAGCTATATACACACAATGCTTTACGTTTCAATATATTACAATAGCCTGAAAAACACAAAATGCCAAATACTTCAGAAATTAAACTAAAAAAACAAGCTGTTTTATAAATAGTGGCATCCAGAGTAGATGCATTTTTTTCTGGGTGTAGGCATAGTTAATTACCTAACTGCATGCTGCATTGGTAGAAATGCTGCAAGTAATTATAACTAGTAAATCATAATTGTGCCTGAGAGCCACTGATGACAACACAGGTGCTCAGCTCTTATATAACGGGGGAAGGGCAACACATGCGCTGGATGTTCAAGTGCATCGCTGGGTGCTGTTTTAGCCATTTAAAAAAAAAAAAAAAAAAAAAATTGAATTGGTGAAAAAATGCTGCATCTCCACAATTGACTATTTGGACAGGTCTCCGTCTTTCCACATGTTTACAGCAATTATCTTTTATTAACATGTATTATGGATTACGATACAAATAAAAATATATACTGCACACAAATAAGTTCCATTAAATTGTACTTAAATAAAAATTGTTTAAAATTAAAATGCAATTAAATTGTACTTAACTGCACTGCACTTTTGTAGTGTTTTTTTTTTTGTACCATGAGTGCTAACTGTAACACACTTAAAGAATCACTGCAATATTACTTGTACATGTTTTCCCTTCTTTAGTTGAGATCTTGTTGCTCAAAAATATGCGCCATTCAGCATGTCACATTTCTCTTTATGCAAAGTAGCAGACTGTGCTTGTCTTCTTGACGGCTACATTTCAGAATCTTTGTGTCCTGCCCTTTTTTTAATGTCTCAGTTTTCCTCCATTACTCCTCCCACAATAGATGGCGAGTGCTGCGAACCAGTCTGCCAGGATTCCAAACAGACTGTTTCCGTGTTCACGAAAGAACTTGGGTGGGGCTGGACAGAGAAAGTGAATGTGCAGCCAGACTAATAAAACACACGAGAATACACACTACTAGCCATGTTTTGTGTGTGTGTGTGTGTGTGTGTGTGTGTGTGTGTGTGTGTGTGTGTGTGTGTGTGTGTGTGTGTGTGTGTGTGTGTGTGTGTGTGTGTGTGTGTGTGCATGCGGCTGCGGACCCAAAAGAGTTAACTGTGCATGTTGTATTGTACTGTTTTTGTTATGTACCTTTTTCAAGATGCTTTGTAAGTTCTTGTCATTCCATAAGTGGTAGAGGAGCACAGAGGCTGCTTTGCTGGCTTTGGGAAAAGAGCTGGAAGAAGAAGATGAGAAAAAAAAAAAAAAACAATTCTCTGAAATGACTACATATTTTAAGCCATATTGTAACCTTCCAGATGGAGTTTCACAAGATACATCCCTGTTTGGTTTCCAAATGTCGACAAACAGTTTATTTGAATAAGCTAAAACTTTGGCCCCACCGTACACCAAGCGACGCGGCCCAAAGCGACCCAACTGTCGCTCAGTGTGGAGCATTCTGCTCCTAGTTTTCAAGAGCGGCAACTAGTTTTAATGCGATTCGAAATTTTGATAGCACATGAACAGCATCACAACAGTCAATACAAATGCCATGTCGTGTCACGTGAGTTTTGGTTTCCAGTTACAAAGTGAGATTCATCTAGCTTCTGCCAAGCAAGCTGTGCCATTACAGTTTATACAGTGTGTGTGTGTGTGTGTGTGTGTGTGTGTGTGTGTGTGTGTGTGTGTTTTGTCTGTTTATTTATAAATATAAAACACACACACATACACACACTTAACTACATTTATAATGTCACATGTATGTATGCATGGCTAAAAAGGGAAGCGTGGAGAGTGTCAGTGAAATGCACTTATACAGTCAATGAATGAGGTCATCATTGACATTGTCACACTCCCCTTTATTTCGAGCTTGTTTTCTCTTTTTGCATAACTATAATAAGCTAGAACGCCCAGGGCATTAAATGTTGTTTGTGGTTCACTACAAATTTTCCAAGTACAGCAATTGTCCAATTCGGTCACATTTGGGACACGTCTGCGGCGGGCGAGAGGCTTATTTCACCTTGGCTTCAGTTTCAAATCTTAGAAACCCACCCATTCCCACTGAGGTCAGCCAGTGATGACACCAAATCGGCATCGATAAACTTCTTGTTGACCTCCGTGTCCGCCATCATGAGATTGCGCACTGTGTTGCAAGCTGTCGCTATGTTTTCATCAGAGTGGCCCAGCTCTCGGGGGCCGGCAGCGAGGAGGCTGGTGAGCTCTGGCAAAACCTGCTTTGCTACACAAAAGACACGAGACACTCAGCGCTGCTGCCTGGAAAGGAGACGACTACAGATCGCGCATGGTTCTGCATAACATGTGACGCTTCTCACCCATGGTGGCCTGCAAGCCGCTGGTTCGACCAATGTTACCCAGCAGGGACACAGCGGCCTTCTGCAGGCTTGACTTAGGTGACCTCAACAGAGGGGCAATGTGCATCAGAGCCCCCAACTTCTGGACCAGAATCTGGCTCATGGCACTGGACCCCTGGAAGAGACAGATTTCATGAGTTGAAGTTGCGTCTTTCATTGCGCTGTCTTACGCAAAATATGCATATTCACGCTTTTCTCCGTAATGCTGACAATACAGTAGATTGTCAGTTGGAATTGCTTCCCAAAGGGCTTTCAAATCCTGTTCGTGCTTCGCCACAGAACACAGCTGCTACACTCCAGACCCCGGGGCCAGATCCGATCTGCCACATCGTTTTGCATTGCCAGCTAAAGGCAAATCATGTGTGTCGACGTCAATTTTTTTTTTTTTTTGGGTACGTGTGTGCGAAAATCTGTTCCAAAATTCTCTTTACTTTTAATACTGTTGAGATATTAAGTATTTATTTTACGAAACCTCTTTGGAAAATGAATTGAACAACATAACTTGAGCAATCACTAAGACTAGCTAAAAGGTTGACACATCCCTGCTTCAAATGACATGTTTTTTGTAATAGCAACACAAAAAATAAAAAAAAAGATCAACCATCTTATGCCCGAAGACAGCTGGGATAGGCTCCTGCAGCCTCCGCGACCCTTGTGAGGATAAGCGGATCGGAAAATGAATGAATGAATGGATAAACCAGCTTAAAACTTTTTTTTGTTTAAATCTCACAGCCTTGTGGAAAACGTGCATGATCTGATGAAACCAAGATTGAACATTTTGGCCTTGATTCGAATGTGGCAAAAACAATACTTGTCATCACCAAAAGAACACTATCCCTACAGGAAAGGGTGCTGGCAGCAAAATGAATGAATTGGGGGAAGGGGGGGGGGGTCCTTCAGGCAAAAGTGGGGCCTTAAACAAGGTGGAGGTAATCATTAACATTTTTAAATATGAGTCACTGTTAGCACAAAACCTTCAGACGTTTCTTCAAAACCAGAAAAATGTCAGGAAAAGCCAACTAAAACATCTACATTTTATTTTATTTTATCTACATCATAAAAACCTAACAATTGAACACAGGCGTGTCGACTTTTTATACCCACTGTGTTCTGTATCTACAAAAGGACTTACAAGGTCTTTGCTGGCAGTCAGGTTCTGCAGCGCACCGCAGCACGCCTCCAAGGTGGCGTCTTTCTGAGACGAGCTGAGCAGAGACAAGTAGGTCTGCATGGCTTTGGGATGGCACAACCACTTGGCACCTGTCGGGTCACCTTCGTTGAGCATTCCTCGAACGTTATCAAATGAAAACTGAAGAGAAGAAGAGGAGGAGGACCTGGTCACCTTAGACAAGATGGTCCGCGGGGTTTCAGTAATTTCATTTTTTTTGGGGTTGTTATTGACCTGCTTTTGAACCTTGCCGCTCTTGGGGCTGAAGCATCCGACCGTCGGGCTTCTCCTGCCAGATTGGCTCTCTGTCGTAGGGATGAAGTCAGCAAAGCACTTGGGGGACTCGCTCTCCAGCTGGTAGGTCAAATTATGGAGGATGCATGCACAATTCTCCACAGACTACATGAAGGGCACGGACAGGGAGAAAGTTCAAGTCAATCCATCTATTTAATATTTAAGTTTCACTTTTTGAATTGAACGACTGAATTGGATGACATTCTAATTTATTCAGCTGCGCCTGGACATACTCAAGAATTCCCTTTATGATGACTAAAGATTTAAGCAACCGAACACAGGCTACCTTTCCTTGTATCCATTTCGAGAATAACAAAGGTTGAACACTCTCAACTGTGTACAGATGCCGAAGGCTAGATTGACAGGAAAAGCCAGTGCAACCCATTTAAAAAGGAGTTGCTTGTGCGTGCAAATGATCTGAAGCATGAATTCATTATATAAACTGTGAGCGTCACATGAGGCATGGGAGTGCAGTTCACACTACTGATCATTCCAGTCAGACAGCCAATGAGGCGAATGTCATAACATGATCTTGAAGTTTTTAAAAATTATTTTACTGTGGTTAATAACACACAAAGAACGCTATACGTTTCCTTCTTTCTATTGCAGGTTTCTTTTATGGAGACGTGAGGGCATCAGAGGTGACGGCTTAGGCTGTACAGTTTTTGCAAGCCAACTGACATTGGTGCAGTGTTGCAAAATTGCCGCCTGGCAAGAAGTTTTTCTGTCCCTGACTGCAGTTCAGCGCCAGTTTGAGAAGATTTATGGCCACCACGCCGCTCCGGCAGGGGCAGGAAAATTTCTTGCCAGTCAGCAATTTTGCAATGCTGCACCAATGTCAATTGGCAGACCAAGGGCAAGGGATTGATAAAATGACTTGTCTGAGCACTGACTAGCACCCATTTTAAGCTCTGCCACAACAGCATGCGGGCCTTTCAGAGAATGAGCCGGCCAAACCTTGTCATCGGGGTTGTTGTCAGCCACGCAGGACTGAAGGTAGCACATGAGGGAGTCGATAAGTCCACGGCAGTCTCTCATGGCCGTCCTCTCTCTCACTTGAGCGCAGCTCAGGTTGCTGCAAACATTTGAGGCTTTGGCTCAGTGAGATTCTTTCATAAGAAGGGCAGCTTTGTATTCAGTTTGAAGTCTACAGAAGTGAACAAAAGGCCCATCCTGCTGTACAAATCCTATGAAAAGTCATAAATAGTTCACTCTTTGTCCTCACCAAGTAAATCAATTCGCGACTAAACCAAAACAGTGCACTCGTTGAAAACTACAGACATTTCACAAAACTACTCGTTGCGGTTTGTAGTTTTGCCTCATTGCGTAACACGTAGTTTGTCTCACTGGTATGCCCAAGTTGTCCTACTCGTGAGAATAAAAAGAGCGTCCTAAATAATGCCTGGGCCTTCAACTGGATGACGAATCCCTTTTTATTTGAGATTCCGCTTTCCACTACTTTATGACAAGCCTATGGGCAAAAGTGTTTTCCATGATATCCTGAAGCGCTCTCACCGCAGGCACCCGGTGGTGTTGTAGAAAACCTCAGGGTGGATGTTGTTGGTGACGCTGTCGTCCGACCAGCGGGTGAACGGCACCACCACGTTCTCGGTCAGGGCGGGCAGCGCCGTGGCGATAAGTTCCCCCTTTAGCTCATCGGCGGAGGACAAGTTCCACAGCAGGCCTAACATTGTCAAAGAAAACCTTCGTTTTTCCCCTCGCCCTGCGTGATATTTTGCCCGTGTTCAAATACGGCACCTGTGATCTGCTTCTGTGTCTCACTACAGTCGGTCTCCTTTAGTAACTGCAGGGCTTTGGCGATACCGCCGCAGTGTTGAACCTGCAGCTTGTTCTTGTGGTTCTTGAACACCAGGTTCCTCAAGGCTCCAGCGGCGGCCTGACTCACAGCAGGACTGGGGCTGCGCAGCAGAGTCACCAGAGTGGGGATCCCGCCAAGCTGGAGAACCTGATTGAGAAACATTCGCATTGGGCTATGGGAGTGCAGACACTAATCCAGTGCTGCATTTGAAGCTGCAGTGATACGTGATGGACTCCTTTGGTCATGTTAACATCCAGCAGAATTTGCTTTTTGTGGTTTGAAGAAAGCTGGACTTCAAGAGATTGCTTTGCTGAATAGACGAGAATTTTATCGTTCTTATTTCTTACTTCTTTTGCTGAAGCCACAATAATAATCGCAGTCATTGCTATCCACAGTGTTGGTGTAGAAAGGCGCAGCTATTTTGCCCGCTCGGCAGACACAATCGTGGGCACACCCGATTCGTCGATTAACTTCCACACATAGTGTCAAAAACAGCATTGTTTTACTTGAGAAAAAGGAAAGAAACCATTGTAATTTCCTGCCGCTTGCTGTTGCCGATAAGGTAGCTCGTGCTTTTGTGACCACGAGGATTTTTCCAATTCTTTGCGAATAGACTATCCACGGGAGTCTTGTAAAGACACTTCACCCGCTCCCAAAATGCAGCTCCATAATTCCTAACCAGAACCAGGAGCAGAGATAGATACCTTGACGAGCTTGTGCTAGTTTAGCAATTGAGGAGAAGCCGACGCGCCAAGGACTTGCGGTTCCAACATTTCGAAAAGGCGCTTCGGAGTATAAGGCGCACCTTCAATGAATGGTCTATTTTGAAACTGTTTTCATATATAAGGCGCACCGCTTTATAAGGCGCATAGAATAGAAGCTACAATAGTGGCTGTGGTTACGTTATGCATCCACTAGATGGAGCTACGCTAAAGGGAATACATTATCATACAATACACAACCGCTGCAGCTGTAACAAAGCACTTTACAGAACATTTAAAATACGACGTCCAAGAAATCAGAATATTGATCCATATATAAAGAGTATCGGATTATAACGTACACTGTCGGCTTTTGAGAAATTAAATGCTTTGAGGTGCGCCTGATTGTGCGGAAAATATGGTACTTGCTTCAAAAAGCTCGCTTTTACGCTCTGACCTCTTGTTTGGCACGATCGTCTTTAAAAGTGGTTTGCTGAATGATGGTGGCACCACACTGCTGGAACTTCTCCTCAGGGTGAGACAAGAACTCGACAGCTTCCTTGATTGTCAAATCCGATGCGTTCAGTGAACTGTTGATGCTGCAGATGCACACATGCAGTTTAGTAGGAGCGCACGTTTCTTCTGTTGCATCCGATATGGCTACAAGAAATAAACTCACGCTGATTGCTGTTCCATCCTGGACGTTTTGATAAACTGAGACTGGTCGGGAGGCGCTTCTAAAAACCGCTGTTGGCCCATTGCCGTGGGGAAGCCATTGCTCGTGGAGTACGTGCTAAGTCTCTTGACTTGAGTCTGGGTGGTCTGCCCTTTGGCTCTCTGCCAAATAACAAATGCAAATGAACTGAAATGAATGATAAAAACATGTCAGCAACTTCCCAGGAGAAAAAGTGATCACCCTGATGCTCGCAGGAGCCAAGGCGGGATCACTGCGGCTGGGTTTCATCCCGACGGTATTTTGAGGCCAGTTGGAAGCATTGATTTGTTGTTCCCATCCACCAGTGGTGCTGAGGTGTCTTGCTCCCAGGCTTTTTGTGGACAGAGACCGACTCTTTTGGGCATATTGCTACAAAACGGGGGGGAGAGAAGCTCTGTTTTATTTGGAGAAACAGCAATGTGAAAACGGGCTTATGTGCTGGGTTAATGTGGATAAAGTTTATTTTTCCTCATGCGCACCAGGTGGGAGAGGACTCAGTAGCAAGGCTGCAGGCTTTTGTTTTTCTTTCACTCTTCTGTTTATGTGGAGGGCAGCAGAAAGCACAGAACAATCACACAGACCAAGAGCAGGAAACATAATAGCTGCAACTGGAGACTGCCCACAAGAGCAGCTAAAGACAGCAGTGCTTTGTGCGCAGCACTGGCACAACCTGAATTCACAGACCCAGCCGGTGCAATTAAAATCGTATCTAATTACAGATTGTTGCGTCATCAGTTAATTTTGTTTGTGAATGTCTCGCCGTGTCCTCTGATGACATCTCAGTAAATATGCACCATAATTAATCACTGCAAATGATTAATGCCGAATGCAATATCGCTGTTACCTAAATGGCATTGGCCTTCTGCATCCTGTTTTTTTCTTCGACTTGCTTCAGAGCACACAGGTCTTAAATTTTACAGTTATCTAATGTAGTACTTACTGTATTATGAGGGGAGGACGATAAACATGGACAATGTGTTTATTGTCTCCCCTGCCCCAAAAAAAGAAAAAAACAGCTTGTATGCTGTGTTTCAATAAGGTTGATTGCAACTCAGTGCACTTTATTTGAAAAATGTTAATTTTATTTGATATCTCTCTCTCTCTCTCTCTCTCTCTCTCTCTCTCTCTCTCTCTCTCTCATATTGTATTATCACCTTGCTGCGAGACAAAGCAAGTTGCGTGAGGAAGATGAGAACTGCCTGGTCATGAGTGCATACACTAAGTAATGTTCATGCTCATCATGAATCACCAGAGGCTGGCAGGCCTTCCTATTAAACAGACACACCTTTCAACTGATGGCCTGCATTCAATTGCCCAGACATTAACTGGGGAGCTATTGGAACACTGGAACTGTCTGGGAATATTGGTTCTTTCCAGCGTCACCTGCTCCATCAAAACACACATTACTCTATGTATGTGTCATAATTAACGAGTAACAGATAAAGTTGACAGCCAGTAACAGAACAAAACTTGGACATTGTCAGCTCATCATTTTCACAAAGCAAGACAACCTTTTTGGTTTGGTGAAGTCTTCCTGTGTTTGTCTGGTCAATCGATAGGCAGTCACGTAACTTACCGTTTAACTGCAATTGTCCGTTTGTTTAACCTGCACTGACCTCGGAAGACAACTATGTTCAGCATCCTTGTTTAATGGATACCATTCGAAATCAATAGAATTCTTCCCGCAACATGAAACAGTAAAACCGTGGTTCAGCCAATGTTTTGCTTGGATTTAGGAGCCAAAATTTGGGATGCAACTCTCGTATCAGCGATCAGCAGTTTCTCACATATACTGTATCGCAAAATATTCTTCAAAGGAGAGGCTTCAAGCAGCACTCTGAGTTGAAGTTTACTGTCAAACTAAACATCAAATAATGTGACTTCAAACTAGTGATTTTAAAACAACCCCAACGCTTTCAGTGTCCACTTGCTAAATGCTGACACGCAATGCAAAATACCAAATAGGGGCTAAAGAATAGCATTTATGTTGCAGCAACAATAAAACAATCACAGACATATATTTGTTTCGTGAAAAAATAAAATAAAATAAAATAAATGTGTGGAGTTTGCATGTTCTCCCGGGCCTGCGTGGGTTTTCTCCGGGTACTTCGGTCTCCTCCCACATTCCAAAAACATGAATGGCAGGCTGATTGAACATTCTAAATTGTCACTAGGTGTGAGCGTGAGCGCAGATGGTTGTTCATCTCTGTGTGCCCTGCGATTGGCTGGCAACCGGTTCGGGGTGTCACCCGCCTACTGCCCGAAGATGGCTGGGATAGGCTCCAGCACCTCCCGCGACCCTTGTGAGGAAAAAGCGGATCGGAAAATGGATGGATGGATTGATGAAAATAAAATAAAATAACAAAAACAAAAACAATAAATATGACTGCAGCAACTGAGTCACTTTGTTGAGAAACTCTTCTTCATTTGTGTCTGGTTTGTGTCTGGGTGGCTGTATTTATTATGTTGCCCCCCAGTGGCCCACGTGCGCAAACCAGAAGGAGCACGAGGGCTGGATTATAAGCATTTCCAGTCCTTTCAAAGGGGAGAATAATTTGACAGTCCATCCATCCATTTTCCATGCCACCTATCCTCATTAGAGCTGTGGTTGAAGTGGAGCCTATCCCAGATGAATTTTGGCAAGAGGAGGGGTCGGGGGTACATCCAGGACTGGTTTCCAGTCAAACGCAAGGAGCATACAGACAAGAGTCATGCTTGCATGCAGGTCATGTCAGGAAGCCTAATCCAATACATTAATGATTAATTACAGAAGCATGGAAATGTTTGAATGACTAAACAGAAAAACATTATGAAGAATGTTTGGCTTTGTTTCTCTCAAGGTGCACAAAACGCAATGGGAGTGTTCCACAGGATTAACAATTACCGCTTTGTTGTACGCTGCCGACTTGGTTGAGACACTGCGACCGAAGGTGCCATTGGCTTTGGTGGGCAAAAACTGGAATGTTCCAAACTCGTCCAGTGGCGACAAGGGCGACACAGTGGGGCCTGTGGAAAGAGGACACTGATGAGGGTGGGAGGAATAAATAAATAAATAAATAAAGGAACAAAAAGTACACTACAACATGGCGGGATGTCACTAGAACAATTGGTAAACATGTCTGTCTTGATGAACAGAAGGAAACAAAAGATCCACTTCATGAGCATCAAAGGTACGTATGACAGAATAAGGCCATTAGTGGAACTTGATTGTTTTCAAGAGGAGTCATGTTTCCACCTTTGCCACAGTGTGTCATTAAGTTGGAAAAAGAATAACATAAAAAAAAAATTTTAAAAAAATACAACTGTTCCAAGAGGTTCTCTCATGCTATTCCCACATTGGTGCTTGAGTGTGAAAGAGATATGACATCATGTCACCTGCATGAACTTGTTTCAGCTCATTTGTTTGTCATGCGTGATTCATAAACGCATGCTAATCATGGCACAAAGACTGACGAAATCATTAAAGGATAATGGTGTGTTTGTCTCCCTGTTTCCAGTGTTGAAGGATATTTTACCAAGATGTTTCTCCGCCACGCTTTCTGCTCTTTGTATGTTATTAAAAAAAAAAAACAAAAAAATAAAACTAAATGTGTCATACGAGCAATACTTTAACCCAGGGGTCTGCAAACTGCAGCTCCAGAGTCACAGGTGGCTCTTTCATCTTTCTTTTGTGGCTCTCCGTGTCTTTGCAAGGTAAGGCAGGACAACTCAATGTGCTTCACACAACCAAAAGCACTTAAAAGTATTTCCAAACAAAACAACTGAAGACATTCAAAGGCAAAGCAAACAAAAGTAGCTTACTAAAAATGACTGAAATTAAGTACACTGGCGTAACGTTAAAAATTAAAAGCAACGTACAAAAATAACTTAAAGCAGCTTACATTTACTAAAAGACCATATGGTGAAATTCATTAAAAACATGCTTAAAAGACCTTTCATCAAAGAAAGCGGGGGAGGGAGCACTGTTTTCAACTAAGAGCATTTAAAAGCATTTACAGTTGGGATTGACTTTGCTTCTGTTGGCAACTTATTCCATCTGGATGCAGCATCACAGTTAGATGTCACATCACCACATTTGCTTTAAAACCCGGGCTTCACTAACTGACCTGAGTTTGCAGATCTATCATAAATCTGACAGCTGCATTGTTATCCTCACTTTAGATGTGTAAAGGGTTTTGTAGCTTCTAATGTTTTCTTTTTTTTTCCCTTTGTCTGTGTGAGCTCTTGGAGGTTTTCCACCCCTGCTCTAACATGTCCCATTCTATGATATGTACACGTAAGCTCTTTCGGGCTGATTGTACTATCCTATGCTGAATATTTCGTGTTAAAGACTGATTTGGGGGGGTGACTGGATGTTCCAATCCGGCTATTTGATCAAACAAACTATAGGAAAAATTAGTCCATAATGTCAGGAAAAATAGAATCAATAGAACCACCCATGAAATGATCTTTGTCACATTGGACTGAAGAGCAATCAAACAGCTTGTACTGGATAAACCAGTAATGTGCCAACATGTGGTAATGGGGAATTAATCAGCTTGGTTATAGTTGTTGTGGTTACGCCTATTTTTCTTTCTGCACTCGTGTTGTGCATTCACTAGGAAGCCTTAATGTGCGACTGTTAGCATGAAGACATCATGAAACCAACCTGGATTTTCAACCTAAAAAAACTTGCCCTACTTTTCTGTCTTGATCAAGCCAAGCTCGAGATGAGTGCCAAATATTTGTCAAAGCCAAATATTCCAATATCTTTCGGTTAGGCCCGAAGTGATCTTATCGACTGCACACCACATTTCACACTCATGATCACGTGTCACAAGGGGGTCAGCAAATGATTACATGCGACTGTATAGAAGCTATCCGACAGCTTCTCGTCTGCACTCGGACTCTCAGCTTCACAGAAGAAACTTTTCTCAGAGTTTTTCTCTCCGCTTTGTCTTTCTTTTCAGGCAAGCAGTCAAGCTGAAAAAGCTTGTGTCTGAGTATGAGGGGTCTTCTAAAGCCACTGGGCTGCATTCCTCTCTTGAAGGGAGCAAAACACCCGTGCAGGGAAAGTCGGACATCAAGTCGTTGAGCGGATGCGGCCACAGATCACATTCACATATTGACCCAAAAAAGGGTGAAGCCGGAGTGCATCTCATGCCGTCTCTCTGTGCACAACAGCACGACTATACCGCAACTGAACTGTTTATCTTTTTCAGGCCCCCAAAAGCAGTAAAACTCAAGTATCAAAGGGTACTAAAGTAGCAGTTTTGAAAGTGAAGATACTTTTAGGGTGTCAGAAATAGGGCCAACCAAGACTCCATCGTACATATTGTGATATACTGTAGGTTGCATTCGTTACATACGCACAGCCTAAAGTTTCCCGACCTTTTCTGAGACCAGGGACATATCGCCGCTATACTAAAATAATGGACTCTTTTTTTTCTTTTTTCAGAAAACACTCACAAAAAAATAAAAAAATAAAAATCCCGGGACCAAATTCTGATTTGATTGGATTCGTTCATTTCAGGGATACAAATAAAGAATCAGTTTAACTCGGGGTGTAGCCGATTTTAGCAGAGGTGGCCAACATCCTGAGGAAAAGCTTTCAAGGCAAAATCAAAAATATTGCTTTGTCAAAATATGACTTAGATCATGACTTTAAGAGACGAAAGATATTTAACTGTTGAAAAAAACATTGTGCCACAGCTACAAATAAAAACCAAAAATAATTTTATGGTGCACTTTCTGTCACCTAGTTCATGGGTCTGCCTTGCACTATATACCTCGCTGGCACAGAGAGATTAACATAATATCACTTTATGCGTTGTAAATAAATAATTTAAGGACCAATCAAGTGAAATCTTTTTTTTTCCATGTCTCCTTATGTCTAAACCAAACTGCTGCTGAAATACATTCCATGCATTTGCAATACTGAGTAGCTTTGTGGTGAAACATTTATGATTTTTAGTCATAATATCCCTTTAAGAGAAGCCGTAACGGCCACGCGATGAAAACAAGTTAAGGGAAAAGCACCCACAACAAACAGAAGGAAACATAATACTGTAATAAAAATGTCTACGCAAAGTAAAGCAAATCTCCCAGTGCTTATGTGTTCTAAAGAGTTTCCTCTAAAGAGTCCAAAGAGTTTCCTCTCAGCGCACGAGTCAATTAAAAACAGCATTTGGGTAATTTCTTTTTCAGAGTGTTGCTTAGTTGGAAGAGACTGTTTTCCAAGTTGCACCCGCGCAGGATTATTAGTAGCAAAGTTGTTACATACTTGTAGGAGTGCCGTTCTTGCCATGCTTGGATTTGCTCCTCTTGATAGTCTGCACTTGATCCAGCACGCGGTGAGCCCCAGTGTGCAGCCTGGCGTCGGACGGCAGAGCCAGCGACGTGTCCTCGACTCTCCCGATCGTCATGGCCGAACGCAGCGGCTCCGCAAGCATCATCTCTTGCTCGGTGCTCGGTCGATCGTTCGAAACGCTCGCTTGTCCGAACCAGCTGGCTCCTGAATTGAGCTGAGCTTCAAGCGCGCGGCGGAGGTGCGCACAAAAACACGAGAGGCGTGGAATCCGCTCCACCCTAGTCCTGCGCCGCGCCCAGTCGAGGTGGGAACGCGCTAGACAGATGACACGATGACGAGGACTGACTACTGCAAAACATGCAAACGAGGGCACGCTGCACAGTACCAACGATTTATACACGCCGCCGGAACGCGTATTTTAGAATGTGTTTATATTTCAGGATGAAGCAAGAGAGAATTTTAGCTGTGTGTGAGGGTTTGAGTAGTTGTGCATGAGCACACTACACACTAACACTACATACAGTAAGAATAGTGAAATGTTTCGCTTTTCTTATTTCAATTGTGACGATTCTAGCTTGAATGCCAAAATTCACTGCCGCAAGAAACAACGTTATTTAAATAGATATTAGGTAAGAATAAGCATTCTACCCCCCCCCCCCCCCCCC
>NW_017805983.1:4186427-4199583 GCF_001891065.2 Hippocampus comes
ATAATCATTCGCCCCCCCCCCCCCCACACACACACACTGAGCGGTAATGCCCAAAAAATTGAATGCAATGGTCAGTAATCAGTAATTACGTGAACACTGACATACACTCATGTGCCAAATTGACTCAGGAATTTTATCTTTGTGAGAAAAAAAAACGTAAGGAGAGGGTTAAAATATGTTTAGCGGTATTCAAGCAGTCACTTTCAAATTCATTCTCACTTTAGGGCATTTGTTTAACGCAAGCATGCTTTACAAGTGGCTTTAAGTGTTGTCAGACGACGCCTATTTTAATGGCTTCTCTCCTCTCAACGTGCTTCTTTTCTTTTCCCTCTGTGCGGGGCCTTCTGCTCGACACGTGCTTGGTCTCGTAGCAGTTGATCGCGACTTGATATGTATTTTAAGACAAAATACCCAAAAGGTGCTGGACAAAGGTTGTTAAACAATAGAGTGTGTTTTTAGAGCATGTCACTCGAAGCAGCCACACAGAGGAACAGTGGCTGGTCTGAAGAATCTTACTGAGGGGAACTGGGTGGAACAATTCAAGTCTTTGTTGGCCAGGATTCTGTCCTTTCCCACATAACACTTCAGATTTTGTTTCTTCGGTTGTTCACAGCCTATTAATGCTGGTGATGTTCTTTCTGACCTAATCACCTAAGAAAAGGGGAACCACAGGGGTCAATTTTAGGACATCTTATTTTCTTTTTATATGTAAATAACTATAATAATACCACAATCATAATTAGTGACAAATTAAAGATTGTTTGATGGCCCCAGCCAATCTCAATCTCAAACATAGGCTCAATGCTAAAGTGGACAGAATGTAGGCGAAATGCTAAACCATCGCATTTTCCCCCATAATGATGCAGGGTATTGATTTGGGTATGCGCAATTGTGCACTACAGAGAACTCAACTCAACTGTATTTATAGATCACTTTAAAACAGCAATCACTGTATACAAAGTGTTGTACATGGAGCAACTAACATATACAACAGTAAAGCAACAAATCAATAACAAAAGACAGTAGGAAGCACCAAAGAGCAAAACTAAGATCAAGTCAGAGTCATGCTGAATCAAATGCCAAAGAATACAAGTGAGTTTTGAGGTGAGTTTTAAAGATGGGCAGCGAGGAGGCTTGCCGAATGTTCAGTGGGAGGTCATTCCAGAGAGAGGGACCAGCAACGGAAAAAGCACGATCCCCTCTGAGCCTCTGCTTCGTTCTTGATACTTCTAATAACGTCTGGTCCGCAGACCTGAGGCGCCAGGCAGGTGTGTAGGGGCGGATGAGCTCAGAGAGGTAAGGTGGCGTGAGGTGATTTAAAGATTTGAAAACAAATAAGATCTTAAAAAGAACTCTAAAATGTATAGAGAGCCAGTGAAGGGATGACAGAGTAGGAGTTATGTGCTCCCTCTTACGAGTACCAGTCAACAGGCGAGCAGCAGCATTCTGGACCAGCTGGAGACGCTTGATGGAGGACTGGCTGACTCCAAAGTAAAGTGCATTACAGTAATCGAGCTGGGATGTGACAAAGGCATGAATTACTGTCTCAAAGTGCTCATGAGAAAGGAGAGGTCTTACTTTAGCCAGCTGCATCTCAATATCCCATGGCATTATGGGAAGAAATGCTATGTTACTTTAGTATTTGGCCTTTGTTTTATCAATACGTTCGAACGACTTTGCAACACATTCAAACAACATAGCCCAGCCAAATTCCACATTGGCAGGTCTATGCTTCCGTGGTTGTGTTTTCAGTTTGTACATTCGGTCAGTATTTAGTGCTCTCCATTCTGGGTTGATATTGTAGTTGATTATGATTTTTTTTTACACACACACACACACACACACACAAAGACTACCCATCTCAATGTTCCGTATATAAATATCATTTAATTTATTTGTGCCATGTCATTTTATGTGACCCGCGAAAGCAAATCATGGTGTCAACTCTCATGATCCTTGCTAAAACATATACCGAAATGTCAAATTGTCATGTGTAATAAATACCGTTAAGATTTTGCTGTAATTTTATTATCCTATTTACACTTACTTGAACAATAATTCAACAAACAAATGCCGGTAGCTGACTTGACTGATTTCAAAACTAGCAAACCATCAATTCGTTGTGTACAAGTAATATGATGTGATGATTGAACATGTATTGGGTTTCACTGTCTTAACGGCCATCGTCGGGAAAACAGAACTCCAAAGTGGCCTGCGACTTGCTTGCGTACCGGGGCGCTGGGTGTTCCAATTCAGAATCTTTTCTCCACTTAGATAAGAGCTGAGGTGTGACAACGCTTTCTAGCCACTGTGATGCTATCATTCGGCCTCAAGGCTGATTCCTCACATTTCCTTTAAGTTGCTGGTTCATACTTGTAACGCTGAACATTTTTGTGCTTGCTGCTCCATGCCCCTTTGAGTAAAACTCTTGCGGGTAGACAGATGTGAGGTGATGTAACCTCTCTGTCATTGTGAGGCTTGTTTTCCACCTTTTGTTGCGGCATTCAACCTCTTCACTCAATTTTTTTGTCTCTTAACTGAAAAATATGACACATAGAGCTACCGTGTTAGAAACTGTGTTTGGGCAGTTTCCTTTGAATTCAGATAACGTGATAATATTTGGATGAGTAAGTTGTGGCATTACTTGTTTGGGTTGGGCTTCAGTTACGATAGATGCTTGGAAGACTTAAACGCCAGACGTTGATTGTGTGTTTAGGCTGACCTTTGGTGTGATGATGGGTCAATGTGACTCACTGCTTTGTGAGCATCTTCTCCACCCATTTCATTTTACTGGCTTAGGTAGTGAGCTAACAATTACTCACTGTGCAAAATTCAACTCAACAAACGTTTCTGCTCCTTTCCAGAAAAGGTCAAGACAGTCAAGTTACCCTTACGTTGTATACTTCAATCTCAATCCAACCATTACTACTGCTCAAACATTGAAACTAATGTTGGCGAAGTGCCGGAGCGAAACAGGCCATGACACGAGCAAGCCTACCACAGTACATTATGACAAGGAGGAGGAGCTAAAATTAAGTAGAGTAATGTGAGCACATAACCGGATTGCTTTGGCTACGTTTATCCAGGTCTAAATTTTTCCCACCACACCCTTCACACCTGCAACGCGACAAAACTGAATGTCTGTGAAGTTTCAGTGCATTAACAATGGTAGTCATTATCAATGCTGACAATGCGTCAAGCCAAGGATAAACTGTGATGTTACGATGGACAAATTTTGTGCTTTGTTTTAAACGCACAGAAACATTTATGTTTGCAACAGTGATCTTAGCGTCACACACACTAAATGGTTTATGTGGGCTCTGTCGTGTGGCACATACAAGAATCACTGCCTGATTCAAGTTCAGCAGTTTAATACATTGGCATTTTACCTTGAAGAATAGTTTGTTTTTATTTACACTATAGCAGTGTAATTTGTGCAACACATTTGAATTAGATGTATTGAAACTAATGTTTAACTTTTCTATATTCAAACATAGCGTTAATATTTGCACTATGCATAAGGTTTACGAAAACATTACTTATGCTTATTAGGCTTTATGATAAACATGATTTGATTTCTCTACAACTTGAGGCACTGTCCTGTGCTAAGACTGGAATAAATGAAATACAACTGTGTGGGGAAACAACTCAGAAAATAGGAATATGTTGTTAAATTTAAGAACAATAACGTTGAAGCTTTGTAACTCCAATGCATCTCATGTATATTTCCAATAAATTAGTTAGCAAAGCGGCACTACATAAGATGTACTACCCAACTACTAGGTCTCATAAAACTGCTGCAACACTGTCAATGACGTAGGCTATACTGTACTGGTGTGTGTGTGTGTGTGTGTGTGTGTGTGTGGGGGGGGGGCACAGAGCAGTAACACTTCAAAAAACAAATGAGTCGCATAAGGCTGTACTTAAACCATGAATTGTGTGAATGCTGTCCTTTGAAATGACACAATCCAGCGTCGACAAAGTTGCAGGTGATGATGGTTGCTGAAAGCTCACATTGCAGCGCTGCGGCATGCGGGGTCCGTAGTAGAAGAAATAGCTTTTTCACATACTCAACATATAATCAATGCAGTAAAAACAATACAATCATAACATCAAATCTCAACTCAAGCACATATGACCATAGAAGTCACACAAATTCAAGATCGCAGATGATTTAGTCATGAAGGGATGCACTGAGTAAAACTGACCCCGCGACCGTGTTTTGTTTACCACCAGTAATACGGCATATTACTTAGCCGACTCTTTAACAAGTGGGCGGATTTGTGTACGGTACGGGAATTTAAAAAACTTCCAATACATGTGGCAATAGTGCCACCTAGCAGCTGTAATGCGCTGCACATTTATTGCAAGCCGCTTGCTTTGTTTGCTGCATTTGGAATGAAACGGCCTCGTTCACACGAACATTTCATACGTGGCATTAAATAAACTATATTTTCGTTAAATTTGCAATCCAAACGTTATCTTTAATAACAAGAACAGTACTCATTGGGTCCTGCAAACACCGTGAGTGATTTTATTGGCATAGCCTAAAAGGCACACATTCAACGTACTGAGCAGATGTGAATACACCGACAGAAGGAATATGCGCAACCCCCCCCCCCAAAACAAAACAAAAAACTGCAGAACGTGGTTCCACACAGTGAATGCGATACAAGTGAACGTGTCGGCTCAAACTTTCATGATGGGGGGGAAACAAAAACAAAAAACAACAACTACAACAAAACCAAAACACATTCTTGTCATCATCCACATGATTGATAATCTTGCTGGTAGATGAGGGTATGACAAGACGACTAACAGGTGTTGCTTAGTTATGGTTAAATGTACAGAGTCAAAAACATTCCACAGAGCAAAACAAGTGTCAGTTCGGAGGACTTAACCCCAGTGACCTGCGGGTGACAGCAGCATGGACCGCATGCTGGCCAAAAATTAAAAAATAAAATACTAGCGCTAGCTGTACTGGTAAAAACATTTGCTTTTACAAAAACAAAAATAAAAAGAGTATAATGAGCTAATTTTGGCTTATAAAACGTACCATTAAAAATGTAGTGTGCACACGTCCTATACGTCAGTGCTCCTCAGGTCAGGGCTTTATGAAAGCAACATTTTGAATCCCAACTCACACAGAGGTAGAAATATGCAGCAAAGGCAACTAAACAGTCCAGGGAATTTATCTTCCTTTCAGAACGCCGACGCCTTTGTGTGACTTCGTTTGTTGGCAATGACTGAAGCGATCATTAACGCTTGCTTACTGAAGATTTGATCTTTTCTTACTCCCACTCAACTGCGAAGCAAAACAACTTTTCACACTTTGTTTCATTCAAGATATGTTTTCCCATCTGTTCATGTGTTGTCATTGGAACTTGTGTTGATTTGACTGACTCAGAAAATGTCATTCGACACAGGACAGCTGAATACGGTTATTGTGATAGATAGGATATCAGTGATGAAATAGAAAATCCAAAATCATTGTATAGTGGATATTAGCCTACACACCCCTGTGCAAATGACAGGTTTTTGTGATATACAGTTTAAAAACAACAACAACAATTTCTGACAAATTATTTCAAACTTTTTACACCATTAACGTAAACTATAACCTGAAAACTCAAATTGAAATCAAACAAGAGTCACAAGAGAATTGAGCGAAAAGTCTTACATTTCTGCCTCGGTCTACTTTGTACCTTGAATGATGTACAGAACGCCTTGAAATGGACATCTTATAACTGAGGGAGTTCAAAGAAATTGGAAAAGAGAGAACATTAAATTCAACTGGATCTTGTGACGAGTGTCTAATCCCATTCTTTTTTCTTCTGTAGTGTGGATTGAATAAATTAAGTATTTGAGAAGCAAAAATGAACAAATGAGATAATGTGGTTATTGTGTCAAGCGTGCACACCCGAATAACTAGGGATGTGGCTGTGTTCATAATAGCCCAAACATTCAAACACCTGTTAAGAGTTAGCACCACACCTGCCACAGAATGTGCCTCTGATTAACCCCATATAAAATTCAGATGTTCTCCTCGGCTTTATCCTGACATTTTTGAAGGCATGAGGTATGGTCTGTTGAGCGTTCCCACTGCATCAGTGTGATCTCATTGTTCAAAAGGTAGAAAGTCAAAAGATGGGTGTATCGTACATTCCGAGGAATTCACTATGCCGTGGAACACAACAAACAGTCATCATCAAGTGGAGAACATTTGCCACACCGGTTCCAGTACCAAGAACTGCACATTCATCCAAATTGTTGAAAAGACAAGAAGAAAACTGGTCATGGGGGCTGCCAAGAAGCCAACAGCAACATTGAAGGAACTGCAAGAATTACTGGCAAGTACTGGCAGTCCAATAAATTCTCAGTATCCCGTCTTCCTCATATGTCAGGGTAATGGGGAAGGTTGGCAAAATCCAAGCTTTATTCAAGCCCAGCTACATCCCAAAACAATCACGCTCATGAGGGGAAAATTTGTTATGGTCCAGTAAATTCAAAATTGGCTAAAATTCCTCAAGTTGTTTGGAGCAAGCAACACTGATTGTAACCAAAGGAAAACCATAGTTACAGTCACACATGATACTGGCAACTTTGGGGCTGATTTTGTTTTAATTATGAACACTTTAAAAACACCAGTCAGTGTTAGCACAAATCCATCAGGCTATCTGCATGAAAGCAAACAAATGTCAGGAAAAGCCTACTAGAATATCTGAACTTTATTTGGGGTCATGAGAAGCAGTCAACATGGTTGCAGATGTGTGCTGACTCCCATTTGACAAGTCTGAATGTGATTGCGTAATTGTGAACACTGCCAAATCCCAGTTTAAGAGGGTGCGCACACTTGTGCAACCTCATTATCACAACTATTTCTACTCCCCCTCTTAAAATATATGAACTGTGCTGTGTACTTATTTACTGTATATTCAAAGTCACTGCTGTCAATGATACATTGATTTCGCTGGGAATGATGGGGCTGACCTCTTATGCATCACCACACTGAGACAAACTCACTGTTAAACAATTCAAATGCTTCAGAGCTTTTCCTTTGGAGGCATGTTATACTTCGGCAACAGAACACGGATGGATTATTTACACTCTCGAAAACATGACACGTGTGTCCCACTTTAGTGTTTCAAATATCGGGATGGGGCCATGATGGTAAGGCATACGTGGTTTGTGTGTTGGTGTCAATCTGAATGAGAGGGCTGGAAATGACTGACTGTAGGTCAGATAGTCATGGACAGTCTTTGCGTGTCTGATACGTGCTAATCGTTAACTAGTCGGTAAACGTGGTACTGTGCTCCGTGTTCACTGGTGGACACTTCAAACACAAACGCGATACACAACAGAGTCTCCTGAGTTTCTCTGTTGGACACCACCTGGTGGAAGATAGGAGAAAGGGCAGGTCAGAGCACGTCAAACCACCAGTGTCAGGAAAACACAGTCACAAGCAACACTGATACACTGGAAGTTCTCCAGTCAATGAAAATGTGAGCAATATGGACTCAATGAAGGGGGGAGTAGGTAATTTAAATTGTTGCAAAACTCCAGTTTTACAGATTCCTACAAAAATGAGCGCAAAGTTGCACTTTGGAGTGCTGCTAGAAAACTGTCCACTCTCATCCTGTTGTTTTGTTTTTTTTTAAACAAACATGACAGGCAAGTGGTCACAATGGCACCCAAAGTAAAGTTTGTTCCAGTCACTGATGAAGCCTGGAAGACACACATTCAATTTACTGAGCAGTGCGAGTCCACAGACAAGAGAATGCGGAAAATGGATGACCACAACTTATGTGGTTATTTGCCAGTGTCGTGCCGCCAGGGCCTTCGAGGCCTTTTCTGCTGGCCCAAATTCCCTCAGAACCACAGACCCGCATTTACATTTTACATGAAACGGTAGTAACTTATTTCCAACAGCCTTGTCTTCATTTCATTGCGCGTCTTGGCCACGTGGTTTCCAGTCGTTGGTGGGTTTTGACCAACACATTCAGAATCTTGAGGGCTGGCGTCGACCACACACTCACAGTTGAAATTTACGTTTCTTCTTGAAGCAATGAGATTTTAGATTCATCGCAGTGCGCGTTTACATTTTCTGTCCTCTAACTGGTTCAGCTGCATTTGACCCTCTGATTGTTTGAGCTTAAATTGCTGGGCAAAACTGATTTACGGCATAGGACAAAATCGGACAGGATTAAAAATTCACTTTCAAAGTGGACTCTTCAAGAAAAACTGGACTTTATGAGGCTACTGTAAGTCAACCAATACCGTTGCTGGGTGTCTTGTTTTGTGGAACAGTTAGCTTACACCAACAAGCCGAGGCAAAAAAAAAAAAAAAAAAAAAAAAAGTCTGGTGCCTCTGCATCAGCACCTCTGGTGAGACAATGTGATTCATTTAAGGTTTTTATATTGATAAATACTGTTTATGAACTGCTATATTGTAGTGCAGAGGTTTTGAGGTGTTTCGAGCTGATGTTTTGGAACAAATAACTGTGCTTTTTGCTTTAGTTACAATGGTACTTAATCCTCAAATATGTGAAATCTCTTTCGGTTTGCTTTTTTTTTTTTTGTACGTTATTTTGTGACGTGATGGTGTTAGGTCACCCACTCAAGGCCCAGTTCCGAATCTCACCGGTGAGTCTTACGAGTGGATTAACACACTCTTGTGACCATTCACATAATTTCTAATCTTGCTCGTATTAACTTTGCTCTCATCAGGGTGAAAGAATTTAATTGCGGCATTCATTTATCCCCAACAGGACACATTTACTAACCTGTAGTATAGTGAAGTTCTCCAACACGCTATTCATCATATATTTCTCTGGTAGATGTTTGAGTTTGTGGATGAAGTTGATCATATATTCACACATAGGAGAGCGATGGATACGGAACACGTGTTTTCCTCCCTCTGAGTGCGCGTACTCTGTCTGGAGTGTGAGAGGAGAAAGAGAAAGGTGACTCGCATTGAAAAGCTGGCGTGGTTTGCTTTGCTTACCTCGACTTTCTCCACCACTTGCTTGCCAAAGGAGCAGACCTTTGTTGAGACGCTGATCGTGATATTCTCCGTTCCACTGTACTGGCTACTCACACCGTAGAATGCACTGGAACCTTCCTCAAGATCACTGTTCAGATCTGCCTAAATAAAGCATTGACAAAATGTGACATGGTTACAAAGCGGACTATCATAGAGCACAACCATTTAGAAAGGAAAATGAAACTGTATCCCAACTGTTACATTGCTATTTTCTTCCCCCTTGTGGATTAGCAGGGTATAACCTCACAACTCATGTCACTATTTTTAATCGATTGAAATTCCTAAGGATCCCATGTTGTATTTATTTTTTTTTTTTGTTCAGTCCTACGGTAAGGTTACTAACCCAGAACTTGACAAGAAAGAAAGCATTGTGGGGCCCGTTCTCATACAGCTCTTTGAGACCTCCTTTCTTCTCGGAGAACTTGTCATAAATCTGTCTGACGTCTATGGACTCCAGCACCGGGTCACTGTAGCTGGGGTTGGATGGGCCAATATGCACAAACAGATGCTTATACTGCAAGAAGAAACGAGCAAAGGTAAGAAGAGAAGGGAAACATGTCGAAAAGATGGACCTGAACGTGTGCAGTGACGACTAAAATGTACCATCTCTCTGTCTTTCTGAGTCTCCATAAAAGCAGAGTACTCCAGAAGCCGTAGTTTTGCTGAGGCGATGGTTCTGTCCTGCCACACAGGCGCTGCGATTGCTGCCGGGCGAGGGGGAGCTAGGGACTCATAGCCTGCCAAACAGATGGAAATGGGCTGCTGCTAACCTTTGATTTCACGTCGTAAATAAAGCGCTGTCAGAGTGAATCATGTGGTAAATTTCAAAACAGAAAAGAAGCAAAAAATAGGTCACAAGTAAGAACAAAGTACAGTACAGTACAATAAATATCCAATTTGTTTAGATTTCTCCTTTTTGAAGACATTGATCGCATGCCCTTGTTAGCCTTTCCATTTGGTATTAGTGTACAGCAAATTATTCCATCACATGGGGCCATTAAAATAGTTCACTTTTCTGTGCAATTGTATGCTCTGTCTCATGCCATGTGCTGCTCTAAAGTTACTCAAAGTTCTATACTTACTGATGGGTGCAGGAACAGGAGCTGCTAGTGTTGTGTATGGGGGCTGTGCAAAGGGCTTGATGCTAAAAGGAAAAAAAAAAAAGACTGATTAAGAAACTGCACCAGTTTCAGCTTACAAGATTCTCCGATTTCACTTCAGCAAGCATGTCATGCAAAAAGGATGCTTACTCCTGAGAATGTCCAGGCTGTCCTGGCACATGGCCCGGCCAAAACTAGACCGAAGAAAACAGCGGAGAGCAAACTTCACTACAGAGTCTTTCATCCAGATGTGTGAGTGAGTATGTTGGTGTGTGTCTTCGTACCCTGACTGGTGGAGGGAAAGAAGCTTGGCTTTTCATCACACTTGCAGACACAATCTGAGCTGATGAAAGGTTGGCCACTGTCTGTAGTGCTTTGTCTTTGGAAACCTGGTCCTGAACATGAATAAAATCGTTGTTGTTCCAACTGGACAAATCCAGACATACAAACTCAACATTCCAAAGCGTTATCATTCATGGCTACTCTTGACAGCAAGCCAGCCTGCAGAAACAAATACTCAATCTGTCCACTTTTTAAAAAAACACAGCTTGAAGCCTATCAAAAATGTATTGGTCAGCTTGGCATAATGGCAAGAAACTCACATTCACACCTAAAAGTCTTCCAATAACTGAACATGCATGTCTTCAAATAAATTCCTTCTGCATGATGCAATAACTAAGACGGATTCAGAACAGAGTGCAAAGCAGATGAGATACAGTGTGATGCTGAAGCTGGAGGTGCTAGTAGAGGAAATTACAGCCACCACCATTATGGTACTGAAGCCACTTCAAATAAAGAAACATACATAAGCAGATCTTTTTGATGAAGAAGTTGCACTGCATTGAATGTTAACTGTGAGGCCAACAATTAAGCACAAAAGGCCCTTGTTAGCCTTTCCATTTGGTATTAGTGTACAGCAAATTATTCCATCACATGGGGCCATTAAAATAGTTCACTTTTCTGTGCAATTGTATGCTCTGTCTCATGCCATGTGCTGCTCTAAAGTTACTCAAAGTTCTATACTTACTGATGGGTGCAGGAACAGGAGCTGCTAGTGTTGTGTATGGGGGCTGTGCAAAGGGCTTGATGCTAAAAGGAAAAAAAAAAAAGACTGATTAAGAAACTGCACCAGTTTCAGCTTACAAGATTCTCCGATTTCACTTCAGCAAGCATGTCATGCAAAAAGGATGCTTACTCCTGAGAATGTCCAGGCTGTCCTGGCACATGGCCCGGCCAAAACTAGACCGAAGAAAACAGCGGAGAGCAAACTTCACTACAGAGTCTTTCATCCAGATGTGTGAGTGAGTATGTTGGTGTGTGTCTTCGTACCCTGACTGGTGGAGGGAAAGAAGCTTGGCTTTTCATCACACTTGCAGACACAATCTGAGCTGATGAAAGGTTGGCCACTGTCTGTAGTGCTTTGTCTTTGGAAACCTGGTCCTGAACATGAATAAAATCGTTGTTGTTCCAACTGGACAAATCCAGACATACAAACTCAACATTCCAAAGCGTTATCATTCATGGCTACTCTTGACAGCAAGCCAGCCTGCAGAAACAAATACTCAATCTGTCCACTTTTTAAAAAAACACAGCTTGAAGCCTATCAAAAATGTATTGGTCAGCTTGGCATAATGGCAAGAAACTCACATTCACACCTAAAAGTCTTCCAATAACTGAACATGCATGTCTTCAAATAAATTCCTTCTGCATGATGCAATAACTAAGACGGATTCAGAACAGAGTGCAAAGCAGATGAGATACAGTGTGATGCTGAAGCTGGAGGTGCTAGTAGAGGAAATTACAGCCACCACCATTATGGTACTGAAGCCACTTCAAATAAAGAAACATACATAAGCAGATCTTTTTGATGAAGAAGTTGCACTGCATTGAATGTTAACTGTGAGGCCAACAATTAAGCACAAAAGCAGAGTACTGTAGTATGACCAAAACTTACCAAGTTCATGGCCTACGGCAAAGAAGAAATGTCAAATTAAAAAAAAAATTAGCATAGTCCCAATTTAGTGATGGATCTGTTTGTCAAAAAAGGGAACCATCGTGCTACACTTAATAGTACTGTCCAACAAACGTAAAACTGAAACACATAATTACAATGACAGAATAGGAGACTGTAATGCAAGATTAGAACAGTAACTAACTGACCACTAACAGGTATTTAGACATTTTTGGCTGAGAAAGAAAGTTGATTACAGGGCATGGTAAAACCACAAGAACACTCTAAACCAGTGAAGATCTGAAGAGTTGAGGGAAACGTCCAAGAGCATGAACATGGAGAAATGCATTAAAGCAGAAAGAGTTCCCAGAATGCATGGACGACGCTCATGAAAACCTCCCCACACATTGGTTTGGATGCAGGCTGGGTCATGTGACAGCAACTCAATCTCATGCCAACAGCATGGCAAAACACACACACACACACACACACACACACACACACACACACACACACACACACACACATATTAGTGCTGTCAGTTTAGCGCGTTATGGCGTTAATTTAAATCAATTTTAACGTGATTAAATTTTTTATCGCGAGATTAATGCGGCAACACGTCACAGCGGATGTTACGTTGCTCTATAAATAAACCGGAAACAACAACAAGCGCGCTGCACAGGTCCCCGCCCATGTCTGTTTTGCCAGCCATGGCAGCGCAAGACACCGAAAACGGATACTTAAAGAGTTTATGAATGGAAAGTTTACTTTTAAAAAGTTGCCAGATGGTTCCACTGACAAGACCAAAGTTACCTGCATGTTTGCAGTCGTAAACTGAGCTATCATCTAGCACGTCGAATCTGAAATACCACTTAATGGCCAAGCACACAGCTGATGTGAGTACTCTGCCCCCTCGTCTAAGACAGACAGCTCTGGAGAATTTCAAAGCGAAGAAAATGGATAACACGACGAAGAACAAATTTGCTGAAGCCATAGCTAAATGTATGGCTACTGCATGCAAGCCTGTCAACATTGCCCACAGCTAGAATCAAGCTGAAATCA
>NW_017805983.1:4199594-4229411 GCF_001891065.2 Hippocampus comes
CCTCTGGTGAATAAAGAGCAGGTAGCCTGTTGAGTACGATGTATGCCACTGACACGATTGTTACTTGTTTGGAACTATTTTGTGTGGAAGGTTACCGTGTTCCGTGTCCATATAAATAAAGGTGGTGGAGCTTCCCTGTGTTCGTCTGACAGTGACAGTGCGCTGAAGCACGTTGAGAGTTCAGTGGTGCAGTGGTAGCGACCACACTGAAAATAAGAAAACGTCTCCAGTGTTGTGCTTCGAACCAAGTCTAGTCATCCGAAATGATGTCTACACAAAAAAACAGAGACTTCCGCGCAAGATGGACAAACAGAATCCACATAGTCTGACTGCTGTGTTCAAAGCAAACTTGAAAAAAAACGAAGTATGCAACCATGGCTTAAATCCACTGTAGGCTGAGTACTAGTTTACCTTAGATGTACACTTTATAATTTTATATTGCTCTGTTTTGATTCCCTAAAAAGAGCTGTTAAAGGAGCTGTTAAATATTTTTTTCACTGTTGTTGGTGGACAGTAATATTGTGTGAGAGATTATGTGTGAATAACTGCTCCAAGTGAAAAATGTTCATGTAAAATTGAAAATCGAAATTGTTGTTTCAGTAAATATTTGCATTTTGCACATAGAAAACTGATTCATGATTCCATGTAGATGAGAGCATTAAAATGGGAAAAAAAAGGACAAAAAGATATAAAAGAAATTTAGAAATGATAAAAAAGTGATTAATTGCGATTAATTATGAGTTAATTATGACAGTTGCGTTTTTAATCATGATTAAATATGTTAATCGTTTGACAGCACTGGGATATTTGGCTTTTGGGTGAAATTTCAGGACAAGCTTAAAATGCATTCACACCTATCCAGGTGGACTTAAAGGTCAAGAGTGACATACTTGGCCACCATCTTTTGAGTAATACTTTAGAGATAAGATCGGTCCGAAAAAAATCGAGCCAGACCCGAACCGGCCCGAGGGTATTTAAGCCCGACCCGGCCCGAGCCCGATCACTTAGCTTGATTTGCAGGCCCGAGCCCGAAGCAAACCCGACATTTCATATTTTATTTGTGAGGACTCGGGAGGAGGAGGGGTGATATCTGATAACAAAGCCTGCCTTTTGTAACAAAATCTAAGTTAAACAAGACTGTATAAACATTTACATCTTTTATATTTCTGTTTCTGAAGAGGTTACATTAACCGACAATTTTCTATCATTTGACGGATTTTTTTTAAGAGTGGACGGGGAAAATTTAAGGCCGTCCGTCATTTTGACGGGTTGAAAAATGGGCCGTAAATCATCAAAGCAGTACGTCCTTAAGAAATAAGAGAGAGAGGCAGAGAGACAAAAAAGAATAATGATGGTGGATCATAGACAGAGACAGGAAGGAGTTCTTTGAATTGTCATTGCAAGAGTTTAGTACACTACGTGATGTGATGAGGCGACTTCTGTTGTGCGAACCACGGTCTCTCGTGGCCAAAACTATTGACGGCCTCGAAAAAAAGAAAAAAAAAAAAAAGTCAGCGAGAGAGAAGCCCAACCCGACCCGAACCCGAGGCAATGATTGACATTTTAAGGCCCCCGGGTCGGGTCGGGCTCGGGCTCGGGCGGCCCGATCTTACCTCTATAATACTTAGAGCTAAAATTATTTCAAGCATACTTTCGTTAGGTTTTTTTTTTTTTACGTATAAATACAGTTGAGTTGAGTTGAGGAACCCACCCAGATTCATAGTTAGACCCAAAGCAACACGCTTGACTGCGAAAATGCTTTTGTTCGGCAAGCTGTGGCGAGTAACGGTCATTTAAAGAATGCAGAGTACCAGTCAGCCATTGCACTGCATTGTTGATTGTCCCGTTAAGTGCTCTTTGCCACTGTTAAGAGTTATTCGGCAAAATGCCTAGGCGCTGTATGGCGATGCACTGTTCACATTCAGGCAAACAGTTAGTTTGAGTGGCCAAAAGAAAAGAATAGGGCATGTAAGTTGAGGTTTTGATGGTAGCGGTGTTGTGTTAGCAGGTGTGTCCAGTCGGTAGAGAACCATCGTACACTTAGTGACAAGCCCATACAACCTGAATAACAATTTTTCAGCCAGTGATTGTGCCCCTACATGGGCCTAATTCCATCTTCATGGATGACAATGCTCCAGCTCATCAAGGCTGCATCATCAGGCAACGGCTGCTGGAGACTGCTGTAACTTAAATGGAATGGCCTGTGCTTTCTTCAGACCTGAATCCTCTTGAACACCTGTGGAATCAGCTGATTCGCCATAAAGAGGCTCGAAACTCTGCACCCCAGAACCTCAATGACCTGAGGGCTGCAGGATACCATGCCTCAGCAGACAATAAGTCAACTTGTGAACAGCACGAGACGTCGTCGTCAAGCTGTAATTGATGCTCAAGGGCACATGACGAGTTATTGAGACGTTTAATTTTTTTGTTGTGGCGTACCCACCATTGTTGTTAACTTTTGTTTCAATTAATTGTTTGAGATGAGGAAATCACCAGTGCATGCAACTTCAATGTCCCACTGTCATGATATCACCGTTAGTGTGATATATATTTTTTACATTTTCCATAAATTTCATAAAAGCCAAATATTCCTAACTTTTCGTGAGTAGCGTTTCTTAACACACACATACGCACGCACGCGCGCGCGCGCGCACACACACACACACACACACACACACACACACACACACACTGAAACAAACAAAAAATATCCAACACAGACCTCGAAACACCAACATTCATTCAAAGTGAAGCCTTGAGAGAGTGGAAAGAAAACAAGCAGGAAACTCCAAGACATAATTAAGCTGACCTGATAAACTTAACCGACCCAAGATTAACTCAGCCTTGCTCAGCTGTTAATGGACAAACACAGAACATACTGAATAACAGTACATCAAAGTATGGAACCCACTTTTCTTAACATAAGAGGTCCATTGATTGCTATCAATGTCAAAGCTCTAATCAGGGTTGGTATTCAAAGTCCAAAAGGCCCAATCATGCACTACCTTTAGTCCCTTATTGGTATATTTAGAAACGTATTCAAGTTAAAAGTAGCAAAGAAGGTTATGATATGACATAAAGGCATGCCAGTGAGCCTGGGCTCATTGAGAGGGTTAATGCGGATTGGGTTGGTGTACAGGGCAGACCAGGAAGCATCGCAGTGACACAGAGCGTGTACCTTCAGCTTTGAGTGAATCTCACGAGACTTTCGTTTGGCCAAGACCTGCAGGTGACTAGAGACCTGAAGGCGGATTGTCAAGTTCGGAAGGCAGCAGAGAGGACAGGAAGAAGAGGAAAAGAGAAAGAAGACAGAAGATAAGCTCAGAGGGATGACTTTTATCCGGCGGGCGCCCACCTTGATGCTCGCCTGGTATTCACGCACCCTCTTGCGGGCCAGAACCTGAATGTGACTAGACACCTATTGGCCAGGGTTAACATTAGGAGAGACGGATAACATTTTTACAAGGAGGATTTACTTTTTTTTTTTTTTTTTTTAATAGTGTTAGATGCCAAATGAAAATGAAAGATCACTCAAAGGTTGCATTGTAACCGCCAAGGTATGCGTACCTGTTTGCGTGTGCGTGTCTTTCCTGTCCGTAGCTTAATATAGCGAGCTATTAGCTCATTTCGACCTACAAGTGAAAAAGAGAAATGACATCACAATGGGACTCCAAATAACTCATTGTTTAATGACAAATATTGTCAAACGGAAACCATTTGTTTATGTCACAGTTTTGCTCTATGTGTGTGTGTTTTTTTTTTTTTTTTTGTTTCAGCACCAGCTGGAGTGGAGGGCCTTCCTTTTTAGCGGCGCACCTGTGTCTTGTTTCCAGTCAAGCCTCGCCATGTATTTCAGGACTGCCAAGCGGCTTTGTCTCATTTGGATTATTGACCTTGCTCGCTTTTTCTGCTCAAGTGATATTTTCTAGACTTTATGCCCACGTTCATAGATGCTCTTTTTCTGCTGGATTTTGTTGTCAAGTCATTTTGGACTATATTTAAGTTTCGCGTGTTTGGATTTCATTTTGTGCACTTTCGGTTGTTAAATTTACCTTGCCGTTTGCAAGCGCTTTTTGTTTATATTTGGTTTTCCTTGCTTTTTGTCGCCAGCGATTTCTGTTCAGTTTTCATCGGTCCTTCGTTTTTCTACAAATAAATATTTGTATCACGCAGTTTATTTGAGTCTGCATTTTTGGGATCCACAGTCCACCCGGTTTGTGTTCAGTTTATGCAGTAGGTTTACAGGAATTAATGTCATCTTCCCAAGCCACAATACAAAAAAAATCATTCAAGGTACGACATATGCCAAGAAATAATATACAGTACAAATCCAATTCAAATGAAATGGTTTGCAAATCAAGTTCAACCTCTCTCTGTCTCTAAAATAAAATAGAAACACACACACACACACACACACACACACACACACACACACACACACACACACACACACACACACTTATTCTCACAAGGCTCGCTTTGAAACTTTGAATTTTATGTCTTCTACATTTTCCCCAAAAGTTGGGACAGGCTCATGTTTACCACCGTGTTGCATCAGCTTTTCTTTAAACAACATTCAACTGAGAATTCTTTTGCACCGACGAAAAACTTTTGCGTGTCAATTTGCGTGTCAAAGTAAACTTGAAATGAAGACCAATTATGAACATGACAGTAAAAATAGTTTGAACTATATGGAGGATTCATTTTAGACTGCTGCGGGACTTTGACAGACTTGCTTAAATTGAAGTCAAAGTTGGTAATTGTTGCTGGCGGATGGCCATGGGAGATGAAGCGAAAAGGGAGGGGAAAACCAGAATGCAGGTCACCGTAGTTAATAGGCTTCCAAAATGTGGTTGGGACAAACTGCCTGGTCAGCTCTTACTCTCACAGTCTTCCCCCTCCATTCCAACCACATCCAAACAGCTGTTCATCTATGTACTCACTGCGGCAAATACAGTTGAATCTCTTTTCAACGGACCCCGTTGACAACATTTCGACCCCTATAATGTTCACATGTCAAAGTCGCGATTCCACATAATTCATTTTCCATTTGCCGATTTTGCTTATGACGAACACCTTTATAACGTAAACTTCATTATAAAGACCAGATTGTTCACACAAAATGGTGAAAAGACCTGCGTTACAACGAACCATGGGAAGCTAACTGCCTCGACCTTGCTTATGATCAAAATGTGGAGCACGGGATTCCCTTCCATTGCTAAGCAAGGCTAGTGATCGTCTCGTACACTGTTGTATTTCCGGAGGCACGGCGCTGTCCTGCGCACATGGTCTGAAAGCATATCTGGTAAACGGAAGCAAATTGCTGTGAAGGCTGAAATTGTCTCTCAATTTCAAAAGGGAGTCTCCCAGACGATGCTCAGTCGAGACTATGAATTGGCAACGTCGACAATTTTGACAATCATCCGTAATGGCAATAAAATCACGGCAGAGTTCGAGGCCAACAGAATGAAAAATGATCGTAATCGTCTTCGGGCGTGGCGCATCTTGAATTGGAGAAGGTACTTATCATTAGCTCACTGAATGTTTTCAGAGATGAAGTAGGAACGCTACAGTTGTTTGCTTCATGTCTTATAAAATCATTTTCCTTCATACTGTTTACACATATTTGTACTTGACATTCATTCATCCACTTATCCTCACGAGGGTCGCGGGGAGTGCTGGAGCCTATCCTAGCTGTCTTCGGGCAGTAGGCGGGGGACACCCTGAACCGGTTGCCAGCCAATCGCAGGGCACACAGAGACGAACAACCATCCGCGCTCACACTCACACCAAGGGACAATTTGGAGCGTTCAATCAGCCTGCCATGCATGTTTTTGGAATGTGGGAGGAAACCGGACTACTTGGAGAAAACCCACGCAGGCCCGGGGAGAACATGCATGTTCTCCCCGGGCCACGCAGGGAGGCCGGAGCTGGAATTCAACCCGGTGCCTCTGCACTGTGAGGTCGACGCGCTAACCACTGGATCACCGGGCCGCCTGTACTTGACATGTTTATACTATATTACATGTTTATGTTTTTACATCTAGAAATGTTCATACAGTATTATCCATCATAGTTGGCGGCCATTTTATTGGAAATGTTTCAAAGGAACTACCGTTATATCGGACAGATATGTTCAATGTACGTTGTACCAAGGTTGGACTGTATAAGATTTCAGGAGGAATGGGACCAGGGTGATCGAATCAAGCCTCACAGACCTGATCCAATCCAGGACAAAGCAAGCATGCGCTGACATTGTCAACATCATCACCACTGTCTCTCCTTCTGGGAAGTAGTGCTGCTGAGTCATTTCAGCTTAGACTGTTTAATAAAACAAAGAAATGCGACTGACTCAGACACATAGCAGTCATCTCCAATTCCCAAAACAGGACACACACTTTGCTGGCCATTTTCTCCAAAAGGAGACGAGCTTTTTTTTCACGTTTGCTTAGTAGTGACTGCTGTAGCATAATATAAATGGAAAGTGTACAGGAGGCTGCATGAAGGTAGACGCAAGGGAAGTGATTAAAATTACGAACCTTCGGTACATAAATCTTTCCCCATGGTGGGGTCGCGGTAGGGGTGGGCCTGAGGAATGAAATCTTGGATCTCACCTGAATAAACTCATAAATTGATGAATGCTATGTATGTGTGAAATCTGTGCCAGCTTAATTGAACACAGAGGCGAAATACTCACAGGAAGCCATGACTTACTCTCTTGTATGAATGGCAACACGTGAATTAAAAGGTTTACTGTAGCTTTTGCCATCTAATGAAAGATCATTTTTTGTTCTACCTCTCACTGTATGTCGCTGGGTAAAAGATATATTTGAAATGAACAAATCATTTTCAGACAAATGCCATAAATTGGATAATTAACTGCGGACCTTAGTAGGAAATCATTGATCTACAATCTATGTCATGATAACCTTTGGTCATTGTACACCTTTTTGTCTTCACATTTTGGCTACACTGAGATTTTGTTAAATTCCACGTTCTGCTTAAAATAAATAAATAAATAGACAAGAGATTCATACTGGTTCAAATAAATGAGTTACTACAACGTTGATAAAACACCAGCTTACTATCATGTCAGGTATTTTTAAGAAAGGGGTTTGGATTTTTCATTAGTTAGTCACCAGTTAGTTTTCATTGTGGTTGATTTTTGTTTTTTTGACTTCAGTTAGTTTTAATGTGTTTTCCCTAAATGCTTCGTTTTAGTTTCATTTTATTAGTTTTAGAATTTGTCACATATAAGGGACCACAGAAGCGTGGAGCTGCCAATGTGGAGTACAAATATTTTGACTGGCAAAGCCGTTATAATGTACTTGCGAGTATGTTCGAATGTATTTAAATACACGCAATCATACACGTACGTTCAAACATACGAGCATACACAATCCTACAAACGTCGCATTTTCCTAAAATGCCACCAGTTATTGACTTGCGCATGCATCGTGGGAATAAAATGCCCAACGTAAATCATGCATTGCAGCCACAATAAAATCAAAAATGAAGAATAAACAATGTTCACTTAGGTTTTAACAAATGTAATTTGTAAAGAAAGTGGAAACCGGAGTAATTTGTTCTTCCTCACCATACATCTTGCCCTCATCTGAAAGTATAATCTTCCTCCTGCCGCAAGGAGGGTAGATGGCCAGAGCTTCCTGAAAGCTCTGCTCGATGTCAGGACTCCACACCCCTTCAGGGTCGCCGTCCAAGCCCCGGTCTGCCCCGTCACCAAGTCCATCTCCATCGCCACCGCCCTCCTCCTGCGCCCCGTCAGGGCTGCTACGGCAACTCCACTCCGACGCAATGATGACGGCTCCAGCCACACCTTGAAAACACAGGACATTTCAAACATTGGCGTTCATCGAGGGCTCTAATGATTTTTGCATTCTAATAAACTAATCCACAATTGTATGTGAATAACATTATCAGATAAATTTATTCATACTCAATTGTCTTTTTTTCGTTTGTACCTAATGATGCGTCACCACCTTTTCATTGTCATTGGCAAGTGAGTGATTGACATGTGTGTCAATCATAGACATGATTTGCCCAGTGTTAAAAAGTGAGTCATTCACTCAGACAGCTTATCTTGCCATAGTTGTCTCCATACATAGCCGTGCACTTTTTTTGCTAATGACACACCCCTTTATTCATGTACCGACACGGAGAAAGGTAATTGCTTAAGGCATGTCAAATGAATGCATAGCACTTGCAGTATGGCATTCTTAAGGCTTCTTTATACTCGCGTGGGCAGCGATTGCATGGGAAATCACAGCGGTAATGCAGCGCACAGTTTACCTTTATACTCACGCAACCACACGCGTTTTTTTTGAAAATGTGTTGTAGTTTCCCTTCAAGTCGGATGGCGTCACTATGGCTGCTATTAGGGATGTAACGATATCCAAACGTTACGAGACGATATCGTGACATGAACTTCATGATACAATAATTATCACGATACTGTGAGGAAGTTGGCAATATAACAAAAGCTCAAAACACCTTATAAAATCTCACGACTTTGTAAATAAATAAATCATATGGGGGAATGGGGCACACTACTCTGTTTTTGTACATAACAGCAGTGACAGAGAAATAGGACTTGCCAGGCATTTTATTGTCGAGTGCTCCTACTGGCTCAACGGAGCAAAGTATCATGGTCTATATACACGTAGTTCACAACGCTGTATTCGATAACATTTCATCTTGAGACACGCACACAATGTGAATTGAGTCAATTTGTGGAGGAACTTGAACGTGTTAAGTTTCCCTCCAACTGGCGATTAGAATGGGTCTTAAACGTAGGTGGCCAAAACATACCTAATTCAAAGTAAACTGCACTAATAAATTAGCCATCAGGGGGTGCTGGAACTGCACAAATGTAAAATAACCTGGCTTATTTAAAAGATGTGGCACTTTTAATATCGTGACATGACAACACATGACAAGGACGACATTGTGGTAATTTTGCCGTGATCGTTACATCCCTAGCTGGTATTGGCTTGGACCGCAAAGGTTAGGGCTGGACGATTAAGTCCCAAGACTTTTGAACATAACAGTATGATAAAGATGGTATCAAAGGCGTGGATGTAGCAGAATGAAAATGCAAGAGGCTTGAAGTCCAAATGATACAAGGTCATTTTGACCTTGACAAAGAATAGTGTTAAATGCGCATGGATGAATGGACAACGCAATGATGATAGTTTTCAGTAGTTCAGTTTGAGCAGTTGAAATAAATCAGGAATTGCTTAAATAATCATGACGCCAATCTCAATCAAAATAAATATGCTTATCATTTTTTCCATAGTAATCCAGCTCGACCATGGGAAGTAGTTTCCTTTGCATTTTAAGGCAAATTTTGGTCGCCGCCTTTACTTTGCGGAACAAGGACTACAGCGACAACAATGCAGAATGCGCCTGCTGGAACAAAGATGACGTGATGAGGCATTTAATTCTATAGCAGGAATTGATCAACGCAGCGGAGGCATAAGCGGTATATATGTCTGTGTAGGCTTCTTTACCCAGGTACATATCAGCTACACCGTTGCCAAGTCAGCTTTGGCCGCAACCCAGTTCAGATGCCATAATCGTGATCAATTCACGCTTAACACTCTTCAAAGCACAAGATAGGTGAAAAAAATTAATAATTTGGCGTTTGTCCTTAGTCAGGAAGGCTCAAAACCAGGAGAAAGCCCTTTCAATTATTTTTAAGTGTGTACCAGGCCTCGGCCATATTTTACTAAGATGCCAGGAACGGAGCACACGTAGAGGTTTTACTGCTTTATTGGTCGCAGTTCTATGGTGATAATCAGAGTTTCACTCCACAATAAGTGGTGACATGGTGTCAAAATCAGCTCTAATGTCAGGTTTGATTAGTCTGTTTGATGAATGAACAGCCCTGGTTACGAGCTAAAATCGACTTCTTGTTAACTTTATTAAAAAAAAAAAAAAAAAAAAGCCTGATCCCTTGTGTGCACAGACCACATGAGGAAATTACACATTCTTGTGTTATTGTTGAGGATGCTCCAAGTCTGCTGAAAGACACGAACAGACATCTGCAACAGAACCCCGGCTGGAGTGTAATGTTTTCCAGAGAGGGGCTAGCATGCTTCCCGCCACAGTCGAGCCAGAGAGGATCAGTGTGGTCGCGCAGCTTCCCTTGTTGCGGCGTATGCTAGTTGGACACTCTCGGCACAGGGCTTTCCTATTTTCAATCACTAGTGACAGGACTGTGCTGTTGCCATGGAAATCAGGCAGACCCAGAGCGAAATGGTTCGGAGAGAGCAAAGTCTTAAAGAACATTGTGATATACAGGGGGAGGGATACGTGAGAGACAGACTTAAAAGTTGTTGTGTAACAGGTCTTTGAGTGGAAGATGCTGTTTCTTCCGGGTTTGTTTGTGCTGCTGATGAGATTGGCGGTTCTTTTGCTGCAGCCATTGAATCAGATTAGCCAAATGATTTGTTCACTGCAACGTTCAGTGCACTGAGATTCACATTCACTAACTTACTGAGGGATTGCAAGTTCAAGTATCATAGTATTGCAGAAACCCTTTGAGTACATGCACTAATATTACTGCATGATGAGCATGAGTCCTGGGCACAGCGCATTAACTGAACATACGACATTGATAACAAGACAGTGTTAATTTTAGCAGCACTTATAATGAAAGTACTCGACTCTGAGTGTGTGTATGTATATTCATATATATTCATATATATATATATATATATATATATATATATATATAGAGAGAGAGAGAGAGAGAGAGAGAGAGAGAGAGAGAGAGAGAAACGTTGCCACATTATGTTGGTGTCAAATATTACTGTGGCATGTCACATGGCGATTGATTCGCTGAGTGTTACGCTGCCTCAGATCACTTCACTCACGCCATATGAACAAAACAACACGTTTATTCAGCCTATTTGACTTTTGCAGTTAGTGTTCTTAGTAAATGCATTACAGAACCAGTGATTTACAAGTAATGCAACATAATCACATGAAACTATGGTTGGCTTTTCTTTTGTTTCATTTTGACATGTGCTTTCAGCATTAAAATCCCCATGCACTGGGGCAAAACAAATGACCACAAATGTCCTAACTGTGTCATCCTCACATACTGGTGTTGCACACATTACTGCACACATCGAGCAAAATGTACCCCCAGGCCCTCCAAAAAAACAAAACTCCATTCCAAAGCATTGTAAACCTCCGCCCATTCTTCACAATTATCTGACAAAGAAAGATCCAGATGGACAAAAAAAAAATTAATAATAATAATAATAATAATTTGACCGCATTTGGTCAAAATCTTGACAGCGATTGGGAAAGACAGGATGAGACAGATGCGAAGTAACGTAATCAAGCTCCTGTACAGAGAAAAAGGGCATGAGATTTGCCTGACAGAAATATTTTTTAGTCACTGTCACTATTTAAATCAAATACCATGCCACATTGTGTTGGCGTTTAATATTATTGTGGCATGTCGCATTGGCGATGGGTTCACTGAGTGCTACGCTGCCTCAGATCACTTCACTCATGTCATGTGAGAAAATTGCACATTTCTGCAGTCTATTTGTGTTTTGCTGGCATGGTTGGGAGTTATAACACATTACAAACCTAACAATTTACAACAAACATTAAGTTTCGCAGCAACTAAGAAATGCAACATATCACATAAAACTACGGTCGGTGCACTACAAACATTTCATAACAGTGACATCATGTCTCTGTGTTTCACAGACATCTCCCTCGCTGCACAAATGTCATTAAAAACTTAATCTTAACTATCGTGCCCCGGCAAAGGTAGATCAGTGCGCAAAATATCAAATGACAGTTTAAAATGGCTTTAAAAAAATCTTTCCATCGGTTGAAATGGCCCAAAATACACCAATGCCATCCAAACTGGTCGCCTTAGAAATTTCCTTAGCTATTATATATATAGCTATATATTCTATATTATATATATATATATATATATATATATAGAATATATGTCTCTCTGTCTCTCTATATATATTCTCCTTAGCTGCACCCTGCGATGGTCTATGCCCATTAGTGGTATGTACTACGCCAGGTGCATTCAAATGAATGGGAGTGCTTTTCAATAATATCCACATTTTCTTCTTCATTCTCATCCACATCTTCTTTCTGAATAAACCTGTGTCTTCCACGATTGACGGTCTGTCTTTTTTAAAAAGTGGTGCAGGACAACAATGAACGGGGAGCCTCAGAACACAGTACATACTCATGCAGTTCAAGTCGCAGTGTCCGTGTATTAAATGGGGTTTGGATGCATCGCACAGTGTGGGGCACTTCTTAACGTTTTTCAGAAAATGCATAAAAACCATGAACATGTGAGTTAGTTTTTAATGAATGACTGGAGTAGGTTTCACAGAAAAAAGTGTGTGATTGCCTCTGGATGCTGCAAGATGGCATCTAAGGACTACTTTTGCCTAAATGCTCTTGCCTGAGCATTAAAAAAAATGCAGCCAAAAAGCGTGAAAAGCAAAATATGACTATACAGCAGAAATATCAATAAATTGATGCATCGCAACATTTCCCAGGTCAATTGATGATTGATTCAGCACATTCTCTGTATCGATAAACCTCCTGTGAACTTGTGATCACAAATTTGGCTGCCATAAATAAATTAACCTGCCCGCCTGCGATATTATTTACAGATAAAATGCAGGCTCTGCTGCATACCTAATCAAGCATTTTCTCAACCAGTAGTCAGCCAACCACCGGAATAGCGAATGCATAATTAACGCGTCATTAAGCTGCTTTAAAAAAGCAGTGAGAAAATAAAAAAGTGAGCTACTCGTATTCAATCAGTTATCCCTTGGAAAAAATGAAATGCTTCAGATTAAATTTTTCATTATCACTTATTGTAATATGATAATCGATTTCAAAGGTTCATTTATTGTTGATTAAAAGTGGTGCAGTAAATATAGAGATGTTATTTTAAGCTTTGTATTCCACATGCACAAACAAGTTGTCCAAATTATTTACAGCTGTTTTGTTCCCCCAAAATGTGGTGACAACACATGTACACATGTAGTTTACTGATCCAATATAAAAGCAAAGCAGTTAAATATCGAATCATAGCCTTAATAATCGAATTGTGAGATTCTTAATGCCCAGATTTAAATAAATCTCAATCGATTATGGAGGTGGACCTAAAATTGGGACTCGTGTATTCTTAAGAGGTAAAAAAAAGTGCAACAGAAAAGAGAAGAGTGTATTTTGACCTAGAAAGAGTCTAAATGGTGCAAATACTTTGCATTGGGCGCTAAGTAAAATATAAATTTGATGCTTCTTGTAATGTCGGGATACTATATAGAGTAGTTCCCTGTAGCCAAAAGGTCAGGTGTTGAGTGCAGTGGGGATCCAGGCTAGCGGCCACCGAGCTAAATAAAGCACTGAGCTCAGCAAACGCTGGCAAGACCCACGCAAACCAACTCCTGTGACAACAAGCTTCTTGCTTGAATGAGAACACCCCAGTATTAAGGATCCATGGCTTTGCTTTGCATGTGCTTTTTACGAGCATCCACAGGGACTTTTGGAGTTGCACAACAGGCGGCCAAACTAGGCAGTGAGCATAGAGCAAATTAATCAAGTCTGAAAGCAACTTTTACGGAAGGGTGAAAACTTCTTTTGCAAATTAGACTCACATTTGCTAGCAAAAAAAAAACCCCAAACAAACAAAAACGCACATTTAATTGCTTTAAGTTGGTTTAGAAAAGGCGGGTAGAAGGCTCAAAACAGCTAAACAAAAAAGAAGAGTAATCACAGAAACGTAAAAAGCTGTCGGGATTTATTTTTGACGGCTTTAAATAAATTGAATAAATCAAAACAGGCGACAGCTAACGCGCGGGCATGCTAGGAGGTTAGCTCGTGTGCTAATAATACCGCAAGCAAGTCAAGCAAAGTTGGGAGACGCTTGGGAGGGGGAGTCGTTGGGGTGACGGGAGAACACGAATCAAGCCCTCCAAAACACACGCACACCAAGCTGTGAATCATCAAAACACCGGCGAGAACGGTGCCAAATATGCCAAGTATCCCAAAACTTCGCAAGAGCCCTTCGGCCGACGCGCGATGCGCCCTGAAAGTTGCAGCGTACAACAAAGACAAAGAAAGTTTGCTGGGCACAAGTTCTCACCTTGTGACGGCTTAGCTGCTCTGCCGCCGCTTGGCTGGCCCGCGATCGCGTCTTACAAAAAGAACCCACTCGCCGAGAACAAGATGCAAAAACTACGAATTTGACAGCAAAGGTGATTCTGGCGAGCAGGAGTTTGCAGTGAAATGAGAGCGCTTTCGTGCACGTACTAACAGAGGCGTGGCGTAGCCGACACGCGTAAACACAAAAGTTTGGCTGGCCCCAGCACAGCAAACTCCTCCCAAACGTCAGACAACCCCTTGCGCACATTTCGCTTTTTTCCTCACACCAGAATGTACTACTACCTGTATTCCAAGCCTCGAATTTCTCGAAATACATGTTTTTCTTGCTATAATCTACGGAAACGTATTGCTGCCACACCAGGAAAAAAACATGAAACTTAACATGTAAAAACGTGTTATTTATTATGTAAAACTTTGAAAATTATCATGTAAAACGTTATAATTCTTGTGTATGAATGTGAAAATTATCAGATAAAAAAGTGAAATTATGATGCAAAAAGATGCACATTTTAATGTAAAAAACATGATACTTATAATGTAAAAATGTGAAAATGATCACGTAAAAACGTGAAACCTATCATGTAAAAACATGGAAGTACAAAATGTGACGAAGTTGTCCTCACCACCTCGGTCCCATCCACGCCAGGACGCAAAGGCAGGTGCTTCTGAATGCAATATGGCACGAAACCTAGAGTTGCGGAGCTTTTTATGAAATTGCGGTGTTCCAGAAGATTTCCTCATACGCATGGAACAAAAACATCTAAGTGTATTTTTACATTGCCTGTTATTGACAAGTTTTTACGTGATAAGTAGTACATTTTTACATAACTGTCATGTTTTTACATGATAAATTTCATGTTTTTCCCCAGTGAAGCAGCAATACGCTTCCATGATAATCAATGACTTTATTTGAGGAGCATCTTCCTAATTATGAATCACAGTTTCTTCGCCTCCCAGAGAGACCAGAAGCAAGGGTTTTATCAAACAAGAAAAACACGACAATATATCAACGGAACAATTGTTTTTTTTTTATTTTTGATAAAAGCAACGAGTTTCATTATTGAAATATAATCTAAGATCTTCTGGAATTTAATTTTGAAAACATTTGTTGTGCAGACCACAGAAGTCAAAATCTGAACTCAGCACTCGATATTGTGAAAACAGACAAATAACATGACTGATACTAAAAATATTAACGTACTGTCATTCATTTTCAGTTTGAAGCTTTGGTCCTGAGAGTTGTGTAGCGTGCGCATCCGCACCCGCACCCACGCCCACACCCGCGCGCACACACACCCACGCCCACACACACACACACACACACACACACACACACACAGCGGCCGAATGGTTAGCACATCTGCCCCAATGGGGGGTCTGACTTTCCTATGTGGAGTTTGTATGCGCTCCCTGTGCCTGTGTGGGTTTTCTCCAGGTATCCCGGTTTCATGAATGGTAGATTAATTGGCATGTAATTTTTGACAACTTTTATCCTGTATAGAAACGCGGGAGTGGTGCTCGAGCCTATCCCATCAGACTTCAGGCGAAAGGGCACACAGAGAGACGAACAACTACCCGCACCCATATTCACCCCATCACTGAGCAGGAACCGATCCAACATTGTCCGCACTACAAGTCAGGCGAGTGTGGTAGGTTAATTGGATGCTAAAAATTGCCACTAACTGTGACTATGAGTGTGAATGGTTGTTTGTCTATGTGTGCCTTGCAAATACTGTAGCTGACAATGGCTGTCCATGGCTCAAAAACAGCTGATATAGGTTCCAGCATGCACATGACCCTCGTAAGGAAAAGAAATTTGTATAATAGCAACTGTATATATAGTATACATACGTGGAATTACGATGTGAATGTCATACAAGTGTAGTTCAGTCACATTTATACTAGCACTCATTCAATCTGTTACGATGAAGCATAAAATGAACATTTTGTCTCGCAAACTGTGATGGTACCACCGCACAACCATTCACTTATATTACGGAATGTCCTTCCATACTCATTTGTCATGTCCTTGTTGATGATGATACTACTGCAGCGTGTACTACCAGAGATAAATTCCTTGTGTGTTCTACATACTTGGCCAATAAAGATGATTCTGATTCTGATATGAAACCGCTTATTTCAAGCCTTGCGTTCACTTAGAAATACAGTATCCTTTATTAGTAACCACATTGACAAGGTGCAAGACCGTTAAAAAAACTATAAAACAAACAGAAATGCCCTTAATATTTTCAAGACCCCCACCCAGTACATGTTTTTTTTAACCAATTTGACATAACAACCTATCATCCATTTTCTGTTTTTGGTCATGTGACATGAGTATGTAATGTCATTTTCAGTCACTGTACCAGGCAAAATGGCTGCCCCCTGAGATGGCTAAAAACGGGGGGATTTTGCTGCTTAATTCATAATCCACAAGTGCAGCAGTTTTTTAAAAATAACCAGAAAACATAAACAACATGTAATTGCTTGCTTGAATGATTTTTTGTGTGTTTAAGAAACAAAATTCAACTAATTTCAAAGCGGTCCGAGCATCCTTCCGTTTTTCTGTATGTGGCCATCAAATTAAATAGTTTTGGCACCACTCGTGTAGTGCTACATTCACTTGACTACAGTGCACGCAGTGTGGGTTCCGTTCCCACACAGTGAGTGTGAATGGCGGTCATCTCTTTATGTGCTACTGACTGGAAACTAATCCAGGGTGTAGTCCGCCTTTCGGCCCAAGTTATCTATGACGGGTTTCAGCTCCCACCGAACCTGAACAGAATAACTTTTTTGTAGACATTGGATGGATGGATGGATGGATAAAAACTTATAGTAATAACATAATTGAATGATTATACAGAGATGAAAGTGGACTTTCCTGAAAATTAAAGGCAGCAGACATTCAAATAAATATTTGATTTGAGATGATCACATCCGCATTACATTTGAAGAAAAACAGTGACAAATGTCATGAAGTCATGAAGGCACAGCACAATCTAAAACTGCAAAGGACAATGAAACAAAAGAGCCTGCGTCAGCCTTGTTTAATGATTTACATCACATACCCTGTGGTAGCAAGGTGTGGCTAATGAGGAAAAGTGCACGCCTCCACAACAGGCATCCGACAGGGAGTGGATCATAAACAGAGGTGGATCAGCCTGTTGGCAAGCTCACATTGAGACGTCAAATGTTCAACCTTATTCTTATTTGCAGTAAGACCCATGAAGCAGATTAAAGCTTGACATCTGGAGTCTCATTGGTTCTGCTGGGGTCAGAGTTCCACTTTAGGCCTACTTTCCCTCACTGAAATCAGATCAGCACAAGCAGAATAGTTTTAAAAGTCACGCTGCTGGCTAAGACTTAGCTTATGCGTTTACCAGATGGAATTATTTTGGGATAAGGATAGAAAGAAAAAAAATGGCGACAGGAGAACAGGAGTGTGGAAGAAAGGCCAGTTGAGAGAAGAGATCAAGCAGTTGATATCCTCTAGAGTTGTTTAGATTATATACAACCACAGGAGGGCAGTACTGTCCAGGTCATTGGTAAACAAAAGTTACAGCAGACGGTTAGAAATAATTTTCACTGTGGTTTAGTTTTTGTTTTAAGTGGCCTGCCTGGGACTGAAGTAACATATACTGTAGGTTTAATGAAAGTAACTGAGAAAAAAATACAACTCTTTGATTTTATGATGACCATGTCAGAATGACATGATGAATGTTTTCGCTTCCATGTGAGGTCTAAAGGCATTAGTGGAGATCAGGTTTTTACAGTAGTTCAACCTCCCCTGATTTTATGAATTCATGAAGTCATAGTTGGCTAAATGGATTTTTGTTACAGGCTTAAAATACAATCAATTCTCCAAATTTGAGGAAACCAACTTAATTCTGTTGATGTTTTTGTCATGCCAATGATATTGCTTTCAGTGATCATATAAAGGCATATTTTTTCCATTGACTTGCTTGTTAGCTGGGAAGAGCATGCAAAAGTCATTTGAAAAAAGAAAGCAAGCGTGTCCCTGTGTGAACTGGTTGTGAGCAGCAAAGGGTCCAGGAATCAAACTATTACTCCCTTATTAAAGGACAAAACATCTGACTTTCATTCATTGACATCCAACCCAACACACAATGCTGAATTTTCGATCCATCCGAATTCAGAAGGAATGCCCAAACCTTTTGTTTTGTTCATGTCTGAATTAGCAAAGCTAACTGGCTTCTGAGAACAACAATCGATACCAGTCCAGCTGTCACCATAGCTGTCCTCCCCGCCTTCTCTTTTTTGCAGAGGGACAGAAGAGTCAGCCGTTGGACAAGTGCCAAAAGAGGCCAGCTCGCCATGCAGCTGAAACTTTTACAAAGCCAGCAGGAAGAGACGCGAGGCAGCCGTCGAGAAAGACAAGGGGCATGGAAAAGTCACTTTTGAGCCCCCTTCTTCCTCCCCCACGTTCTGCCATTGCACTTATCCCTTGTTATAGCCGTACTGTATGCGCCTGCCTTCTTTGGCGGGGAGTAATTGTAGGACTGGAGGAGAGGAGGGGAGGAGCTGTGTGGGTACGTTGGGTTCAGAGAGTTCAGCTGAGGAGAGAAATAAATTCATAAACAACAAAGGAGATGTGACGTCAGGTCGGAGGGGCTGTCCGAGCTCTTGCCTGAATGTGAGCCTCCATGGAACAACTGGATTGTTAGTTCCACATGTGTGTTTGAGTACACTACAGTTATATGTGTTTGTGTGTGTGTGTGTGTGTGTGTGTGTGTGTGTGTGTGTGTGTGTCCTATCTCCAAGAAAAGACTGAAGTGGTGTTGAAGCAGAGAACCTGGATCATTGCTTTATTCCTGTTATTTCCTGGGTGAGTGTTTGAAGGACTGGGAGAACCCAGGGGGGCGAAATGTGCATGTGTTTTGTCGTGAAGTACTTCCAAAGAAGTGCCGTCCTCAGGTGCTTGTCAAAAGTAAGGGGTTAAAAAAAACAGTGCTTTCCTGTTTTCTGCATTTTTTGAAATGATGTCAGCTCAGCCGTGTGCTCACATTGGTCAGCCCGTGTGCTTCGTGGCCCGTCATTGGCCCACCGGGAGGCTCAGAGAAGGTGGCTTTCTCTTTTCACCAATGATTGAGATCACTCACGGGCAGCGCCTGAAATTGGGCATTTCTTTAGAATATTGACTCCATTAATGAATGCTTCTAAAAAGAGCTCTGAGTGACTGGAGGCAATGGTAGCGTGAAACTCGAGCAACGGGCAGACTCGACTGCAAATGTCCATTTGTTTCTTGTTTCTCGCGTAAAGCAGCATCTCCAGCATCTAGCAAACATGGCGAGGGTGAACAATATGGTGCCAGCTCGTTTCTCTCGCCATCTGTCCGTCGGTGCGTAAGGACAGACCAAGGCCAGAGGCGTGCATTTGACCATTAACACTCCGGCGACCCAGCTGCCGCGTTCGCCATTGTGATGCGTCCCTGCATCTGCTCACGACAATTCATGTGACTTCTTACTGTAACACTTTTTCTTTTCACGCTTCCCCTTTCGCCGACCCCTCCTCTCTGTTCGTCCTCTCTCGCGACAGCGTGTCCCTCCCTTCCTCTTACTGCGTGTGTACAGCCACCCTCCCTTCGCTCTCTTTCCCTCTTGGCAGCGGTGCCAAAGTGGGCTGGCAGACGGAGGCAAACACAGCGCAGGCCAGAGCAGAGGGCGATCCAAAGCCTGGCAAAATTGACCGCGCAGATGTTTACAACTCGCGTCTGTTGTGTCGTCGTCTCGGTTTCGTTTCCTTGAGCTTGGTTCGGCGCCCTGCCCTCGATTCTGCGTACACTCGAGTTGCCGGTGCTCATTTTCGGAGGTGTATTTGTAGGGCTGTGTGTCACCCTGTGCATGCACAGACACACTCATGTCAAGAGGAGGGGATTGTGGGAAAAAAGGGGTGTCGCTCTGAGAGGGTGTGCTCCACTCCTCTCTTTTCCCTTCTTCCCGCCATCATAGGCCTCTTCTCCTCCAGTCCTCCGGCCCAGGTCGTCGCTCACATACAGGCTGCAGGTATTTTTGCTTTTTCCCCTGAAACACCTCTCGCTGTCTATTTTACTGCCCTGTCACGTTGCTCTTCTACTTCCTCGTCATGATCTTGGGCTTGTAAACGTGTCGGCCGTCGTCAGCTGCCACGCCGCACGTCGCCATTTTCGCTCGACGGGCAAAGCAGGAGAAACTTTTGTCGAGCTCAGAGGGACTCCGGGACTCCCTGCCGTGTCTTGCGTCCCTTCACACCCTTGGCTCTTCTCCCTCATGCTTGTTGTCTCCTCTCTTTCTGCTCTGGGACCAAGCGGTGAACAATCTTTCCATGGTTTTCCATAGCGAACAGGTGTCATGCCGTCGAATGGCGGGCGCAAGTACGGTATGGGTCCTGTTGGTGAGCTTTTGAAAGCGGTGACCAAACATCAATATTCCCGTTCCTTTAAGGTCCAGTTTAACTCTCAAAGGATCATGAACGCAGGATGAGTGAGGTGCTTGCTGGGACTCTTATCAGTGTGAGCCGTTATGATAAGTTTCTCATTCCCCCTCATGCAATGTTTGCACTTTTGCCTTTGAGGGCAAATGTTTTTTTTTTTTTTTTTTGGTGAAGGAACAAACACGTTGCTGCGTTGTACAATCGAGCAACTTGACAGTCATTCGAAAGCAGCGGCATGGAATGTTGGTCTTAACATCATCCGTGGATGATGGTGATCGTTTGCATCATGAAACTGAGGCGGACTGAACACCGCCGGCACAGAAGAAGAAGAAGAAGAAAAGGGGAGATGAGCAAAAATGCCTTTGGACTCCACTCTGCATGTTTCGAAGGCTGATAGTGAGCGTTTGGATGGCTTCTTGCTACCTTCATGAAAACAAAAACAAAGGGCAATGTACATACTTTTAATAATCTGCATTTCTGAGCCTTTTGTTAATATCTCAATAGCGTTGGGTTCTAAGATGGCGCCAGGGTGCCACGTGTTTAAGATCGTGAGATACGGCCAGGCGCCATGCTTCCTCGCCCTATTTGTCCAGATTGTATGACATCAGCCTCACGTGTTCAGTCTCTGGCTTGTTTAGACATTAGCATGCAAACAAATTCCTTTATCAGGGAGGCATTTTGTGAGAGTGATGAGAGAAAGACAGAAAAAAAGCGGAGCCAACACGGGTGCATGAGATAGAAAGAGAGATGGGAGAGGCAGAGCTCCCTCCCCGCCTCCTCGCATATCCTCAAATGAACTTTGTGAGTTTCCTCATGATCTTTCTCCTTGAGGTAATCTGACTGACTTCCTATTTGAAACTTATTGGCTGACGTCTCGGCTGACCTGTTGCTGTTGACAGCAAGGCAACAGGAAGGTTCCGGTGCCACACAGGAAGCTGCAGCTGTTTCATTCAGTTCATGTCAAAGCATTGTATGAAATTGCGTATCTGTGTGCATAATGATGTGTGGTCAGTGAGAAACATGAAGCAAATGTTTTTGAGATATTATTCTTATGATGATTATATTTCATGGTCTGGATCATTTCTCTCTGAATGGTCAAAAATTTGATTCCAGTGTCGCCCAAGGAAGTAGCAATAGCGCGGATGCAACAATCATCATACAGTATTGGCTTTTGGCAGATTGACTCAGCAGCACCTCTGCTGGTTGAAGCCAAGCGTTGCGCTCCTTTTGGCCTGAATTCCTCTAAAACAGACTCCTTAGCAACCGATGAATCAATTAAGCTCATCCCAAAGTGTAAGCGCGCAGCTGATAAGAATATCAGCAAATGGCTTTCCAAGCGCAATGGAGGCGAAAGAAAGATTCTTCTACAAAACCAATGATGTTGCACATTAATTAACTTGCCAAGTTTTAGGAATTGAACTATTTGAGATTATTTGTAGCCAACTAAAATGTGATGAGGTGAACCAATTCATAAATGATCTCAATGATTTTTCAGCACCATAGAGCAGTCCCCAACCTTTCCCGAAAAGACAAATTTAGACAAACAGGCATATTAAGCCTCTTTTTGTTGTTTTTAAAGTACAACTCACTATTATTGTGAATGTAGTTGTAAATAGTTGGAACTCTGCACTTGTTTTTTTGGGCTGGTCTCATCTTGTGTTCCGTAGCATAGCGAGTTGTGAGACATTGTATCCTGGCTCCGCAAAATTAAGCATTTATCTGTTTCACTGTTTCTATTTTACTTTTTCGCTTCTATTGCTTTTGAGGATGGACTTGCATACTGGTGTTCTAATTTTTGAGAAAAGTTGGTCGCATCGTTTAGCCGTATGCCATCATGTGAAAGTGTGACGACATAGTGTCATGTGTTGTCTGATATGAATGAAAGTTTTTCACACAGTTCTTGGATGTAACGTTTTGGCAATGAAAAAGGAACTTTATTCTGCTACACTCGTTCAATGCCATCAGGCCTTAGGTCCCGCTGAATATTGAATGAGTATTTTAAGATGAGTGGTGATTGGAATAGCCGAATCAAACGAGGCTAACTGCTGTTCTCATGTACATTTTTTTTTTGTGGCTGAAAGAGAAATTTAACTTGGAACAACTTTAAACGATAAATGAGCGTAATTTATGGTAACAATGAGAGTTAACACAAGGAAGCAAGTTGTTAGCTCTGAAACAATTTGCTGAGTTGTTTGTACTTCGATCTTTAAGTTGAGGGACACAAGACGGAATAATTAGTTCAGTAAACTCTCATTTCGTTGTTTTGCGAAAAGACAATGTTCACAACTGCAAAACTTTAAATATTTCGTTTGAATTGCTCAACTTAAAATGTTATCGAAGTTTGTTGGCTTGAAATTTTGACTTCACTCAACTTTATTTATTTATTCTTTATAGTGCACAACAAGACTTTTGTCACCCTCTTGGGCCAATGAAGATGTATGACTGTCACTTTGTTGGCCCGACATTTCGCGCAGAGCATGACAACCCCGAAAGGCCACTCCTAGCTCCTCTGTAAATTGGCCAGTTGGAAAACGAGATGACAGAAACATGTGATTAACGGTGAGCTAACTTCAAGCGTTAAACGTCGATGCTGTCGACTTGTTGGTTCAATCCCAATCAAGCTTCTGCTCAAGCAGTTATTAGGAATACTGCACCGACTTATCTATGTTTGAAAAGATGGTGGGACAGTGTGATAAAGGACACAATGGCGCTTTTAACTGCACATTATCTGCCCCGCTCACATAGGCGCACTTTTTATATCTCTCAGCCTTCAAAGCATCAGAGGCATTTCCTTGCAATTAACATGTCGTAAAGTAGGCCCAGCTAAACTGACGGTTCAGGTCAAACAACTGTGCCAATGTGGTCGAGAACATGCATTTGTGTGCTGATGCTTTCTTTTGTTTTTGGGACTGGCTAATGGGGAGCATTAAGTGTGAGCACCATGCCAAGCGGGCATTCGGGAAACTCGGTGTCAGTACTATAGGAAACGTAAAAGATTGAGAGAAAGTTCAATAAGGAAAATGACTTTGGATACGCACCGAGACGAGCCAGATGAATCCTTTTTAGAGCATCTTAACTGTGGGAATTCTTCATTCAACGTATTCTGGAGCGCAACGCTTTGCCAAGTCCCCCACCTCGCTGCCTCCTTCCTCCCTCATTGAAATTTTGCCAGGCACACAGACATCGCCCATTCTTGGCATCAAGCTTGGCGAGAAACTGTGAGACCAAAAGAGTGACAGAGACACATTCTTTTGTAGTCGTCTGGTGACCACTTTGTATTTGTGCCAAGCATTCTTCATGACTGGGAAGACTGGCAGCTATTTCCTTGACTCTACCTCCTTTGATCAGCTGCTGACTGCTTTTTGGGTGTCTCCTGATTTATGAGTTTATTTGTGTGTTTACATAAATGTGACACACCCAGAACCGAAATTATTTATGTCTGGCTGTGTTCACACCACAGCTCCATTTTTTGCCCTTATGCGACACGTATCTCTTTTTCCCATGTAGTAGGAATGGTACAATTTCGATTTGTTTCAAATCCAACTTGGGCCTCTTTTGTACGTGGATTTCAATTGGATATGCGTGCGATGCATCTGAGGTATGACCGCTCATCCATACACATCTGACCTACACGTCATCAAAAGCGCAGGCATGGGAGAATGTTTGGGAGGGGAGACTACTGACAGTAGTAATTCACCCACGCAGATGGTTCATTTATTATGCGGGGCAATGACATGATGTCATCTTTAGGAGACATCTCCAGAAAATGAAAAGATCAAGGAAGGTCGCCTCATACCCCCAAAATATTTGTACTTCCTCCCACCTGGCTGCACAAGCAATATGAGGTGATAAAAAGATGAGCCCCTAGAAGCCGATCCATATTTACTTTTGTAAACACTGCGACATGTGACATTTTGTTTTTGTGCAAACATTTGTAGAGATTCCAGTATTATGATAAGTCTTCTAAAATGCGTTCCTCTTCTTTTATACCATTTTTTTTTCATTTGGATGTGATTTTGACATGTCCCACCCAGTGTTCTGCTAACTACAAAGTGTTTAAATGACACAAAATCATTTTTACATGGTTTTATTGTCCACAACAAGTTATTTGATCAGATATACCATTTTGGGCATTTATATTCGATTTTCAGAATCATAGTGATCATTTTGCATGTGTCCCTGAATCTGAAAGTCACCTTTTTGCGATAGTAACTCAGTTGATTTTGGTCCATGATCCCAACATGCAGCTAACCCAGAAGCAGAGTATTCAGCCATTTGAGCCATATTTATCTGTATCATCAATATTAGACTGTCCACTCCAGTCAGGGGCTGTTTTCTTTTTGGCCAAACAGAGCTTGCAAATGTGCCATTGGCACTGTTGAAGGGATGGGCACCATGCCGAAGCGCCCCCCCCCCACTCCCCCCCACCTCTGCCCTACGCCTGTCTGGTTCTCAAATCAGACAAAAAGAGTCTAGGGACGTTAATGATGGGCTGGTCTGGACCTACGTCAGGCTCTATGCTCATTTATGCAAGTCACTTACCTTGCGGACATTTCTCGACTTGAATTAATTTTTTTCCTTTCATATTACCAGCCCGACCTTGATGTGCGACTGTTTCAACTGAATGAGTTGGCTTCGCCTTGCCGTTTGGCACAAGTACGAGTGTCCATCACTCGACATGGAACAGCATCAGACGACGCCAGAATGGGAAAAATGTTTTACTGCAGACCTAAAATGGCCGGTGCGAAAGTCGCCATTTTGTATTTCCTTGTTTTGTTTTGGGGGGTAGAATCCCAGCCCTGTATTCGATCCGAGGCAGCTGGCGACAGCCATGTGTTCGATCCGAGGCAGCTGGCTGCAGCCATGTTTGCAAGTGTGCTTGTGTGTGTGTGTGTGTGTGTGTGTGTGTGTGTGTGTGTGTGCGTGTGTGTGTGTGTGTGTGTGTGTGTGTGTGTGTGTGTGTGTGTGTGTGTGTGTCTACATTTGTGTGAGAAGCAGCACAGGGATAGCCCGCTGGAAAGAGCTCCGTTTTTGGAAAAACGGAAATGAGCTCCTGGCATAGAGGGGATTCATTTTTTCTTTCTTTCTCTTTCGATCACATGCTCGAGTCACAGGAAGCCAGTGAGTGTGTATTCTGTTTGCCTTTCACACGTTTCTCCTGTCAGTGTGCTTATGTCTTTGATATCTTTGAACTACTATTTAAATCAAAGACTTGCTAAAATCTTTGGAAATTTCATATTACTATTATTCAGATTAATATGTCAGGTAATTTAGAAGGAAAGCATGATGGAATTTAGTGTTCGGACCTGAATGCATTCAAGTAATTGATAACTCTCATGTGTGTTTCTCTTGTAGCATCGCAGGTGTGCGACCTTGATGGCGCCAGCATGTGAGGCAACATGAATGCTGCCCTTGGGCCTGAGGTAGTAGATTGAATAGTTGTGAGGGTTGTGTAGCCTCTTTTTGAGATAACTATACAATCTACTGTCTTTCCCAAGGAGACGGCTTACTCAGCCAATCATCGCCCAAGTGACAACTGCACTGGCCAATCAGAACACATGCACGCAACGTACCTGGACGGTTGTGACCATTTCTGTGTTTGCTCCCAAGTGTTGTATTAGGTTACCGGTACTTGCCAGGCAGATGTGTATTTGAACTGGGCTTTGTCAAGGTGAGGTAGTAGGTTGTATAGTTTGGTGGGTGGGTCTACACCCTGCTCAGGTGATAACTATACAGTCTATTGCCTTCCTCGAGAAGCTCACAAACAACTGAATAAATACGACACGGTTTCCCAATCACTATTGAACTGGAGGACACATTTTACATTTCAAAAATTTCGAGGCGCAGCACCCAACAAAAATGTCACAAAATGTATATAATTTAGACTGGATGTTAAGTTGTCCCAGTATACTAAACGCACAAATTTGCTTAATGTGAAATCTGGGCCTGTTTAGTTGAACACAAAGCTACTATTTTATTGGATGAATGGCAACAGATGGAGCACAGGTTAATTTTGCCTTCTGCCCTCTTGTGGAAGCACATTCAATTGTTTTGCATATCAATATACATTTCTAGCATAGATTGATGAAAAAAAACATTAATTCCAGTGGATGAGGAACAACTAGATTACATACAGTATTGAATAATGCATGGAAAACGTCTTTACGTCATTGTAAGTTTCATGTGACTAACATTCAGGTTGTAAATGACAATAAAGTTGTTTCAAATGAGTCGACCTTCCAATAAATTCTCAAAAAATAAATAAATTAACAATTTGTCTTTATGGGGAGTTGTGTGTAGAATTTTGAGGGAAACAATTTATTTCACGTTGGGATGAAGCTGTTACATAATGAAATGTGAAAATCTGTAAATACTTTCTGGCTGTACTCGTATGTCACGAATAATTGCATGAGTCCTGAAAACACCAATTTATGTAACACTGATGATGAGTATTGTACTTTTAATATTCAAAAAAATCAACAGGTGTAACAAGATCTTGAAACGTAGCTATGAAATGTGGGCTTTCTGAATAAATAACACGAACATTTATATTTAACTAATCTTGCTTAAATGTTTGGGTATTCTGTGAGTTATCAATTTAACTTATTACAGCAAGAAGGACTAGCAGAAAAGCCTTACCTTCTGACAGCTGTTACTGTTTCCTCTGCCCTTTCGGAAACCTACAAAGTGTGAGAAAGGTTCGTTAAACAACCAACAACAATATTTACAAAGGAGACCGGCTTCACGAGCGGTGTTCATAATGTTAGCCGCAATCTCAGCAAATTCAGTAAACAAAATTAAGTTATCAGAACTAAGCAGTTGAATACAATTCAAACTCATTGTTAGATCTTACCCGAGAAAGTTTAACTCATGAGGTGTGGTTTTCAGGTTTAAACTTTTTATAAATGAGGATTCGACATCGATCTCTTCACTTTTCCACATCAAATATGGCGACCATATCATCGTACGATTGTATTTATGTATAACAGATTTGCCTGTGGTGGAGACTCTCTAATTGATACAGCAGTCTTGGGCGCCCTCTGATGGAGAAATCTTGAAAGTGTACTTTGTCCTTGCGTAGCCTGTCAGAGAATAAAAAGATTCAGCAGCCTATATGACAAATACGTCGTGATCAATGCTTTATTCGTGTTGACATGATATCGATAAATTTGTGTTATAAAATGCCAACAACAGCCACAACCAACAAGCAAAATCATTCTTCGATTTGACAGTAATTCGACATGTGGGCATTTATTTTACTTCCGACAAGACGAAGGTTGAACAGGAAAACAACAGAATTCAAATTGTTTTCAAAACTTCTGCAATGGTCTTGTGAAGATGATTTTAAAAGACACTGTCATAAGTTGTACATTTCTTTAGGAATTTTTCAATGTATAACTTTTGCTGATCTTTTATGAACCTTGAATTCAAAATAATGGAATGATATTTTTAAACATAACATTGATCACTTTATGAATTTAAAATACAAATAAATGTAGTTCCACTCGGTGACACAATGGCATCATGCTTATATTGTAGATGTAGAGTGCACTTTTGTCAGATATCCATGAGGCCATTGAGTGCAAGTAGCTGCACAAACACAAACCTGCACAAGCAATTCCAAAATTATTTAATATAATCATTATAATTATTAAAAGAATTAGATAATAGCCACAAATATTTCAAAATTTCAGACAAACACATCTATATTACAGAACCAGAAGAACAGGAAACACAATGATTATCAGGAGCGTAGGAGTTTCTACTTATAAAGTAGATATCGGGCGACAATCTATCAGATTTACATTACATTTCCTCATGTCACAATTTTTGGTGATTCTCAAATACTCAGTATTCATATCTTGCTTCGTGGAGACTTTCCACTCTACACCTTATTCGCATCTCCTTGGAGGCCTCTCAGCGTTTTCTCATCGAACCGATATGTGAGTTTCCGTTTCACTTTTTGGATTTCGCCCGTGCGAGCGTAATTCCTCAATGCCCGCGCCATTTTCTGGTAGGTCATTGTCTTGCGGTTCCCTTTTCGGCGCCCCCACATCTCCGCCAGGCACTCTTTGTTTTGGGAGGAGAACTGAAATGTGCCCGAAGAGGACTGGACCCACCAGATGCAGCTTCGCATTGACGGCGTCTGCAGCATCTCGAACAGGAACTGGAACAACCGCTCCTTCCTCTTTCCTGTCAAAGAGGAACGGGATGTTGTTAAATCATGAGGGGACAATGAGTATGACTAAATCAAAGCTTCATACAAAAAACGGAAGGGGGAGAGATTTGCACAAGAGAAGTGTTTGTACCCGAGAATGGAGCAAGAAGTAAGGGGTCTTTGTCGGGTCTGCCTCCGCCATTAGAGGTTGGAGAAGGGGCATCGTGATATTCGTGGTACTGCGAGCAACTGGACTGAGAGTCTGAGTCGATACACACAATCGCCTGATCCGAATAGGCAACGTGATCCTAGAGCAAACGTACAAACACAAGTCACTGGTGGGTTTTCCTTCACCAGCAGATCATTGGCAGAATTTACAAAATGCATTTACACGAGGACAAAATTACCTCCACCACCAAGTACACTTTTAATATGGGATGTCCATTAAAAGTTGCGATATTGAGGCCATCATCAAAATATGCAGATTGATGCTGTCGGACTGAATTATCATATTTCCTAATATGGTCAACTTCGTTTTTCTTTACAAATATGGAGAGAGTAATGGTCTGCCGACTCAAGATTTGAAAGTGTATATTTTGAAAGTGAGTTTGGGAAGATGATGTTATCACTGAACTTAGCTTTTGTTAAGTAATAAAGCCATTAGTTTTTTAGGGGGTGCGTAAGTGCAGACCGATAGGCTGCAACGTGTCTGTAATTTTCCAATCAATGAAAGCAGGTAATAAACGAGTATCCATTTTGTAGCAAATTAAATTTGGCGATTGAAACATGATTATGGAGAAGTGTTATGTTGATGTTGATGCGCAACAGCACATGAAAAAAAAACAGTTGGCAATATTTCAAGGTCACAAACTTTGATAAAATCCTAAAATGGGCAATTCAACAAAATATTTTAAGCTTCGCTAATGTGAAAATTGTCTTTCCCACATTTTCAGCAAAGAAATAATAGTTTACATGACCAGTTGTCCCCTTTGTAGTTCCCCAACTTAAAAAAAAAAAAAAACTATATATATATATAT
>NW_017805983.1:4230252-4241288 GCF_001891065.2 Hippocampus comes
TCTTCATAATACAATATTGGATTTCAAAATGATGATGTTACCATTTGTGCTTGAGTTCTGTTGTGGGAAAGTACAATATATATATATATATATATATATATCTCAACTTTAATGATGAGGCGTTTGGTAATTTCAGAAAGTTTTTTGGGTTTTTTTCGTGAAAAGCAGTGGTTTTGGAAATACAGGAATATTTTGTCATGGTAAAAAATATAAACATAAAATAAAACCAAGTAGGACATTTAGTCCATTCCCACACACCGCAATGCAATCACTTTTATTCATTTAGTGGCAATGCACAACAGAAGTTACCTCAAGGCACTTTAGTCATTGAACACCTCAAGAACCACACTCCTCATAAAAATATGAACATAAGAAAACCAAATGAACCCTACATGATCATGCGCTTGGTGACGAACGCAAGAAAAAACAAAAACACACTTGAAGGAAAAAAGCTGGAACAGAACCCAAACTCGACAGAGTGACCATCTGCCTTCGACGTTGGTTTGAGATGGAGAAACAGAAGAGGGACAGAGGGTGGAAGGAGAGAGAAAACAAGATAGAGGGGTTGAGGTGAGAGAACAATGGGCGCACAAACAGCCATATCAACAACAGAAGCAGCCCTATGATGACAACAATGACGACGATACTGGTCTCTAACCGGCCTCACCATCGCTGAGAACAAAAAAATCCCATGTGTTCAGACAATTTAGGCTTAGTTGTTTTTTTTTTTTTTTTTTTTTTAATGTAGGAGCAGTGTGAAATGTTTTGAGAGAACTTGTTTAATTGATACTGTCTCAATAAAATTGACATATACTGTTTCTGTCAGATGGTAATTAGTATGACCGAGTTCAACGTTGTTCTCTTGAGCTCAAGGTTGTTCTGAATGCAGTCTAAGCTCAGCATAGCTCTTGTTGCCATTGGCATTGATTTTGCAGGGTGCAAACGTTATAGACTAAGTGGAGGTCTGAGACTTTGCCCTTACCCATTGGTTCTGATGGGAGCAGGGCCAGGCTGGAGGTGGAGCTTGCTCCTCATATTCCTTCGTAGGAGCACCGCAGTGCCACTCATAGGCATGCTGACCTGACCAGTTATTCTCTGTGCAGAGGCAAGTACATGAAGCTACACTGATACACTGTCCCGTAAATTCCTTTTCATGTGCCAGGCGCGTGCTCACCTATGATCCTGGTGCTGTGGTGGGAGTGGACGTACTGCACCACATTGCTCAGAGGCGAGGCATGCACGTATGCAGGCTGGACTTCTAGTGAATGCTCCTGCAGATACTCCTCGATGACCTCCAGGTCAACCTCCGGACAGGATGAGGGCGTCGCTCCGCCCCACGAGCCCCGACCGCCGCCGAGCCTGAGCTCAGTCACATGAGCCATCTGCCAAAGGGAAAGTGGTACCATGAAATTGAACGTGTCATTAAGCCTGGAGGTGGTTGTTTTCAATGTGCTGCCGGAAACCATATTCGCTGTTGATCCGTGCTATTACTCTCTTAATATAATGAGTGATTAGTTTAGTCAGCCAATCTTAGCTGAGTGTGCATCTTTAACGTTACAGATCATGAACGTACTACACCATCCATGTGCAGGGGTGGGAAGTAACAAAGTAAAACATCGTATTTTCTGCACTATACGGTGCTTCGGAGTATAAGGCACACCTTCAATGAATGGCTTATTTTAAAAGGGTTTTCATATGTAGGGAGCACCACATAGAATAGAAGCCACAATAAGGGCTGCGGTTATGTTATGAATCCACTAGATGGAGCTACGCTAAAGGAAATACAATACAATACAGCTTTATTTAGATGGAGCTTTCACAACCACTACAGCTGGAAGAAAGTGCTTTACACAACATTCAAAATGCTACGTCCAGGAAATCAGAATATTGATCCATATATAAGGCCCATCGGATTACAAGGCGCACTATCGGCTTTTGAGAAAATTGAATGCTTTTAGGTGCGCCTTATAGTGCGGAAAATATGGTACTTACTGTACTTACCTGCTCATTTTCATCTGTCTGACAGTGTTTCACCTCTACTCTTTACATATTAAAAATATGATTTTTTTTTTCCCTTCGTACATTGTCAAAATGGGCTTGTTAATTTTTTCAAAAGCTGCACATAACGATGCAAATAGAGAGGTAAAATTTGCAATGGTTGAAATTAGGGCCCAACCGTTGAATCATCCAGATTAAATCGGCCAATCATGGCCCTTCAAACATTGGTCAAACTGACCAAACAAACCTTTATGTACTCATGTCACTATTTACAATGCAAGTATGCAAGTAACAAAGGTCTCATTATTTACTACACTAAAACCGATGTCGTAAACTTGCATCGTTAAAAACGTATATAAATGAAATTTGTTAAGGTCATTCGATGGACCTGTCACTCAAAACAAAGTAAATCTGAATTCTTACAAGCAGTACTTAGGTGACCAAAAAACTTGTGCAAGGAAGTGACCTCGATGTCACTTTTAACAAATAAGTTAAAGTCATGCTTTGTTAAAATAAATAAATAAATAAATAAATAAATAAATAAATAAATAAATAAAAATATGGTGCATCATAAGTCACACAAATGTGTTAAATATGACACACATCCAACCACTGACAACGCAAACACACAAGGATTAATGACATCCTGGTAAGGAAATTGGCACCAGCATTGGCATAAGAAAAAATATCAGTAAGGCCCTAGTTGAAATCCAGATTGATTAATGATTGACGTCCTGTGGGAATTATAAGTGAACCAGCGAGCTGCTGCTGCTGCTGATGCACTAGATTTAGAAAAGCAAGATATTCCTCGCTGATGATCTTATTTAAGAGAATAATTTGGCGCAGGTGGCTCCAAATATGCTATCGTGTCGGCCTAAAAAGTACCAGCTTTTGGCATTCAATTTGTTTTCTGTTTTTTGAAAAAACACACATACAGATAACGTGTATTTTGTCAGTTGTTATCATTAGGTTGTTAAACCTTTTTTTGTTGTCATTAGTAAGCTAAGGGGAACACATTGTTTTGAAAGCATAACAGTCTGAGCCAATGTTAGCTTGCATTAAAATGAATTAAAAAATAAAGACATACATAAATATATATATATATATATATATATATACACACACACACACACACACACACACACTATGAGTACTATTAAAGTTTATAAGAAGGAGATTTTTTTTCCCCTTCGTTATCCTAAGTGATGAAGATGGGTGCAGTGCACAACAGCAAAAATTCAGTTTTACTTTTCGACTTAAGTACATTGCCAAGTGTATTTCTTTTTTGGTCATTGTTAAGGAGTTGAATACCAGAGTACAGTTGTTTGTTTTGTTTTTTTTCCCCCCACAATTCAGTGTGAGTATTTTTGTCACCTCCGTCCACATACAGTATAGTAGTGAGCGTGTGTCGCATCAACCTGGTCCAAGGTTTTGTTTGCTTAGTGGCTATTCGCCAGCCAGAAACACTGCAACCATGTTTATTTTAATTTGACTACCAAATCTGCGTTATTGCATCACTGCACCCACCAGGCAACATTTAGGTAACTGTGTTTGTAACTGACACTGTTTCTCTGGACAATCGGCATATGATATCAAATTACTGTATAGACCTTATGATAACGACAGAGACCTTTTTTTTCCTAGTCATGAGATGACTTGCAAAAACAAAAAAACAAAAACATGCATTTAAAAAATAGAACTCACTGTCTCCATTTCAGCCAACAAAATTTAAGGTTAGCCTGGAAAGAGAAAAGGGGAGTGAGCGCTACTCCAATCATTTTGTGAAGGCTCAATAGTGACATCACATCAGAAGCCATACCTTTTCACCCCGGTAGAAATGTCCTCCTCTGATGTGTTCTCCTCATGTATCAAAAAGCAAACAGTCACCTGTATGATGTGCCACCGAGGCGGCACCTCTCTTATAACCTCGGTAGGCCGATCCTCCTTCACTTCACCCACTCGGGCCAATCACGTTTGGACAAAAGCGTACACACGGGAGAGGTTCGACTAATTAAGGCTCGCTCAGGTTAAGGACAAGTAATGAGGATGGTAGTGCTCACTAAATTCACACTGAGGTCAAATGAATGCTAGCTTATTTGTGTCTTATTTAAAATATTTTTCATATTTCAATTAACTTTTATTTTGATGGCGGCACGGGCACCCGCAGCGGCTCCTCTTGTTGTATGTTGTGAGAGGGAAGAAATTTCATCTGTGCTGTATGTTGCACATACAGCACATTTGACAATAAAGTTGTACTTGATACTTGATATAAACTGACCAGCCACAGTGTTAGGTTCCCTTGCACAATGAAATCCAATGGCTTTCTAAAAACATATTAATTAAATTCAAACCTCTTTCAAAATAAAAATGAACAATGGGTATAATGTTAGAAAAGTTATAAGAGTCATAACGGAATAATATATTCCTTAAATTGATACCAAAAAAAAAAAAAAAAACCTGAACGGTGGTTATTATCTTCTTCACGTTGGGATTTTTGAAAAAAATCAAATGGACCCAATGTTGTTCCCAGTAACCTCTTCGTACCTCGAGTGGGTGTAAATGAGATTACATTTGATGGATTAGATAGATCAAGCCTTCCTGTGTGGAGTTTGAATGTTCTCCTCTTACCCGCGAGGGTTTTCTCTGGGTAGTCCAGCTTCCTGTGAATCATGCAAGTTAGCATCACTGACGACTTTTAAATAGTCCATATAGGAAAATGTCGTGCTTGTACAGTATGTCTACATGCACCCTGTGACTGACAAGTGAACGGTCCAGGGTATTCCCCTTTCCTTGCCCGGAGTCGGCTGGACCAGACCACGGCACGCTCGTGACAGCATACGTGCTAGAAAATTAAAGGATGGATTTTACAGACCAGTTCACTCTGGGTGTGCTATCAAGGGACTTCCCCAATCCGCTTACATTTAAAGCTGCCGTTATATCGCTAGCCATTTCAACCATAGCTCATTCCCTACCGTCACGTCGTGCTCTCAAATTAATGGAATCAAGCACCTGCTTAGGGCACCGTGAACACGCAGTACAAGCATACGGACTGATCATATACAGTATGTAGTGTATTGGGAGAGGCAGCTGGTATTTACACAGTGCTTTTTATACCCAGGCTATTGCCCTCAGCATGATAAAAACTCAACGAGCAATGATGTCACGAACTTTCCAATTTGAAGTCATCCAAGTTTAGAGCACAAATTCATCACATTGAATTATTACCACAGATCCAACTTTTAATGAGTACATACACGAGAAACCAAGGTCTGTCTGTACACTTCGGTCACAACTTTACAATGATAGCAATGAAATATGAATCTACGCTGTGATTTAAAATTATCTCCATTTTGGAATAGTCATAAGAGTGCAGTGAAAAGGAAAAAGAGTAATCAGTAAAGCAGTATAACATGTAGTTCTATTTCATATTTATAGAAGGAAAAGGTTACTGCCAATATTTAAAAGCTTTAAAACCAAAACAAGCAAACAAACAAACAAACAAAAAAATCACTTGCAAAACGTGTCCGGAAAAACCCTGACTGAATTGAACGACGGTTAGAGTTGCAATAGTCCAGATTGCACCTGGAGGCTTGAAACAAGGAGATAAAGCCAAAGCTTCATGAGATCCTTGTTGTCTGAAATACACACACAAAAAAATCTGACTTTGTATTTTTGGAACAATCGACTTCTAACCAGCAAAGTGATGAGCAACAAGCTGCTTTTCCTGTCTTCACTTACCGTATAAAAGAGTTGAGCGGTAACCAATTCGCAGGGACTGAGCCCTGCCGTAAAGAGCGAAAAACTGCGAATGATTGATGCCCCCCTAAAAAATGCAACTCTCCATAGGTTCACTGAACGACCCAGGTTATAAACTACAGACATTTAAAAGCAAAGATAATTGAAGAAACAAAAAGTACCGGTATTTTATGGATAGAACGTACAGCGCAAGAACAAGATATTTGAAGAAAAAAAAAAGCTTTAAAAAGTGCTTCATCATACGAGTTGGGGCAAAAGCATAGCATTTAAACTTGATTTAAAAGCATTTAGCCACTTGAGGTGGCGATCGGCACCACTGAAGGTTCTGTCACCCACAAATTAAGGTAGTCATTATTATTCATTCATTCATTCATTCATTTTCCGAACCGATTTATCCTCACTAGGGTCGCGGGGGGTGCTGGAGCCTATCCCAGCTGTCTTCAGGCAGTAGGCGGGGGACATCCTGAACTGGTTGCCAGCCAATCGCAGAGCACACAGAAACGAACAACCATTCGCGCTCACACTCACACCTAGGGACCATTTGGAGAGTTCAATCAGCCTGCCATGCATGTTTTTGGAATGTGGGAGAAAACCGGAGGACCCGGAGAAAACCTACGCAAGTACGGGGAGAACATGCAAACTCCACACAGGAAGGCCGGAGCTGGAATTGAACCTGGTACCTCTGCACTGTGAAGTTGACGTGCAAACCACTCGACTACAAGGCCGCCTAGTCATTATTACATCCACTTATAATTCATTTAGCAAAAATTATGGCAACAACTAATTACATTTGCATATATCTCATGTTGCTGAGCATGCGTAGTTGTTGCTGTGAATCCAAGAGATTTTATCAGCTGCTGGGCATTTGAGACACTTCAAGGTTAACGGTCTCCATTTGGCAGGTGAAATGGAATCACAATTACCACCAAACACATCCATATTGTTGACCATTGGCGTGTGTCAGGTGTTGAGGAACCTGAAAGTCCTCTGAGTGGGCTTATGTGGCCGTATGTGTGTGTCCAGGTGTAGTGGGTTAACAGTTATACTCAACGCCCCCATCCTCCCCCAGGATTAGTGAACATAAGCAAATCACCTGTATGTGTGCGGCTCACTGGGAATTCCCCAGAGATTGAGACAAAGCAGCGAGCTTGTCGCTTTGTGTTGTGTGGGCTTGTTTACGTGTGTGCAAAGTGGTCAAAGACCAACTCCAGCCCCCTCTGAAGAGGCCAGGGGGCTGGCGTATGCACGCGTGTGAGGAGACAATTAGTCATGCTCTGGTGTTGGTACTGTCCTGTTTTATCCGGGTCGCAGATGTGTATGCAAATCTTGAGGTTGGCGTCCAAACATCACCATCGGATCTCTCTCTCCCAAGCTTGCTGTGCTGTTCTTCCTGGAATCTGCTTGTTTGGTGGGCAGACACTAAAGTACAGCCTTAGAGAAAGAGAGACAGTTGTCGCACGATTTTACACCACTGCAAATTAAAACCACAGCAATAAACATGTTAAATAACACCTCTGTGATAGTATCTGAAAAAAAAACTGGGCAATATTTGGGATATATCCTGGACAGATTAGATATACAGGTATATTCATCCTATTATATATTCATGGGCAATTTAGTTGCCTGAACTTTGTAGTATGTAGAATGCCGATTCAACTGAGCAGTGGTAGATGTGTTGGTATAGGGCAGGGGTGGCCAACCCGCGGCTCGCGAGCTGCATGCGGCTCGTTTGGCTGGTTCAATGCGGCTCCCGGACTTTCACGCGACAATTGTCAAAAACGTGTCGGTGATGGCGCTGCCATTCAAACAACAGCGCTTAATACACAGAACGTACTACATCAGCCTATCATCAATCCCGTTACTTGATTGACATAGAAGGCAACCAATCAGATGACTGAATCACCGTTCATGAGCAGACAATGGCGCTGAGTGCTAAGTGCAAAGATAGTCAGTGAATTACCTCTGTTTTTAAGGCAGGGTTGCCCAATACGTCGATCGCAATCGACCAAGAGCCAGCAGACTGGTCCCAAGTCGACCGCGTGTGGTGGGAGGAGTAAAGGTCGGTGGGGGGAGGAATTTGTGTGTTTGTGTCTTCAGGTTTCAATTATGTTCGGGCGCTCCGGCTGTTGCTCGTCGTGGCGTATGCATGCGTAGGTGCTCGAGTGCATGGTCGTGTGTGTGTGTTTGTATGTGTGTGTGTGTGTGTGTGTGTGTGTGTGTGTGTGTGTGTGTGTGTGTGTGTGTGTGTATGCTTGCACGTGTGCGATCGGGTCGATCGTGGGAGGTTGGTTTAAAAAAAGTTGGGCAAAAAAAGTGTGTGTGCGTGTGTGTGCGTGTGTGGCTCTTTGCAGTAACACAGTAAAAAAAAATGGCTCTTAGTCTCTGACTGGTTTGCCACCCCTGGCCCTGGTGTAGGGGAAGGGGTGGGGGGCATACAGTACATAATTCATACTGGAAAAGTTTGAGATAAGGAAAGGGATTGGGAACTAGTGGGACTTTGCATTCCCACGGAAGACTGTTTGGGACCATCAGTAGGCAACTCTATAATATGTGGTCTCAATAAACACTCATAAACGACACTGGCACACACACATATGCCTTATCAGAATAACACACAAAGTCATGCAAAGACTGCACATAAATCATCCGCTTTCACAGTCAGATAAGAAAAAGACGGTCACTCACAGCTTGGGAGTGAAATCAAATCACAGTGGATCAGTATTTCCCAAACTTGACTGAGACAAGGGATCCGTTTTTCCAAAAGGAAACCTCAGATGGCTTGCCACTAAACAAAAAAAAAATGCCACAGAAAGTATGAATAGAGGAATACTGATGATCCCATCTGAATTTACTGATACATCGCCTTAATCAGCGTGAAACGTGAGCCTGTTTAATTGGACACAAACTGACACACACAGGTAGCCGTGACTTCTTCTATTGGGTGAATGGCAACAGGTGGATACACAGGTGAATGGTACGTACGTTCTGCCATCTAGTGGAAGAGCATTGCATTACCTTCCAATTGCAAGCGTTGCTCGATCAATCATAATAATATGTATCATACGTGAAGTGGAATTGGATCATTTTCCGCAACAATTCTGATGATCTTTCCCAGGACACCAGGGTGCCACAGTGGATTTGAGGAGTTCCAAGTGGTGGCAGGTTGTTCTATGTTCTGCACTACATGACCGAACACAGTAAATTCTGTGGCTCGAGGATGGTGTCATCTTTGTCTGTATGACTAACTGAAGCGCTACCGAAGCATTGTTTACCATGATGTCTATGCGTTGTCAAAATAACAACACACACAGGAATGTGTGATTTGTTGATGAATAGTCGATGAATTTGTATTATTTATTTTGAACACACGATATATTTACCACACATGAGAACACTGTGAGTACAGGAGAGCTCAGCTAATCTAAATTGTAGCTGCCAAATGCTGCTGGAGGTTGATTTAATGATTTCCAATGCCACTCAGTTTTATGTCCATCTGTCCTTTTCCCATGAATTGTTGCAGGGTTAAGTTTACTGTGAACAATAACGTGTCGAAAAATTATTAATTATGCAGATCCGTGAAACTGGACCTCTTGCACGCTTACATCAATCTCCACCGAGGGTTTTGCAGATAGTGATGCTGTTCTGTGTTTTGGCAGAAGATGGCGACATATTGTCGTCTAATTCTGATTTATGATCTGGAACCCGAACAAGCAGGTTCCAAGTTGATGTACGATTTGATTCTGATCTAACGGGGGGAGTGTTCTCTTCTCAGTCTGTTCTCTTCTCTGTGTGTGTGTTCATGGTTGCAAGACTTCTGCTGCTGGGCATTAGTCAGATGATTGGAATTTTCTGTGGCTAATGTGAAACCTTTGTGTTGCTTTTCCTTGAACTCCGTTTGCGTCCTGCATGGATTGAACTCTATGGAGACAACCCAGCACTTTCAGTCACTGTTAACATTCCTCATCTGTCTTCCTCCATGCTGTCATGGCCGATACCACCATGCTAAAGTGGGCCTGACAACAAAAGCAGCCCACACAATCATCACAAGCGTGCACAAACACATACATAATTTGTGATAAGAATGTGCACAGATGATGGTGATGATGATGATGCAGCCTTTGCCACAGGGATCAGTCTACTCAATCTGGGTCAATCACCTTTTCATAGATCAGAATGATAGTTGCAACATTCACAAGCAAAGGACACACCAACCGAAAACCACACACCGCTGACTGCGGAGCCAGTCCAACAGCATCAAACAGAATTCAGCATCTAACTCTCTTTGTTGTTTGGCAGGTGTTGACCTGTCGGGTTTATTCGACTATTTCACCGTATCATAATCCGTAAAAATCACTGTCAGCCTTTTTTGAAAAAAATAGAATCAACGCAAAATGAAGCTTTACTCTGGGTACAGTAGGTTGGTTTTACCACTGCACAACATTGGGTAATTTGTTCCTGAAATTGCAGCCAAATCGTTCAAAACCTTTTCAACAACACGCAAGGAAAAACAGAAATATAATCATTTTATACCCCCTTCATTTTATTTTCCTGTTGTTCATTACAGATAAAGCCCGAAAATCAGTAAATGGGGTGTACAGGAGTGTAATGATCATTTATTCACTACGAATAACATGTTACTGTTCATCTGTCAATGCCAGGGATGTATTGTGACAGAAAACACAATTAAATGCTTTTCCACGACATGGCAGAAGCTGCACAATTAACCTGCTGATCTGCTTTCTTCTCTTTGGTGGTGTGGCGTTCGATTTGAATGTGAATTGCGTGCCTTGTTGAAATAAAGGTTGTGAAACACACACATCTGATGCAGTGACTGTTTTGTGGATGCCTGCCGCTGACATTTACATAAGAAGTTGACTGCCGACAGTACGCAGTCATGGAATATCTGACTGAGTTGTCCAAAAGAACGTCATTGAAATCCAAAAGAATAATTCTGCTGTTTCACATTGCAGAACTTGACAGGCTTCCAGCTGAGGTGATGAGTTCAACACTCTGGCCTCTGATGCGAGGGCTTTACTGAACTCCATGACTAATCACATCTCTGGAGGCCCACTTTTGTCCCAACCCCCCCCTGTCCCCTTACCTCATTCCCCCCCCCATAATTCTGCTGTTTCACATTGCAGAACTTGACAGGCTTCCAGCTGAGGTGATGAGTTCAACACTCTGGCCTCTGATGCGAGGGCTTTACTGAACTCCATGACTAATCACATCTCTGGAGGCCCACTTTTGTCCCAACCCCCCCCTGTCCCCTTACCTCATTCCCC
>NW_017805983.1:4242319-4242451 GCF_001891065.2 Hippocampus comes
CCCCCCCCAAACCCCACCTTTCTTTCATTCATTCCTTCTCCTTTGTACTGTGAGATGCAGAGAGGAAGAGCGTGACGGGGTAAAGATGGAGGCGGGGAGGATGGGAGGAGCACAACCCTTTTTTGCCTTTTC
>NW_017805983.1:4242580-4273986 GCF_001891065.2 Hippocampus comes
CACACACACACACACACACACACACACACACACACACACACACACACACACACACACACGCGCACATGAGGTCGGCTTGCAATCGTCCCACCCTGAAATTCACATATAGAGACACCAGAATGATGACACACAAACTTAGATTGGGTCAGTATTGGTGCAACAAATGCAAAAAGGGGAGGGAGGTTTTGTGGGGTTAGGGGGGCAGGAGTGTGAGGAGGTGAAGTGGCTCAGGCGGTGATTGAGTGGCAATCTACTGAATGGCCTTCCCTTGCTGCAAGGAGCTCAGGTAGCAGTCCATGGTGAGCGCTCTCAAGTTAGTGTCAGGTATCAGGTAGCTACTTGTCCGTGTCTTCAAGGCAGCCGCTGCTTGGATGATGTTTGCAGTTGAAGGAGCGTAGCATGGATGAGGAGGAAAGGGGAGGGATCGTTGCCTTTGATCTGATGCGGAATATTTGAGCAACAAGCAAAATACATTTAGTTAGGCAAATGAATCACCTTTTCGGTGTACATGTGAGTGTGAATGATGTGGTTCTCCCGACACACCCTGCCGGTAAGTGCAGGGAAAATGAAATGATGGATAAACCGAACCCAACCATTATGTGAAAGCTTTCGATGCAACCTCAATTTCTAGGCACTTCATTTTCCCTTGCTCATTAAACTTTGTACAACTAGAAATGAAAGTGTCATGGTTTTATGGACCTTGCTCACATGTCGTGCAGTAGACATTGGAACAGAAATATAATGATGAAAGTGCATTATTTTGTTTTCCCAAATCTTCACAAGAATGGTTTCCATGATAATGCCAATCACTATTGGTGATTGAAAAAAAAAAAATATATATATATATATATATGCACTGTGACCATACATGCATGCTTGTGTGCGTCATTCTTCATGATACCATCCACAGTCAGGGTTTCCTGAAATGAAATTCGCACATATCCAGAACATTGCCCATCACACATATAAGCACAGACTAAATTTAATCTGTGAGATTTATATTTTCATTGCCGTAGCTTTGCTTTTGTGTAATATCAAACTTCAATAGAATGCACTGATTTGCTCGCTGACAGCCAATCAGAGTGGTCACTTGTCACAGACGGCTGACATCATTTTACATACTGCAGTTAATGGCTCAATCAAATCATATCTAAAAAGCTTTATGACAAAAAATGTGTGAAGTCTTCACAATTCTAAATGTTTCTTTTTAGTTAGGTTTGTTACTTTATTTGTTACTTAGGTTTGTTACTGCTAGGAATGTGTGTGTGTGTGTGTGTGTGTTTGTGTGTGTGTGTGTGTGTGTGTGTGTGTGTGTGTGTGTGTGTGTGTGTGTGTGTGTCCAAGATAGTTATGTGTGCATTTTTTAAAAATTAAACAATGACTGTGGATGGTATGATAAACAATGACTTCTCAGTCATGTTGTTTGCTTGTTTTGGTGTGAAAGTAAGATTTTGGTTGAGATTAATAAAAGAACCAATTGTTAAGAAAGACACATGATTTTAGGATTTGCATTCAGCTCATATGCACATTTATTCTTTATGTAGTGATTATTAAAAAAATGGCAGAACATCAAGGGGTCAAAGAATACTTCATTCATGTGAACATGGAAGAAAAATCACAGACTTCCAAATGTTCCCTTAGGTGTGGAAGAGGGTGGCCAGAGAGCGACAAGGTCAGAGCCATGCTTGGCCACTGCGTAGCTCCACCTCTGGTGAGTGAAAAATGGGCAAAGACTGAGAACAATTTCTTACGTAATTGAAGAGCGTGAACCTTTTGGCCACGGCGAAACCTAAGCCCAAGTACACTCAGCCCATATCTACCACTCCAGCATGCAGTTGGCAAGCAAGCCATGCCTACAAAACAAAAATTGCATGTATCTTGAACAGAAAAGCTCAGCGTCATTTAAACTCCCCAGTGTTATATATTTTGTGCCGTTCAGGCTAATGTATGAAAAGTTGACACGCAAAGCAATTACGGGCTTCGAGACCAGCAGGATGTATGTGCTCAAATGTCTGTTAGTGTGAACCATAGGCTGAAAAAACGTGTACAACTGTGTTTAATAAACAGTTCACCTTCCCTCAAGTGTCTCTGTTATATGGTCCCACACACCGGGAGCAAGGCGGAAACCGACAGTATTAGATGACACAGATGCCCGTCTCCATTGTTCTGAAGCATGTTAAGTAGCTTGCTAGCGGCTAACCCAGCACTTGAGTCAAACATACTTGAGTGTCAGATAAAGGTAGAGTCGGTCTTGATTTCAGCACATTCAGCGGAAATGCCTGCGGCGCTCAAAAATTGGAAGGAGGGCACCTATTTTTCACGATTTTGCAGCCTGATTTCATATTACATATTTTTAAATCATTCAGATTTGGCAGGCTTGTTTAGACGACTCTCCTCTGTTATTAAGAAATTTTATTTTCCCTCTGATGGGACTTTACATGACTCTTCAGGAGTAAAAGATGTGCCATGTTTTTGATGGACAGGCCTACTCCGCGACTGTATTTTAATAGTGAACACTTTGGTGGTACTTGTAGAGGCCCATTTATCTAGTTATGTATTTATTTGCTTGTTTCTTTCTTTATATATATTTCGAGGTGGTCTAAAATGTTAAGTAACTGCTACGGGTATATAATAATTCACTGACGGACACTACTAACTTTTTTCTGGAGGGACAACAGGATCAGACTCGGGCTTGGAAATGCAGAAGACAGTGAAATGAGTGCCTACTCTTATAGTAAATATACAAACATTTGCATTCGACAGAGACTTGGTGTGCTCACTCACATTACACATCTACTATAGCTTTGCATGAGGCACTCATGATACCTGATGATACTGTCATATATTAATTGGGTCATATCATTGTCAGATAACATTTTATGACGTAGCAGAAGCAGAGTTTGACCGAAAGAATACTGACACGCAATCATGACAAAAAAGGATGAAGCTAAAGCTAAAATAAGAGCGAGGCAGATTGAAGCAAGACTTGAGACGGGTGGAAGACCAGACATGCACACGTTACAGTGTGTGTGTGTGTGTGTGTGTGTGTGTGTGTGTGTGTGTGTGTGTGTGTGTGTGTGTGTGTGCGTGCGCGTGCGTGTTAAAGCAATCGCCTTGGGTCAGACAACTAAATAACTTTTAAAAGATGACAGAGCTCCGCGAACAGGAAGGGGAAAGGTGGAGAGTGCAGGGAGTGGGAGAACATGCCGGTGGATGCAGTTTGTGTGCACGCCAGTGGTAAGGACTGTGTGTGTTTGCATGTGTATGCAAAGGCTCGCACTCTCTTGAACTGTCAAAATATTTGCTCAAAGGGCTTTGCAGTAAAAGAGCGTATACATAAAGCATGGCTTGATACCATGGCACACAACATATTTAAAATGACAACAGATAGAGGGAGCAAAAACAGACATTCCATTACAAAGCGGGAGAAAAGAGAGAGGGCGCGCGAGTGGGAGAGAGAGAGAGCATGAGAGTGACTATGTGAAGAACAGCTCTCAAAGAGGTTTTGTGGGGCCATAACAAAGGCCCCTCAGAAAACACAGTGACATAGGAATGTTAATTAATTAATGAGGAACTATTGAGCCTCCAGAGAATGGTAGAGAATGAAAGCCAAAGATGGAGTGGCAGAGACACAGGTTGGAGTCACAGAAAAACTCGGACAAACTTTTTATTTTTATTTTTGCGTGTTAAGTGGTACGCTTGTGTCTTAACTTTCTCAGTGAATTTGGTGGCAGAATGGTATAATCCTTCCTCAAAGTTGCATGTGTGCATTTGCACGTGCGGAATATATACCAATACTGTCCTAGTTGCAAGGGGGCACCTTTGACATTTCTTTCCTAGTCCAATTTTCCTGCATCACACAAGCAAACAACAAATGTTTTTAGAACACTTTACCCGCACACAAGGCCGGCGAGTGTGCCACGACACTATCAGCAACTATACACACTCATAAATAATAGATAAACTATCAAAGGTTTGATTAGCTCATCTAAGATCAATGGTACAATTTTTATTACATGATTTATTTGGTGTTTACAATCAAGGTCACTGGAATCACAGTAACAGGGTTGCAAATCCGGACGAATGTTAGCTTTTCCTCAGGAGTAGAAGCTAGCTTTTTAGCTAGCTGTTACTGCTCACCAAGAGGACAATTTTACTTTGGTAAATAAGTCAAGATTTATTTATTTTTAAACAATTGTCTGACTCTGATCGTATGCATAACAGGGTCGCATGAGGTAGAGTGAGACATTCAATCAACTCTATTTAAAAAAATGTGAAAAATAGAAGAGCCGACATACATTTTCTCTACCAATATTTTTTTGGAAAACTGTTTGATGATGTCAAGACCAACATATGATGTGATTCACTGCTTTCCTCTATTTCTACCCTGCTAAAAAATTAAGGATATATTTAGGATAAGTGGTTTGGAAAATGGATGGATGGATGATTTAAAATTTCATGGGTGGGACTTAAAATGTCCTCTAATTCTGGAATGACCCTTTTAATAAGCGCCTCTCCACACAACACTAGCAACATTTTCTGTGTGTGCTTGAACACTTGCTGTCACATGAGTGGCCTCTCTATGAGTTCAAAATCCCAACAATCCAGCAGCAGAAACCCGAGAAGGTGCAACTTACGAAACCCCACATTCTAATCTTTCTAGTGGCGGGGGGACGCTGAAGTGTCAGAATTGCACTTTCCTCCAGTCACAGTTCTTTGTCATCTAACTGTGACACAACAGCCAAAACAGACTGCCCAAGCTGCAGTCCTCTCCTTCCAAAGTTTTCTCCTTTTTTTTCAGCAATAAATGCTCTCTCGCTTCCATTCATAAGGTCCCCCGTTGTCTCACACCAAAACTGTATTGCCCCCCGTCCCCGCCCGCTTGCGTGCCCCTTTCCCAAACAGCCATTCTCTTCACAGTGAGCTTCCAAGCAAAATAAAACAAGGCAAAGCAAGGGAGAATGAGAGGGGAGAGTTTAGGACTCAGGGGCCCCTCCCACCTCCGAGAGATGCTCCAGCCCATCCCTAAATTGTGGGCCAATGAGAGGAGCTCGTTCGGCACTCATGCGCTCCTTCTACAATAGGTAAGGAGTGGGAGGCAGAACGAGAGAGATATATTTACAAGAGAGAAAAGGGACGACAGTGTGCATTTTCTTTGGGGGGGATAAATGATGAGAAACTAGAGGGCACGCGGGGAGGAAATAAAGTTGGAACTACAAGACAGGATAAATGGGATGAAGAGTTTGTGACAGCAGAAAGTGCAGAGCTCCCGAAGAAACAAGCTTGTCTCATACGTTGCGTAGGATCCATCATTAACAAAACAAAACAAAACAAAGGAAGCCCAGAGATTGCTTGTTTCTCTCTCCCACCCCAACCATATCGGCTACAGCAGAGAGACGGATCAGAGGAGAGTGAGCCCACAGAGGAGAGGCATTACAGGTGTCCAGGCAGACAGGTGGACAGTCCGACATGCTCGCCGCGCTTCTTTTTCTCTGCATAGTGGACGGAGTAGGAGCATCCACACCTGGAGTCTGGGCTTATGACCGGATCCAGGACAGGCAAAGAGCGGCAGCAACGCTGTGCCCGTCGCCATGCCAGTGCGAACAGGACACTATCTTCATCATGGTGGACTGCTCGGAGTTGGGACTACCGTCCGTGCCAACCGACATCAGCCCTCTCACAACCTACCTGTGAGTAACATAAGCTAGAAAAGAATGCACTCCTCCGTTATCTTCTCTTCCTGCCTCCGTTTTTTTCGTTGCCCTGGTCCGTTATTGCTGAGGCCGAATGTTTGCAATTTCTAACGCAGCGCTTGTGTGTCAGACTGTTTTAAACACACAAAGACGCACACTCTGGGGAAAAATGTCAGTGTGAGCAGGCAACACTAGGCTGCAGGTGTCACCTGGAATGGCGACATTAGCAGCTTGTTGATAAAAAACGTTGAGTGTGTTTGTCTTGACGCCTAGGAAAGGATGAATGGACCACTTTCTTCAGGGTCGGGTTTCTGAGCACCAACTGGGGACCAGTTGAGGCAAGGTGCATGTGACGGTGAATATCCTGTGCTTGCACATAATATCACATATGCAGTGTGTACCGTAAACTTACGACTACTGTGTATCTTATTTGTTCTCTACTATTCAGGTGATATTCTAAACCGCAAGCGCAGTTGGCAAAATATGTCAGCGCTTTGATCTTGAACAGGAATGAGCTACTATGTTTTCTGTCAGTCCTCTTAGTCGAGAGATTAATGACTCATTAGGCAAGCTTTCTGAAAAAGTTCAGATTTTCCCCCCAAACGCGCGTTGGAAAGACATGAGACATAACGTGAACTTTAGGACTATTAGCAGCCAAAGGAGCCGCTTCCCACCAGGAGTGTCAAAGTGAGAGCAGAGACGATGTACAGAACGTGAAAGACTTTCTTCCACAGCTGCCAGAACTTTCAAATTGCTTTTCGACACAGGCCTCTGAGGACAGATTAGAGGCATGCCTTGATAACTGATATTGAGGTGACTGAAGTAAAATCCAGGAAACTGTGATGAAGCAGTCACTCACACGGGGATGGACAAGTTTTACAGTGGTGGTGCGGTGGGGTGTAATTGCAACGGGTAAGGAAAGATCAAAAGTTGATGTCATAAAAAGGCCATTGGATCACTCTGCGTGAATGATGCCTGAGTCCACATCTGTGATGGTCGAGTCCAATTTCCACATATCTTACGTTGACTGGGAATCCACGGGGTCACATCTATTCAGGAATTGCTCAATAAAGCACACCCACCGGCGCTGACCTGAAACTCCTTCAGTGCACTACTCTTTCCTCCATGCCTTGAACCGCACACACGCACGCCTCCAAAGATACACCCATGAACGCAGCGCAGTCGCTACAAACATGAGAGTAATTGTTCATTTCCCTTCATTACCTAACACTGGAACTGGACCAATTAGTGAGTTTGAGGGGTGATTTAGAACAAGATAAATAAACTCAGCAACCAACCGCACACGCCCACACACAGTCACACCAACACACATGCTTACTACAGGAGGTAAAACATCACGATGGCCAAGTGGGGACAGTGGGAGCGTGCCGCCAAGTGATATACACATGCACACACACACATACACACACACACGCACGCACGCACGCACGCACGCACGCACACACACACACACACGCACGAGATTCAAAGATTGCCATTTCGCTTTGGTGATAAACATCAAATCACACAAGCGAAACATCCTCTTCGCCTGAACTCCATGCAAACACACACACACACACACACACACACACACACACACACACACACGCTCGCCCTGTCACACATTTGCATACATAGTGGACGGAAAGAACACGGCATAGAAAAGTACAGTTTCTCATGTTGCATTGGCCTGTGAAAGATGACAAGAGTGACAAGTGAGCTCTGTCTGCAGAACTTGGATCAGCCTCCCGGTACAGAATGCTGCGCGTTTGCAGGTCACAAGGATTTGCTTGGGAACGGTCCACATGACGAACCTGATCCACATGAGGTTGTGAAAGTGTATGACATCATACAACCATGTCAACAGAGAGCGCTTCAAAGTGTGCCCAAATGTACATGCCGGAGGCCAATCAAGCAATGAATCCCTCGTCCTATTTTCTGGTGTTTATTTGCACACTTGGCCGAGCTCTCGGTAAACAGGTAGATGCATGATTTAATTGTAATCATTTCAATATCCTATTATGCAGGTAGACCTTGGAGAGGTATTTCAATGGTGCCCGTGTGCAAATCCGAGCAGAGCGGGCTGAGATTTCTGATGAAATTCATATCTGGGGGCGATGTATGAAATGAGCTGTCATGTGAGACGCGAAAAGCTTCTTTGATATGAGATGAGAGGAGAGAGCTTCGGGGTATGCGTCTCCTTGTGTGCGCTTTAATAGGTGTTGAGCTTGAAGACATTGCTCATGGGGCACAGATCAGATGAAAAGGAAAAAAGAGACTTGGGCACGATCTCAACATGTCACTTCACTCAGTTTTGTCCACAGAAAATCAAATGTTCTCCTCAGGGAAGGGATTGTAACTACGTCGGAGCCTGTCTGTGACTGGAATTGAGCAGTGATTAGGTGCTTTTTTTTTTAATGCTGGTGGTGAATTTCTAATGGAAACTGCAGCAAGTACAGTACCAGACAAATGAAAACCATATAGTGTGTGTGTGTGTGTGTGTGTGTGTGTGTGTGTGTGTGAGTGAGTACATGCAAGCGCACGTGAAGACCACCCAGCCTGCTGAGGGAATTGTTTTCCAGCCAGTTGAAATGAAGCAGGACAATAAAATGAACAGGAGGATGAAAGGAAAAACCTGAGTAGAAGAGAGGTGAAAATTAGAGTATGACTGGAGACCATTTGAAAGCTGCCAAAGAGTCACACATCACACGCACCTATTTATATGCTTCTTCCCCCCCCCCCACCCCACACACACACAACTTCCTCCCGCTATGTTGTGGCAGTAAATGAAACTGTCATGTGCGTGTCATTTTGTTATTATCTTGATGGAATGATTCCTATCATGAGTGACCGGGGTCACACTGTAAACATGATGTCTGAGACAGGCAGATAGAAAAAAAAAAAGAAGGGAGAGGGAGCGACAGACAGAGAGAGGTAGAGAGGTGAATGGGGGTGGATTGTGCGAGGTACAAGAATTGCAGAAAACAAACACAAAAAGAAGAAAGAGCAGTCTGTGCGCGTTTTTTTTTTTTTTTTTTGGGAAACTGTCAGCGGAGGGACCTCTGACTCACTATCAGCTCCAGCATCAGTCTCCCTGGCTCCAGACAACTGCGTATAGTAGCCTCCATACTCATTCACACGCCTCCCTTGGCTCACCCAAATGCCCTTCTTTATTTACCACATTCATTTACGAGACATATGGCTGGACTTTATTGGCAGGTGCAACAAGTGTCGCTTTGCTGTTTTATTTTTTTTGTACTGTAAAAATGCCTCAACAAAATGCAGTCAAAAGGCATCCCAAATTTTAACGCCATGCACTGGAGTTACATGGACAGCAAAGCCTACGATCAGATAGGAAGGATAATGCAACTCTGATTTCAAAAAAGACAAACAGGGTAACGAATGCCCTCACAAAGAAGGGGAAGTTATGCTGTCTTTCACTGTCACTTCTTTTGTTTCTTCCTTCCTGGAAAAGATGAAGAATCTGCAGAAGTAATTCCTCATTTCTCTCCCATACATTCCCGTAAAGAGCATGACAGCCACTTCCGTCGGATAGAAAATGGATATTTGTGCCTGAGGGGGTGTTGGAAAGGAGTGGGCAGTTCGTGTTCTGGCTTATGGTTTCCTGACATCAATGTGGGAAGCTCTTAAATATCTCTCAGGGACAGACGGCAGGTAGATGCACAATGGACACAACAACATTTCTCCAGGGGAGTGGTAAGCAGAGAAGAGACAGTAACCACGGTGTGCTCTGCGGCAAAAAAAAAAAAAAAAAAAAAAGATCTCAATCGCAACATGGCATTTTGAATGGGAACTTAAGTGAGGATGTGGCACAGGGAGGTCAATTTCATCAGGTGATTGTGTGTGCACCTGAGCTTTGGATGTTGGGAACGATGGACACAAAAGTAACAGTTCCCTTTTGGAATTTGAGTGATTTTTGGTCTGTGGAAACATGCTCTATTATCGTTTACTTATTATTTACACAGACTTCGTATCGGTCTGTCGTTTTAGCTCTCCATTTACCGGTCGATCTGTGTAACTACCCTTACCTATGGTCACGAGCTATGGGTCGTGACCGAATGAACGAGATCCCGGAGGAGTCGACTCCGGTCTTCCTGTGTGGGGTTTGCATGTGATCCTCGTACCTGTGTGGCTTTTCTCTGGGTTCTGCCGGTTTCCTCCCACAATACAAAAACATGCATGGCAGGTTGATTGGGCACTCAAAATTGTCCCTAAGTATGAGTGTGAGAGTGGATGGTTGTTCGTCTCTGTGTGCCCTGCGACTGGCTGGCAACCAGTTCAGGGTGTCCCGTGCCTACTGCAACTGGGATAGCCTCCAGCATGCCCCGCGACCCTTGTGAGGATGAAGCGGATCGGAAAATGGGGTTTCTTAGACCATAGATGGCAAATTTATTGGTTTCAGTTTCTTTTTAAATGCATTCATTTCAATTTCCTTTATTCTTTGAAACAATATTGAAAGAATTAAACACCATGAAGTTCAGCCCAGTTTTTCTTTATAGTCCCATTTGTCACTAAAGAAAGACAAGAAAGCCTTCAAATCAATGGCCCCCTCTAACTGGAACACTGTAACTGCTAATATTTGGTTGTTGTTTTCGCACCTTATCTTTAAAAATACTGTATTTAAAGCCCAATTGTCAATGTTAACAATGATAATTGGAATGTCTGTCATACTACATTATTTTATTTTGATCTTATGTTTATCTTACATTATCAGGAAAAAATTAAGAATTACATAGTCACACTAATGTATTGGACGGAACCTTTTGACGACCAGCAGTAAGTAGTTTTAAAATAGTTGAGATCGTAATATATAATCGGACCAACAGTGTTTTGGGGACTTTGGTCTCAAGCTACAGCTATAGAGATCCGTGACGGACAAAAGTGTACCTACTGGGTGACTCCGTGTATGTTTAGAAGCACAGTACTGTGACACATGTATGATATGGGGGCTTGGAATGTGCTGCCTGTGACGTGAGGATGAGGGGTGCCTCTGACTGAGAGAATTCAGAAGGCCTACATGGCCCAGATTCCAATTCTGCCCCTTTGCAGGCCTTGGAATTCATGGGAATGTTTGCACGTGTGAGTGCTTGCATGAATCTGTAGTTCTCACTTTTCCACTACAGAGATGCCATTGTGTTCTCCAGCAAGGGAATAAATGTTCAAAACTGTCCTTAGCTGCATACGTGGATCTCCAACAAATACACCTGTAAGCTGTACAGCGGCCAATTGCAACTCTAGATGGTATTTGGGCTGCATAGCACATCAAATGGATTTCATGGCCATTTTACAACCTGTATCCAATAAAGAACAGCATTTCCTAAAATAGGCAGCGTCACGGTAGTCCGGGGTTCTGCGGACAGAATTGGATTCTTCAAACGTAGGCTCAAATAAGGATTGACAAAAAGGTTTCATTAATTCAAAAATGCGTAAGACCGACAAAGTACAACAAAGGATGCTGGTTACAATAAAGCAGGAAATCGCGAAATAAACCAAAAAGGCTTGCAAGAGGCAAGGATAAATATTGGCAAAATGTGCTTGTCGTAAAAGGACAAGAAAACCCAAAGTGCATACAATACAAACCGAGATTATAATTCTAAACGAAAATACTACTCACGTGGAACAAAGAAAATACGAGGCGAGAAACTTTGAGGCACGAACATGAAGCATCTAGCGAATCCGAGCAGTTAGATACAGCGCCGGTGAATTTTCCGACAGCAGTAGTGGGCGTGGCATAGCTTTTTAAAGGCAGTAGGTAATGAGGCCAGATTCATGTCAGGTGCGGCTCGTGAGGAAACGCCCACTCTCCATTTGGAGACTTAGGAAACTAAGCAAACAGGACAGGATCATGATAGGCAGAGGGCAAACTGTAACCGCAATCTTACGCTCTTGCAAATACCCAAACCGTTTAGTTTACTCATGTGAAAGATTTATACGGCCATCGTTCACAGGAAGCAAGATTGGTGGAATAAGGCTCCCATAAACCACGCCAACCACACATTGTGATCGAGGGATGTCTTACATACACTATACAGATTTCCTCTTCCCTTCGCTGTCAAAACACATTGTTCCCTCAAAACTGGACTTTTGTCACTTTTCAATTTGTTGGAGACAACTATGCACAAAAGCGGGCCACGTGAAGGATGGGATGTACGAACAAAAGGTTAAGGCGATGATTTCAAGAATAAAAAAATTGGAGGCTAAGTTTAAATCATATAGAAGCACCTATACAATGGTCACATCACAAAGTGCTGCCACTGCGTACCACACGTGTGTTTTCCATCGGCCGGGAATTGTGCTACTGCGATGAAATTGACATGTCAAAGGAGGAGGAGGAAAAAAATTAAATTGCTGCTTTTAACATTCATGGCACTGAGCCAAACTAAATACAGTATCTTCAAAATGACAGCAGCCACATGTCTTCAGTACTATATGGCAAGATTTCCTTTAATTGTACATGCTCTATATGGAGCAGTGAAGCGGATCAGTGAGAGAAGCGTTAAAGCAGCAGTGAGCCAGAAGTAGATTTCAAACTAGATCCAAGTCTCCTCCTGTTTCTGCCATTCAACTAAATGAAGCCATTGAGTCCAACACCAAAACACACACGCACACACACACACACACACACACACACACACACACACACACACACACACACACACAAAATCAGGTTTCATTACGGAAATTGCACCTGGGAATCTGCATCACATGTGCCGGACAGAACCACCTATCAGGGATAACCCCCTGATATCTTTGCTTAAAAGGAGCAAAATTGTAATCGTTCGGAAGTCAACAGCTTCATAAGACACAAAAATGAGAGGAAGAGCAGATTGGACATGTCATGTAAAGACCATGAAAATGTTAATGAACTACAAAGGCTCTTTTTGCCGACCCACAACAGCTGCCTGTCAGTCCTGTCCACATGTCGGAGGCAGTTGTATGTCATGTAGCTCACACTGTTCCAACACTTCCCTTTTCCATTACTGAAGTGCTTGACCTTTCACCCCTCCCCCTTCCGTCTTATGTGTGGGTGGACAAGAAGCCGACATAAAAGTGTGTTATGTGCCCTGTGCGCAGTATACCAGTCAATGAAAACTTCCCACAGGGCATGAACGGGTTTCCCATGACATGACCCAGCCACTTTCTCCACCCGGACATCCGGCTGTCATTCTGCCGAAAACGACAATCCCTCCTTTCTGCCTTATCGCTTCTTTTCTCTTCCTCCCTATCTGTTTCCTGTGCTCTTTTGTATCCGAGGCGTCCCTGTAGACATTCTTGTCCAGGTGAAAGACTTCCTCATCCTCTCTTTTGCTGTTTGTGGCCCGTGAATGAGACAGAAAAGAGAATAAGAGAAGGCCTGATAAAGAGAGTTGCTTCTGACACAATGGGCAACACACCCCTCTCAGGAAGTCGAGAAGAGAAAGAAAATATCTTTAGAGGAAGGAGGAAGCGAAAGACAGCATTGTAGCCTCCTTCCTGCCCTTTTTATGTATGGCCGCACATGCACGTGTGCGTGCAAACTTGTGTGAGCACCAGAGGAACTGAAAGTAGTTGGTCTATTAACAAAACAAAAAATGGGAAAAAGCAAACAGACCTCACCCTCACAAACCATTTAGGCCCCATTGAAGGCTGCAAGCACCTTAGCATTGACTAGCAGTCGTATTAGGTGGGATAAAAGAGCCTCTTTCATTGTGGCTTTGACTGCGTAAAAGAGGTAAAGCAGAGACTATCTGACTGGCTGAATGTGACAGAAGACCTTACTGTCATGGCGACAGTCAAAGACAGCCAAGGTGTGGCTCAAAGCATTGCAAATAAAGAAAAGTCCTGGCCTGTAGGCAGAGATCTTTTTGCTTTCGACTAGAATTTGATATGGCCACAAGGCTCCTTGCAGATAAGCTGCCTTAAAAGGAACAAATCTGATGGACATTATGAGCTGTTTTGTTGGATGAAAGACAAGGGAGTAATTTATTTATTTGCTGGTGTGTTTGGAAATAAAGGAGATGAAGGCCTGAGGGGATGGCTTTCGTAACGGGATCAGGTTATGTTTTAAAAGCGTGAGATCAAGCACAAGGGCAACATGCATATTTGTAGGAATGCCAAGAGCACTGACAGTTGATATTGCATGTCAAAACAAACAACAAAAGAAAAAAAAAAACACATACGGCACACTTGACAATAAAGTTGTATCCAATCCAATCCAAAAAACAAACAAAAAAGTCATTTTAGCTACTTGAAATGTTACCATACTATTCCTGTACATAATTTTCGTGTTGTTTTCAACTCATGTAAGTAAGTAAGAGGTCATGGCTTTGTGCCTTGTTCAAGGGCACAGCGGTAGTGCTGAGGAAGCGGACGGGCGTGTTTACACCAAGCAGTCCCAATATCTGCAATAGTTTACGAACCCTGCAGTCAGAAAATAAAGTCCTTATGAACTGAGCTATTGTTATCCTGATTATGATTATGATGCGTGCTTGTTTTAATTGTCGTGGATCAACGGATGTAAATTACTTGTTTGCTTATCGGTTTGTCTCAAAGGCAACAGAAAATCAATGATGTGGCCATGGTGACTTGACATTGGCTTCAAGCACTTTCCAAAATCTCACGTCAGATAATTCTCACGTCATCCTGAGGCTGCGCACAGCTATTTGAGAGCATATTTGTATGCAAAGAAACAAGATGTGATATGATCTACCCAATTTCTTTCTTTCCTCGGCGTTTATGATTATAAGGTAAATATCATCTATTCTGCAATTCGGACATATTTGCATGCAATTGATCATATTGTTATCTAAATCGTTCAATTTGAGACAACGGGCCCTGTTTTTGTGCCCACGGGTGGCCTTTTCTTTCTTTTGCTATTTTGCTAGATTAGCACAGATAGAAAAGCGCGTTTGCTCCTTTGTGGGAGGGAACACGTCTGACCCCCAATCAAACCGACTCTCAGGTCTTGCCTCCTCATTCTTGGCCAGCTTTGTCTGCCTGACACATTTCACAACTGAAGCAAGGCAAACACCTGCCTGCTGATCCAATCTGAGAGTGTATTCACCCACCAGGGTGGTCTGTCCTGCACTCTGCAACATTTCTAATTGTAGTGCTGGCGGATGTAGCTCAGGTGAAGTTCCCAGCATGAGTCTGGCCGTCTTTCATATGGCGTGATCAGTTGTTTTGTTGCGCTAAATCATCATACTTGTCAAGGACGGCCACCAGCTTGAGACTGTCCACAAAGGAGCTATGGGCACATTCACACCCGCACACAGAGAGGCCTTTGATCACAGGAATGATAACATACTTCAGTGGTTCTGCTGACGGCAAAAACGGAAATATGATAAATCACACAATTGTAACAACCGCCTTACGTAACTCCACGCTCGGGCTGAAATTTGAAGCAGAGATGGGAAGAGAAGCGGCACAAGATAAAGGAACAGAGGGCCCGGGGAGATGAATGTAAATTTCACCCTCAAGACAAACACCTTGCCACAGTTACCCAACAAATCACTTTGCAAAGTCTTCAAATATCCAGAACACGTACCTGCGTGCACACACAGACCGAACAACAGTGCATATCACATGGCATTGTTTATGTGAATATCAGAATGGATCGCGTGTCCTCTTTCACAGTACTATTGGCCTCGATTGATACTTAAACAGTGAGACATCAGATGACAGCTTTTGACAGTCATTCAACAGTTTGTGACGGGATGAGCAAGTGTCTCCTTGTCTTCAGAACATCATTCAACCTTAGGCAGAGATCTGAGGGGCTGATATTTCCTGTGTGCCTCTGCGAAATGAAAAATGTATTAACCTAAAGGAATAAATCTTTTTTTTTTTTTTTGGCATGATGCTCCGAATGCAGGAAAAGGCAACCTTCAAAATATTCACAAGAAAAATGAAGAAAAAAAAAGTGTCCAACTAAACCTTATTTATTTACGGTCTTTGCAAAAATACATTCTATGTACCAGTACAAGAGTCAAAAAACAGTACTCTGATTATTCATTCATTTTCTGATCCACTTTATCCAAGGGTCGCGGGGGGTGCTGGAGTTTATCCCAGCCGTCTTCGGGCAGTAGGCGGGGGACACCCTGAACCGGTTGCCAGCCAATAGCAGGGCACACAGAGACGAACAACCATCCATGCTCACACTCACACCTAGGGACAATTTGGAGTGTTCAATCAGCCTGCCATGTATGTTTTTGGAATGTGGTAGGAAACCAGAGTACCCAGAGAAAACCCACGCAGGCCCGGGGAGAACATGCAAACTCCACACAGGGAGGCCGGAGCGGGGATTGAACCCATGACCTCTGCACTGCAAAGTCAACGCGCTAACTGGACCACCGGGGCAGTACTCTGATTGATATTGCTGTATTGGAATAAGCATTAAACATTCATCAACGTAAGGTGGCCGTCATGTTCCGTGAAAAAGCCCTGCACGTCAAACACTAAGATGGCAGCCGCCATAAGTGAGTGGATGCAATATTTTAAGCAGCAGCTAATGAAGATATGCACAAAAGTTTTGACATCTCGTGTTTAAACACACACAGATCCACATAGCAATATTTTCCATGTATGATTTGGTGGAGTTTAACCTGCAATTTTACCAACCGCATCTGCAGGCTCGGTGGAAAACAATATTGCAGGAGGTGTGAAAATGAATGACAGGCATCTCACCACACGGACCCCAGCCTCCAACAAACAGCAATAATATTGTCCAAGCTACACCTACACATGGAGTCTCACACAAGAATCCCATCAAATTGGAATCGAGAAGCCACGCGTTCTAATTGTCGGACTCCTTCGTACATTGCCGAAGCTGCAAAATAATCGAGCTCTTTTTCTGTTTTCTGTTGCGGCCGTTTACTCGCGCTGAAAGTGTCTGCACGCTGCAGCGCCAGCCGAAACAATGCACATGTGGTAGTCATCAATCATAATTATCATGGTTTAAAAAAGCCACAGCTGTTATTTGATTTTAAAAACAAGCCATAGCGCAGCGCCTTCCAACGATATGTCAAGTTGTCAGCAGAGGCCTTGGCCTGTGGAGGAGAAATGTCTCCGTGTCTCTCTCTGGCTTCCCAGCGAGCTCGTTGGAGAGCAGAACAAACTGAGCCACACTCAACCTTTCCCTCTGACTCACCGTTGTGTCTTTATCTTAAAACATTTTCCCCATTGCGGCTTGTTTATTCTGTCAGAGCGAAGTCGCCGTTATGGACTTTTTGCGTGACGTTTGTTTATGGCTTCTTTAATCAGGAACAGATAATGGAGAGTTGTCTTCATCTGTCGGTGCATCCTCAGAAGCGGAGTCAAGTCTATGCGTGTTGCGCGTGCGTAGCTTTACTGTTGTTGAAATGTAGCAAAGCAAATCAATTATATATTTATCATCTCATGTTACGATTAAGGTGTGTTGGCATATAACTTGGATGTCTGTATCATTTATAAGAGAGGCCGGTCACGTTGTTATTGCTTATTTGTCGTTGCTACGGGAAATCAAGAACAAGTTGACTTTGTTGCATTCATTTTCAAATCGCTGAGTGGGGCTTTACAGAAAAAAAGAAAAGTAAAACACAAGACAAACATGTAACATGACATCGCCGGGGTGTTGTTATTGCAAGGGGAGACCAGTCCCACACTATGGGTTAAATAGAATGTCTGGTATGCTTATAGAGAACATTTTTTAGTAAGAAGTAATTAGAAATGCAATTAATAAATATGTCAATTGTTGATAAGAGCGACTACGGAGGGGAACGAACTCGTGTGGCGCGAGACTTTGGCTCTGATGGAGTTCAATCTCCATATGGGAGCGATTGAAACAAGATTTCAACTTTTTACTCATGAATTACAATTGAATTTGATCACATTTTCTATACGCCCCATTTCACTTTGAACTGTTTTTATAATCAGTTAGACGCAGAGCCTGTTGTTGCCATGTGAGAGATGAAAAGCACTTCTAATATAATTTGTAATTCTGTCACTTGTGGAGGCTTGCAGCTTTCCACTACTTACTTATTTATTTTTAATCAGATCATTGCTACCTTTTTATGGCACATTGCCCCAGCACGTCAATGTGCATTTGCACTCTGAGCTGCTAACACAAGTCTATTATGCCATTCCAGTATAAACAAAAATTTCAAAGACTCATTAAAACATAAGAATGGAGCATATCAATAAGTAACAGCCAAGTTGAGCGGAGTAATGGTAATGCCATTAGTGCAATTGGAAGATGAATGGCCTACTTTGCAGTGTGACACAATGTCATTAGAGAAACAGCTACTTTTCCGATTAACACTAGCTGATTGCACTCAACATAGGTGTCCTTGAGTGACACCTTGAACACCTCTGAGCTCTATTGCGCTCCGGGGTGGAGTGGCTGGCAGTGGGGTGGTTCATAAGGAACATATTAAATGTCAGAGCAGCTATAAAAAGGCTATTTAATTACAAACATAACACACCCCTTGGCCAAAGGTTATGCAAAATGTTGCAAACTCATCATACAGCAAGATACCCCCCTGCCCATGTATCCCACCTGCAAAAAAGTGATAGTGCTGAGTGTGGAACTGACTGCTTCACATTAGCTCTTATCCTTGACAAGGTGGTATGGAGTTGTCAGATTAGTGAAATAGGAATATAAATCAATTTTTTTTCCCACATACCTCTGCAGGGGAATATAAAGATCACACCGGTGTAACAACGCATTCAAGCCAAGTTTGGCTCACTTGACAAACAAACAGCCAGCGTAGTCACAAGTCAAAGCTCCCAACTTTTGAGGGGCTTCCTGGAGCGCAGTTCACACTTGCTCGCCTGGCGGTCTGGCTTCATCAACAATGGTTAACATCAAGGCCACAAAGAAACTCGCATAGTGTGCGTCTCCGTCTTGAAGATTCAAGCAAGACTCTGTGGACTATAAAGGCAAAGAGCGCTGACGTAACCCGTTTTGCATGGTGTTTGTCAAAAGGCCCGACATGACTGAGGCACAAGGTTAGAAGCGTTTTCTTCCACACGCTGACCTACACGTTGTCACTGTATAATTTCAAACTGTTGCACTGAAGGATCTGAGCGTTCCCCTCCCTAACCCCAGTGACCCCCCACCTGCGTCAACATCAACCCCCAACAAATGCTTAAGTTGCTGAGGGTGCCAAAGATTCAGAGAGGTGGAGCGTGTCTCCCTTATAGCAGTGAGCAGAAAGGTTGAATGACATGGCCTCGTTTGGGGTGGGGTGGGAGGAATGGCGGCGCTAGCTATGAAAAGAGACTGAGGGGTCAGATCAGAGGAAAGTTGGAGTGAGACATCTGGAAAAGCGAAAGAGTCATTGGGAAGAGGAGGAAATTAGCTGCCCAACAACGATTCACTGGGGAAATGTTCCTACAGTTCCCTCTCCTCCTCCTCCTTTAACCTTCACCGAACCTCTGATCCTCTCTGTGTTTTACTCCCTACTATGGATGATTGATCACCATCTGAAATACAGCTCCTCAACATATAATTTACACGGCCCGACAATCTTCAAAGACCATTGATAAGTTAGCCCGCGCGTTGATGGATACTTTCATTCTGTTGTTTCTCTCTCCTCTCTTTAGGGATCTGAGCATGAATAACATCAGCGAGATCCAGCCGAGAGCCTTCCACCGACTGCACCTGCTAACTGAACTGTGAGTAGGGAATCCTTCAGCTCAAATGCAGTTAATAACCTATGGTCACAACTCATACATGACAAAGAAGTCATAGCCTGAGCGGCTGATCTGCGCTTCCCTCAGTGACAGCGATTGATGGCTCTGGCTTGCCTCTCATCTCTCCTACTGAGAAACTTCCTGAAGCAAAACCTAGCGCGCTCTGGAATGACTGCTCAAAGGAACCTGATATTCATTTCGAGTGAATATTTTGTGCTTGTAGCGTGAAGCATACCGCAAAAATCCCATGCAATGTTTCTGTCCCGCCAGCTGCGCAGTAAGCATAGCTCACACACACATAGGTCTGAGTTGATGCAAAAACAGCTACGCGAGCATCATTAAAACTGTTTTGCTATAGCTATTGAGACATCCATCATTGTGAATACTTGGAGCAAGTCATTTCAAGACTTTCTTTTATATATATATATACACACACACACACACACACACACACACACACACACACACACACACACACACGGTATTTCCTGAGGTGAAATGGTAAATTACCAAGCAGCAGAAAGTCTCACTTTAAAAAAATAAAAGACCCTGTCAGTTTTTAATTGTGTCATAGCATCTTCACCAGCCCCAAGGGAAAATTGAGACAATCTTGATAGAAGGAAGGAAAACACTGTCTTAAAACATTTTCTTCTTTCAATGAAGGGCTAAACAAACATTTGTGGTCAAGGGGAACATTGGATTTGGAAAACGGACAGATGGGCCATAGCATTCGTAAATGAGGTTAACTTCTTGGATATTTTTGTAAAATAAGCTAAATTGTTTTTATTTTATTGTTTCAAACAAAGGAATTAACGAATTAGGTTATTTTATAAAATTCAAGTCCATTTTATTTCCAAGCACCGATTCATCCATCCATCCATGATCCGAGTGTCAGGGTCCAGTAGGTGACAGACAGAAGTGGACTCTTAAAACGCAGACTCAGATAAAATGTACAAAACAAATATTTATTCCAGAAAAAGTGGCGCTAGGCCGACAAAGTACAAATAAAGATGCTGGTAAACACACCAGCGTAAAACGGGAGAAACAAAAGGTGCTTGCAAAAAGCAAGGAAAGTATAAACGAAACTAGGTTGTCACAAAAGGACAAGAAAACCAATTCAGGACCATTGCAAACCAAGAATAACTCACCAAAACCTAAATGACAACAACTAGAAAACGTCGAGAAAATAACGAGGAACAGGAACAACGCAGCACACGAACAATGGCTTGAGCAAAGCGAATTACCCGACAGTCATTTGTCGGCAGGACAGTCCTGCAATAGTGGTTTGATTGCGATGCAGGACAGGTGCACAGCTAAATGGAAATGTCCGCCGCTCGGCTGGACCTCAAAACAAAAACAGACAGATCATGCCACTGAGCCGCTTAACATCACGAGTGTTGCGGGCGTGCCGGAGCCCATCCCAGCTGTCTTTGGGCGGTCGGCGGCGTACACCCTAAACTGACTGCCAGCTAATCGCAGTGCACAAATTGACAACATAAGTTCTGGTTCATAAAAGAAAACCAAATGAACCCCACGTGCGCAAGCACAGAGGCAAGGGAAAACTCATTTTTAGGAGTTTTCCTTTCTGTCGGTCTGAGTTGAAATGGAGAGCTGTAGTACGGAGAGCCTGAGGATAGATAAAGTGAAAAAAAAAATGTTAGGAAAGGTTGAGTGGCCAGGGGAGGGACGAGAACACAATGGGCACAACAACAGCTCCATTAACAACAATAATAGTCCCATGATGACAGCAACAATGGCAGTGATGCTCCATCCCCAACAATACCGTCCCCGTCCTCGCTACTGCCAATTACAAGCACATAAACGTGAAGGCGCAATGGTGCCACCGCCAGTTGCACCTCAACACGCAGGCAATTGATTTTCAATGAGATAAAAATAAATAAATAAATAAATAAATACATCTTCGCATTTTGTTGTACAAGGGAAAAACACTCCCCACCTCTTGTACCGAGAGATGAAGCATGGAAGCTCATGATACACACATTGCATTTACCAATACACACGGCAAAGACAAAAAAAGAAAAAAAGCAACCCTGGACAAGGTGCGAGAGAGGAGCTGATGTGTGTGCGTCGTATTTGCTGCTAGCGCCAGAAGAAGGCAGGACGAGGCACGCTGTGACTGCTGGTGTGATTAATTGTTTGATGTTTGACTTTACATCTTTGCATTCCCACGCTCTCTGTATACACACCTCCATTCCAATTCATGTTAAAGCACTTCACTGCTATTTACTATTCACTCTGATTGCACGTCGATGCAATCTTGAGATACTCCCCCTTGATGTTTTTGACATGCGTTTTGGGGCAGTGCAAATCTTTCAAGCCACATACAGCAGTTGCCCCGGGTCCTTTTTCAAAGTTGGTTGTATGATATTACATTTTATCTCTGTCAATATCATTGTGTGCGTGCAGCTTATTCTTATAATATTACATATGACATTTATCACGATTTCATCTGTGGTTTTAATGTGAGTGTTCAGTGGCCTGCAGCACATTCTGTACAAGTTTAGGTCTGACTCATCCCACACTCGTCTCATTACGGCATACTTCGGAGTTGTTTTACGAAATCAAGAAATGACTTTTTACTTCAAACACCTGTAAGGAACTGTCAACGGAACAGAGCCTTAAAGGAGAAAGTTGCATCTCTAAACATTGAGATTGAATTTGATGCTCAAGGTTTTGACTAGATAGCATTATTGCGTACATTTGTATCTCATCAAGAGGTATTCGAATTGAGTTTCTACTCCAGTCACTCTCTCAATTGCCTTAATGTAATGTTCCGGTTTGACAGGAAGATTCATGAGAGTACAAGTGTTATCACCCGGAGTTAAAAAAAAAAAAAAAACAGCTCCGTGAACACAACACGAAGGTTATTATATTGTAGTATTGGCCATCGTAGTCCTCCAGGTGCACACAAAGACAACTACAGCATCCAGATCCGATTGTATTTTTCCTTGATTCTGCCAATGGCGACCCTTAGATTCTTCTGCTTGCATTTGTTTACATAAACATCACATAAACTTCCTGCTGACAGTTGTACAATACTTAAATTTAACGAAGACAGTTCCAGAGGTTAATGCCAGATTAAGTGGTTGACCCTGAGACTGGACCTCTGAACAGAAGGCGAGATCAAGTTTCTGTTGATGGATAAAGGGTGTTAAAATGTAATCTTACGTGCTTCTACAGACACTACAAACCACAATCTTTTATCAGGAGAGCATATTGTCCTTTTGGCTCTGCTGCGACATTAGCTTAAAGAAAGAAGGAAAGACTATTCAACGCAAACTGAAATATCGAGGTTGCCCCTTCGCTAATATTGAGCAAATTGAGGTAGGTGGGCGTGATAATACTTGATTCATTGGTTAGGTCAAACAGTTTATCCAAAATTGCAAAATCATTGTGGTCTATTTTGTTTAATCGAGGAACCACTTCACTGTGGTGAACCATTCCGAAGTTTTGGATTTGAGTTTTTATCCATGCAGTGCAAGGGCCAAGAAAAGTCCAAACTATCCTGAAATCAAATTAAAAGAAAAGAAAAAACAGCTGTGACAATGCTTTGACAAGAGCAAGGTCGCTTTTCATTAGAATGAGATTGATTTAGAATGATTATGAAAGCCAAAGTGCGGAACATTCAGCCATATGCACATATGCACATCTATACACAGACTGATGTCATGGAAAATCCGTGTTAACAGAGAGCTACGGGTGCTTTGATGGTGTCGATCAAGATCATCAAAACATATTTTCACTATCCGTCTTTACTTTTGATGTAATAATCCATTTGACAAATAAAGTATCCAATGAGCGCTCAACTCCACTCTGATGCAATTTTGGCATCGGAGCTGCAGCTAATGGGGAAAGGCTGGTTGGCTGAGATACTTGCTAATCTTACCGATAACGGCTGCAACTGCGTGTTTCCAGAATCGGCAAAAGACTTCCTCAAACCACCTTTCAACCTCGACTACAGGGATCGTTCTTAATGTTGCCTTTAGTGCAGACTACTATATATCGGCAATGCATCTGGAGCTGATCCTTTACTTCAGCAGGAAGATGCCTGAGGACAGAGAGAGAGAGGCTTAGATCTCATTTATGGGGCCTCGAACGAAACAGTTACTCCTGTAAAAAATAAATAAACAAATAAATGAAAAATAAAAAGCCTATTGGAATTGTCTCTTGTGGCCATCTTGAGCAATAGCAAATAAATAAAACCGAGAAAGGGCTTTATCGTCTGTCATTGCACAATATGAATAAATCATGTACTGAAAAACCTGCACTGATCTCTCTCTCTCTCTCTCTCTCTCTCTCTCTCATATATATATATATATATATATATATTTTTTTTTTTGCAAAGTCATGCTGTGCATTCAATGCACCTGAGGTCTTTACTGCGCTTCTATCGGCATGACTTATCAAACTACATGTGAGATTGTGTCTCGATTCATGCTGATAAACACACACTTCAAGAGTGTGAGAATTGGCGGATACATGTGGGGCCGAGTGGTTTGCCAACGCAGTGAGTCTGCCTGACACATATTTGACAGGAATATCAGATGTCAGCGAGAGTTTGCTCACAGCCCTTGTCTGTTACCATCTGGGTGATAGTGGTGATGGTGGTTTGGAAGGGCCGCCAATATTCTATCAGGATGTAATTTGCACATCAGGGCCGTCTGCCTGAAGAGCAAGAGTGCGAGGAGAAGGAGGAGGAGGAGGAGGAGGGGGAGGGGGAGGAGGAGGAGGATGCCAGTGTGTAGCATGTAACGTGTGCTTGTGTGTTTAACAAAAGTGGGTGGTCTCAAGCTGTGAAGCGCAAATCTGTGTTTAAACGGCTCTTGCAGCTTCTGACCTTGACAGTTACACTGCTGGACTCAATGCTATTTATTTGGACATCTTATCCACGCTCACAAATGACCATTAGGTGCTGTGTTTGATAAACAAGCTGATTGGATTGCTTGTATGAATGCGTGTGGTTTTTCTCCCATGCTATCCTCAAGGCTCCTTAGACTGAGCCCAATTTAAATCAAGGACATGGAAAATAGCACAAGCTGTCACACAACACACATGTGCACAGAAAAAAAAAGAAAAAATAAGAAAAGGATACACCTTACGACACACGCGCACACCCATACATGCGCACGCACACATATATAAACATCCGCACAGGAAGACAAGCCAATATTTAGTTTGAGCACTTACTGAGCTAAGCTAAGTTTTATTCAAATCAGACAATCGGCACTCATCAGTTCCCCCTTTTGATTGCTTAAGGTTCCAGTGCGCGCTCGGGCCAACAGCAACCACATTGAAATGAATCGAATATTATTTGCATACTGCCCCAACACTCACCCCAAAGCACTGAGATGAAGTAATGGCAGCGCTCGATCCCTTCAGCCACAAGTCCAGAACGAAGCAAAAGGCAGCATTTTCTTATGAGACTCGTAAACTTTGATGTACTGTATATCCCTGCACTTAATTTTGCTCTCACTTTTCTGATCTCTATTTTGACCTCCAGGCGAATCTCTGGGAATCAGCTGAGGTATATTTCAGGTCATGCTCTCCAGGGTCTCCACAACCTGAAAGTTTTGTGAGTAATTCCTTCCTCATTTCCACAGGAATTTTATGGCTTCAGTCTTCTTGCCATGCTGCTTGGCTTTTGTATCAAGTATTTCGAGTGTGTTCTCAGCTTGACTACTATACACAGGTCTGTGCGTCATGAAATGCCCCACCACGGTTCAATTAATGACTGCGTTTTTTTTTTTTGGAAGTCAAACACCTTCACAGGTGTACTGCAAGGAGTCCCGCCACCCACCATGATTACAACAAGGGACCGAGAAGCCACCATCAATTTTAATTTTTACGCTTGCCGCAAATACTACAAATGACAAATTAGAAAAACGTGCACAGCAGCGATAAAACATATAGTACAGCCAGACAGAAGTGGGAGGGCAGAAGATAATAAAATGTGAGCACTTTTAGTGGGTATTGGACAAGGCGAATCTCTGTGGGAATCGGTGGAGGTCTACGTTAGGCCGCACGAGCCAGGGTATTCACAACCTTCAACATTTTGGGAGTAACTTCTTCCACCTTTCCAAATTAATTTTATGGCTTCAATCTTCTTGCCATGCTGGTGTGTTGGTGTATCAAACATTTGAGGCGGGATTGTTCTCTTCAATAGTATAGTATACGCAGGTCAGTGCATCGTTAAACTGCTCCGTCAAGATTTAATAAACTTCTTCCATTCCTGTAAATGTCACTCACAGAGAGTTTAAAATGTGTTACAAGGACCTCCTGGTCATGCCACCCACCATGACTACAACAAGGTGACAGAAAAGACACCATCACACTATTTCTATGCATGCTGTTCATACTAGTCAGAGAGAGAGAGAGAGAGAGAGAGAGAGAGAGAGAGACATCGATCTATGCCTATATAGATATCAATACAGTATTTATCAGTGTGCCTGTAAACACTCTCATTAATGCACTTGCTTCTGGTTCCCAGAGAGTCCAGGTGCAAGTAATTCAATGTCCTGAGGGGAGAAAAAGTACGCAGAATAGGTAGGGGAAAAGGACTCATAAAATGTAGCTTCCTGTGGGTTTGATGATCTTGCCAACCAATTCAGTCCAACAACACAGTATAGAAGAACACAGGTATCTGCATGTTTAAGGAATCTGTCAGGTGTCCGGAATGCTTTGAACAAAAGTATATTTATTCATAAAAATGCAAGACCGATAAAACCACAAGGAAGGATGCTAATAACAAAGAACCAGGAAAAGGCAAGACCAAATGAAAAGCGCTTGTAAAAGGCAAAGAGCAAGAAAAATATCAACTCAAAGGACAAGAGAATCCAATACGCAAAGAACATAAACCAAGAATACCTAACAAGAAAAATACAATGAATTACCGGTACTCGGAAAAGGCTACGAGGGGGAAAAAAATACAGAGAATGTCTAGAGAATTGAAGTACAGTACTTGAGGACAGAGTCGTGAGCAATGCATCATAATCCGACAGGCAGTTGTCGGCGTGGCATGGCTTTTAAAGGAGATTAGTAAAAAGACCAGATTCGGGACAGGTGCGCCCCGTGAGTGAATGCCTACTCTCCAGCTGGATACCGAAAAAAAACAAAATAAACAGGACAGGATCATGACAGAAACCAGATTTAATACTTTAGACTTCGATAACATTTATGACATCCCATTCGCGAAATGTTTTCTTAAAATTGTTTAAGCAAAATTGAATATGATCAAGTGTGAACCATTTTTCCAGGGGATTGCAGGTAGGAGCTTTTATTAATTAAATCTACCAAACTCTACCTTATACGGTATACGAAACGACATGAACCCATGACTTGCCAACTGTTCAACACAGTTCTTGATAAAGATCTTTAAATGTCAGATTTTGAATTGAGTGTCATTTTTAAGGATCTACCGACACCCTGAGAAAAAATTAACACTACTTGAATCCCTTGGAAAGGAAACAAGTGCTCATACATGACTGCAAGCCAAATATGGATGTGACCTCAGAGTAGTTTAGCTTCCTTCCTGAATACATTAGCTTTATTGAGCTGTTTCAAAGTAAAATGCATGGCTGACCCTGTGTAATAAACTGCAAAGTTTGCTGGTAATGGAGTCTTTTCATTTCACAAACACACATTTGGTACACATGTATACACACCAACTCGCACACAGTACAGTCGTGACATACAAAGGAACTTCAAAACCATAAGACTGAATTCAGTGTCTTACCTTAATGGTGTATATGGGGGAAACAATGTATCACTACTCGGTAGACAACTGTAGTTGTTGGTTTCCATTCAAAATTAGCTTGTAGCGAACATGAGTCACATTATGAACACTGTCATTGCGAGATAATAATTTCAGCATCGCAACCAGTTACAGATATGAGCTTGATGTGCTCATACAGGTCGTTGGATTCATTGGTTCGATAGTTAACATTTATCACTGTTAAGAACTGCTGCTCAAACATAAAAATCGTAAATTGTGTACTCAGACGTAAGCATGAAGAGGGGGATTAAAATTTATGCTTAGGCAGCTAGGACAGTGACATATGTACAGATGTCCTACTGTACATTGAAATACAGTTCTTGTTCTTTGGTCATCGCAATTTTTTTTTTTTTTATTACCTAAACAACAACAACAAAAAAAACAACTAAACGTTAATCTTATTGCTCCAGGAATCAATCAATTCAATAACGGTATTGCGACCATGCAACTTCACTACCACACTGCTTTTCTGGTACATCAATAAGACAAGCAATGCCACGGGCCTGGGCTTGCAAGGCTGAGCCAAAGTAACCTCAACGGAAAGGAGAAACAGAGAGCAGGAGGGGAAGTAGAGTGTTCAATTGCTTGCCCCCCATTTCCTTCCTTGCTCTTTTCTTCTGAGAATGACATCAACAGCCCACCCAAGGAGCGTCTCTTTTCCTCTACCTACACTGACCTTTTCCTATTAGGGGTCAGATTCCAATCACTTTGGAATTATTTGTGGCCTCAGGTGCCCTCACCATTTGCTGATCCTTTTCGAATGTCACTGATGCCTTTATTTTGTTCCGTTCAGAATGCTACAGAACAATCACCTTGAAAGACTTCCCCATGATGCTCCGTGGGACCTACCAAACCTGCTTTCACTGTGAGTCCAACATACGCATGCGCATCTATACTCACCTCTCACTCAGCAGGAAATGAAAACTGCTCCGATCCCCACCCGCGCATATCTCAGCTGTACAGTACCGGTGACACATTGCAGACCGTCGTCTAATATCGCCAAAAGAGCCTCTGCATTCAGCACAGAGCTGTCTGACTCTCCTGGCTGTGCAAACACACTTCATGGTAGCATCTGGAAGCCATGAGGCAAACAGCAGACACTGCAGGCCAGGGAGAACATCTCCAATGAGCTGTGAAACCACCTCATTTTCCATTAATTCCCCCACTCTTCCTCTTCCACTCTTCTTGCACCACCCACACTGCTATCCCGCTTGGTTTGCTAATGAGTGTTTGGTGGCTTAATTGTCTCATCTGTGGGGTCAATGTATGTGTGCCAGCATGTATGCTTTGGGGTGTGTGCATGTGGAGCTCATCTGTAACTCCTCGACCTGATCCGTCAATCTTAATATTTTATCACGGACAAACTCCACCTGCCTTCTTCCCACGTGAATAATTCATGCATTCTAGCACACAAAGCCATTTTTCCTCATTGGAGATTGGTGAAGTTGTTGGAAGCCATCCACCTGCTTACGTGCCGGAGCTTTTGTTGCTCCGTGTCAAAAATTTCTTTTACTGTCTTTGCCTTCAATATGCAACACCAATGTGTTCAAAGTCAACCGTGTGTGTGTGTGTGTGTGTGTGTGTGTGTGTGTGTGTGTGTGTGTGTGTGTGTGGTCTTTGAACAATTACGCCCCTTAGAGATGGCTTCAAGTCGAGAAAACACGCGTACACAATGAGCCCCTGCGTAGAGACCCAGTACCTTGTCATTATAAGTAATGATAAGCCCAGCATAGAAAGATTAAGGCGAAAAGGCTTTGGAAAGTAAAGCTTGCCGGCATCTCTCAGTGACGTGAAACACAAGAAAGCACGGCATCACAGCACAAAAAGCCTTTCATCCAAAACAAATGATCACTTGATCTCAAACAAGAATTATCTTGTCTCCACAGAACTAAAAACATGAAGAAAAACACGTCCTCATATATCAAAGTAAGTGAGGTCAAAGAAAGTAAAGGAAAAAGAACATCATAATTAGATTGTGCTATAGGCACCAGTGAACAGGTCTGGAGAATTCAGATAAGTCGGCACAACTCCTGGATTGTGTAAGGGAATGTTCTCCTTCCCGTTCCCATAATCAGACTTCAGACTTTGATGTAATAGACAGGAAATAGCTGCTGCTTTATTGGTTTCTGTGAAACATTCCTGGTTCTTACTAGACCTTCTGGAGGGAGACCTGGCAGGTCCACTCCGAGGAACATTTATTTTGCCCTGGAGAGCAGTCCGGAAAGTTGTAGGGTCTTCCGCAGCTTTCATCTGGCGATTTGGGTCAAGGACAATGTCCACACATGATGTCGGGGGACGATGTTAAGCACAAAAAAATAGGCATTAAAAAAAAGCTCTCTTAGGAAGTAGAAAATAATATGATGATCACGTGAGAGCATTGAGAGCCAGCGTATACAGTTGCCTCTCCCGGTGGCAAATGCCCGCGGGGAGCAAAGCCCAGAATTCAGTTTTTAATTTCAGATTTGACTTTGACGTTTCTGTTGGTTTTGGCGAAGCCTCGAACGGGTGAGGAGGCACAGCAGGAGCTGCAGCACAAGACTCCAAAGAATCATAGTTCATAAAATAACCAAATGTTCATCTGTGAGTTGACTAGTCAACAGTGGCTTCTTCGATGTAGACATGTAACTACATGAAGAACAATGAACGTGTGAAGGGCCAAAAGAAGAACAGAATGCGGATGTGGCCTTGGATTCTCATCTTTGCCCCCGAGGGGACCATCCATTACATCAGCCTGGACAGTGCATGCACATTACTAGATTTCCTGGCTGTTTATGTCACACTCATACCAATGCTTTGAGGACACCGAGAGGAGGACAAAGGTTTGTTAGGTTTAGTTGGCTTGAAGGGATGAAAGACCGAATGCTTGTGTGTGCCCAGTTCAATAAATGAATCACTGGAAAGTGAACAATGTTTGTGTCTCACTCATGGCTTGCCAGGATGTGATGGTAACAGCAAATTCCAAGCGTGAAAGAAAGTCAGAAGGAAGATTGTAAGGCTTTTGACACTCCCTTCTTGTTAAATTTCCCAGGACACCGAGGTATTAATAACAAACACGCTATTCAGAATAGCTACTGTACAGGCCCGTACTGGTGAAGCTAAACATGTTTTTTTTTTCTTTTTGCACAGACGAAAAGACAAGTGCTTGAGATAAAAGCAGAATGAACCATTCATAATTCTCAAAGTTATACTCCTGGAAGCCGCAGCGTTTTAATACCACAACACATCACCACAAGATTCATCTTCTAACCCCACAGGCGTCTGGATGCCAACCTCCTGTCTGAAGTTCCTGCTGGCGCCTTCAGAGGGGTTCCTGCTCTCAGACACCTGTGGCTGGATGACAATTCCCTGACAGAAATCCCAGTCGTTGCCCTGGATGCTCTACACTCCCTTCAGGCCATGACCCTGGCCCTCAACCAGATCACGCATATTCCAGATTATGCATTTGCCAACCTCTCTGCACTTGTTGTACTGTGAGTACGAAATGCATTGGTTGGGTGGATTGAGGTGGCGATGTATGCAGTTTGTCTAAGAGACCAGAAGGTCAGATTCGCTAAAAAACACTTGTGGCCTTTACCTAGACATCTCCATAACAACTGGATCCAGATCATGGGAATGAGATGTTTTGAAGGTTTACATAGTCTGGAGACTCTGTGAGTATCTCACACAATTCAGAGGCATGCGCCAGAATGACTGCATGAGAATGGTGCATTCATTTACCCCAAAAGATGCATTCTCCCAATTTTTTTGCTCTCCTGGCTGCGCAACACTCACGCGTGGTTATAATACATAGTTTACCGATGCACAAATCTAACCCCGGAGACCAAGATGAAGTGCTTGCACGGTTTCTGCAAACATTCCCATGAAAATCACGCATTAGCAAGTATCACCATAAAGTCATTATGGTAAGAGTTTACAGCAACCACATTGATTTATTACCGCAGCAAAACTTTCTGAAATACACCCTCACTTTGATCTACTTCCATTGCGTGTCTTAACGTTGTTTTGTGTTCTGAGGTATTCTTAAATCTTAGGGCTAAGCATGCCAAAAAAAGAAAGGACCATTAAATTAAATTGTCAGGTGTTGGAATAAAGGTTGCTATTTTATTACATCATTGAGGGATGCAGAAGTCAAAATTCTCTCCGATACATTCGGGAAGGGAGAAGCAAACACACAAATATGCAAGGTGCAGAAAAGTACGATCTTAAAGAGAAGGGGGGCGGGGGGGGGGGGGGGGGAGGAGAGGGAAGCA